>NC_069503.1:563817489-564172489 GCF_027579735.1 Bombina bombina
CCCCTAATCTGCTACCCCTAACATCGCCGACCCCTATGTTATATTTATTAACCCCTAATCTGCCCCCCACAACGTCGCCGACACCTACCTACACTTATTAACCCCTAATCTGCCGAGCGGACCTGAGCGCTACTATAATAAAGTTATTAACCCCTAATCCGCCTCACTAACCCTATCATAAATAGTATTAACCCCTAATCTGCCCTCCCTAACATCGCCGACACCTACCTTCAATTATTAACCCCTAATCTTCCGATCGGAGCTCACCGCTATTCTAATAAATGTATTAACCCCTAAAGCTAAGTCTAACCCTAACACTAACACCCCCCTAAGTTAAATATAATTTTTATCTAACGAAATAAATTAACTCTTATTAAATAAATAATTCCTATTTAAAGCTAAATACTTACCTGTAAAATAAATCCTAATATAGCTACAATATAATTTATAATTATATTATAGCTATTTTAGGATTAATATTTATTTTACAGGCAACTTTGTAATTATTTTAACCAGGTACAATAGCTATTAAATAGTTAAGAACTATTTAATAGTTACCTAGTTAAAATAATAACAAATTTACCTGTAAAATAAATCCTAACCTAAGATATAATTAAACCTAACACTACCCTATCAATAAAATAATTAAATAAACTACCTACAATTACCTACAATTAACCTAACACTACACTATCAATAAATTAATTAAACACAATTGCTACAAATAAATAAAATTAAATAAACTATCTAAAGTACAAAAAATAAAAAAGAACTAAGTTACAGAAAATAATAAAATATTTACAAAGATAAGAAAAATATTACAACAATTTTAAACTAATTACACCTACTCTAAGCCCCCTAATAAAATAACAAAGCCCCCCAAAATAAAAAATTCCCTACCCTATTCTAAAATACAAATATTACAAGCTCTTTTACCTTACCAGCCCTGAACAGGGCCCTTTGCGGGGCATGCCCCAAGAATTTCAGCTCTTTTGCCTGTAAAAAAAAACATACAATACCCCCCCCCAACATTACAACCCACCACCCACATACCCCTAATCTAACCCAAACCCCCCTTAAATAAACCTAACACTACCCCCCTGATGATCTTCCTACCTTGTCTTCACCATGCCAGGTTCACCGATCCGTCCTGGCTCCAAGATCTTCATCCAACCCAAGCGGGGGCTAGACATCCACTGAAGAAGTCCAGAAGAGGGTCCAAAGTCTTCCTCCTATCCGGCAAGAAGAGGACATCCGGACCGGCAAACATCTTCTCCAAGCGGCATCTTCTATCTTCTTCCATCCGATGACGACCGGCTCCATCTTGAAGACCTCCAGCGCGGATCCATCCTCTTCTTCCGACGACTAGACGACGAATGACGGTTCCTTTAAGGGACGTCATCCAAGATGGCGTCCCTCGAATTCCGATTGGCTGATAGGATTCTATCAGCCAATCGGAATTAAGGTAGGAATTTTCTGATTGGCTGATGGAATCAGCCAATCAGAATATAGTTCAATCCGATTGGCTGATCCAATCAGCCAATCAGATTGAGCTTGCATTCTATTGGCTGTTCCGATCAGCCAATAGAATGCGAGCTCAATCTGATTGGCTGATTGGATCAGCCAATCGGATTGAACTTGATTCTGATTGGCTGATTCCATCAGCCAATCAGAAAATTCCTACCTTAATTCCGATTGGCTGATAGAATCCTATCAGCCAATCGGAATTCGAGGGACGCCATCTTGGATGACGTCCCTTAAAGGAACCGTCATTCGTCGTCTAGTCGTCGGAAGAAGAGGATGGATCCGCGCTGGAGGTCTTCAAGATGGAGCCGGTCGTCATCGGATGGAAGAAGATAGAAGATGCCGCTTGGAGAAGATGTTTGCCGGTCCGGATGTCCTCTTCTTGCCGGATAGGAGGAAGACTTTGGACCCTCTTCTGGACTTCTTCAGTGGATGTCTAGCCCCCGCTTGGGTTGGATGAAGATCTTGGAGCCAGGACGGATCGGTGAACCTGGCATGGTGAAGACAAGGTAGGAAGATCATCAGGGGGGTAGTGTTAGGTTTATTTAAGGGGGGTTTGGGTTAGATTAGGGGTATGTGGGTGGTGGGTTGTAATGTTGGGGGGGGGGGTATTGTATGTTTTTTTTTACAGGCAAAAGAGCTGAAATTCTTGGGGCATGCCCCGCAAAGGGCCCTGTTCAGGGCTGGTAAGGTAAAAGAGCTTGTAATATTTGTATTTTAGAATAGGGTAGTGAATTTTTTATTTTGGGGGGCTTTGTTATTTTATTAGGGGGCTTAGAGTAGGTGTAATTAGTTTAAAATTGTTGTAATATTTTTCTTATGTTTGTAAATATTTTATTATTTTCTGTAACTTAGTTCTTTTTTATTTTTTGTACTTTAGATAGTTTATTTAATTTTATTTATTTGTAGCAATTGTGTTTAATTAATTTATTGATAGTGTAGTGTTAGGTTAATTGTAGGTAATTGTAGGTAGTTTATTTAATTATTTTATTGATAGGGTAGTGTTAGGTTTAATTATATCTTAGGTTAGGATTTATTTTACAGGTAAATTTGTTATTATTTTAACTAGGTAACTATTAAATAGTTCTTAACTATTTAATAGCTATTGTACCTGGTTAAAATAATTACAAAGTTGCCTGTAAAATAAATATTAATCCTAAAATAGCTATAATATAATTATAATTTATATTGTAGCTATATTAGGATTTATTTTACAGGTAAGTATTTAGCTTTAAATAGGAATCATTTATTTAATAAGAGTTAATTTATTTCGTTAGATAAAAATTATATTTAACTTAGGGGGGTGTTAGTGTTAGGGTTAGACTTAGCTTTAGGGGTTAATACATTTATTAGAATAGCGGTGAGCTCCGGTCGGCAGATTAGGGGTTAATAATTGAAGGTAGGTGTCGGCGATGTTAGGGAGGGCAGATTCGGGGTTAATACTATTTATGATAGGGTTAGTGAGGCGGATTAGGGGTTAATAACTTTATTATAGTAGCGCTCAGGTCCGCTCGGCAGATTAGGGGTTAATAAGTGTAGGCAGGTGTCGGCGACGTTGTGGGGGGCAGATTAGGGGTTAATAAATATAACATAGGGGTCGGCGATGTTAGGGCAGCAGATTAGGGGTACATAGGGATAACGTAGGTGGCGGCGGTTTACGGAGCGGCAGATTAGGGGTTAAAAGTGTAATGCAGGGGTCAGCGATAGCGGGGGCGGCAGATTAGGAGTTAATAAGTGTAAGGTTAGGGGTGTTTAGACTCGGGGTACATGTTAGGGTGTTAGGTGCAGACGTAGGAAGTGTTTCCCCATAGGAAACAATGGGGCTGCGTTAGGAGCTGAACGCTGCTTTTTTGCAGGTGTTAGGTTTTTTTTTCAGCTCAAACAGCCCCATTGTTTCCTATGGGAGAATCGTGCACGAGCACGTTTTTGAGGCCGGCCGCGTCCGTAAGCAACTCTGGTATCGAGAGTTGCATTTGCGGTAAAAATGCTCTACGCTCCTTTTTTGGAGCCTAACGCAGCATTTGTTTGAACTCTCGATACCAGAGTTAAATTTATGGTGCGGCCAGAAAAAAACCCGCGGAGCGTTAACAGCCCTTTTACCGCCGAACTCTAAATCTAGGCCTGATTTTCTATTTGTTTCCACAATAATTATTTTTGTTCTGTGGTTTCTTAGGCCGGTTACTTTATTATGGAGCATACTGAATTTGTTCCCACTACTATGAATTTTAGTACCTCAAAAGCTAGACCCACTGAACACTTTCCTACTATTATTGTATTTTAGTTTTGCAAGCTTGTTGATATTATACCCCCTGCTCAGCTTTGCAAATTTTGTATGGATCATTTAATGCATTCTAATCAGACCAATGCTGCTCTTGCATCTAAGGGTATCTGTCCTCCCTCAGTTTGTTCCATACAAGGAGGTTCTTCAGATTTTGATTCTGAATTTAAAGATTTGTACACTACTGTATCTAAAATGTTGGCAGGCAACATTTTAGATACAGTAGAGTGTACAAATCTTTAAATCCAGAATCAAAATCTGAAGAACCTCCTTGTATGGAACAAACTGACATTTTGACAACAAAACAAGCATTTTACGCTTACTTGGGTAAGCGTAAAATGTTGGTAACTGATAATCCCTCCTCTAGCTTATCTGATTTAAATCTGTTAAGATACAGGTTTGGAAGAACGGTGAAGATCATCATACTAGTTTTGTAGCAAGATAGGCAGAGTTTTCATAGGTTCTTGGAGTTTTG
Organism: Bombina bombina; assembly: GCF_027579735.1. Taxonomy (NCBI): domain Eukaryota; kingdom Metazoa; phylum Chordata; class Amphibia; order Anura; family Bombinatoridae; genus Bombina; species Bombina bombina. The sequence continues at coordinate 563,821,767 of NC_069503.1, forward strand.
GGAATCTTTTTTTCCTACTAGTGGTTAGAAGTGGTATTTCCCAGACGTAATGGGTTGTGGACTCTCACCACCATGAAAGAAATTAATTTGTCAGGTAAGCATACATTTTTTAACATGGCGGTGCTCGTTCCATTATGAAGTTGTGGACAAAAAGTTAAAAGTTGCTGTGATATATTTCATACTTCAAAAGGTAGTATGACTTTTAGAAAATAAAAATGCATATTCTTTGAATCTTAATGCTTCCTTTGAAAACATAATTTGCAACATTTATGTATTGTTTGTGCCTTTAAATTGGGCAGTGAAAGGAGTAAAAACATGACTGCACACACTATAAAATACGATTATTTTTTTTTTAAGAAGTAAACATGGTACAGGTAGAAAATCATTTTTCCAAACTGCTTGGGACCGGAAAGTTTGGAGAGGGGAATTGAACCAAGTGTAAACAACAATATCATGCAGGGCTGCAACTAACGATTATTTTCATAATCGATTAGTTGTCCGATTATTTTTTCGATTAATCGGATAACAAATCATTAAGATTACTTAAGGGATGGTCTACACCAAAATTTATTGTTTAAAAAGATAGATAATCCCTTTATTACCCATTCCCCTGTTTTGCATAACTAACACTAAGACTACTTAGCTAAAATTAAGAAATTGTGTAAAATATTTTAAAAAAAACCCTGAACTGAATAAAACTTGCTGGCAAAGTATACTATTCCAGTAATTCTCTGGGGATGGGCTAAGGTTGAATAAGTTCTGTATGTAAAAGGGTTCCATAAGGCCACAGAATTAATTTTTAATTAAAAACCAACCCTTCACCACACTCCCCAGTGCTTCCTTAGTATTATTTTATTTTTGCCAAAAAAAAAACAACAGAAAACAGAAGGACATGATCTGCCTTCACTCACCCCTGTGAAGCTGAGATGGGCTCTGAGTGAAGGCAGGCATCGTCTGCTTTCTATTGTATAAAGCACTGGGGATTGGGACAGATGTGCTGCACTGCTTATATACGTGGTCTATTTAACTAAAATGTATTGCATTACTTTGTGGTGGGCCCTTATCTACTTTAAACTAATCGGACCTTGTCTCTTGTTTTACTTTAATATCAGAGTGTAGTTGCTCACACCTGTGGCATTTACCGGAGTGTGTTGGAAGGAAGTATGAATTACACCTACTCAGCAGCACTATGCAGATGGCACGTATCTTCAGCTATTTGCATACACATTTATTTATACATAGCAGAATTGAATTTAATGCAATAAACAGTGTCATGCCTTTAAGTTTTGGTTTATACAGGGAGTGGCCTTCTAACTTTTTATCTGGCAAGTCATTTTTACAAAGTACTAGGAAAAAACAGAAGAAGGCGCCACAATAGTGTGAAATCAGTGGTGAACTATGCCCACGCACAAAACCAGAATCACTTACTAGCCAGAAACGACTTGAGAAGTGCCACAGGTGCAGACTGGACCATTAATAGCTGCCCAGCGAGCTATCCTCACAAACTGTAAACCGGCACACTGGTTCCAGAACCTCAAATCAGCCAACCTTTCGAAATCTTGTCTGTCAGCCTCTCTGGAAATGTCCGCTCACATGTGCCAAAGAACTTAAGATGGAAAAGTTCGTATATAAAAACTCCGTGATGACAAGTGGTTTAAAAGCAAACAGTAAAAGTTTATTAAAAACCAAATACACAACGCATTTCCCAGTTTATCAACCGTTTCATCAGGTGTATAATACTCAGATGTCATCACGACTTATAAAACAAATTCGGCGTCTCAGGCCGATTGATGCGCATGCGCGCTAGGAAAATGAAACAATAGAATCCCTGCATTGAGCCGGCTTAAAGATAATAGGATAACAAGATGGGGGTGTGATCCCAACCTACCTAACAGCTGATCGCTCACAATGCTAGCCGCTATAGAAAATAGCTGATCGCTAACACTAGTGTTGCTCATACGGATTAGACTACATCACACTCCACAACAAATACCGTGCTGATAGACACTGGATCCTTATGTGTTTTAGCTCGCCCTGATCATGACGTTACACAAAAAAAATATAACCATCAACATAGTGAGACCACTGACTACACATGGATTCTATATTGAAAAACAAGACAAAAAAAACAAAAATGCAAAAAAACTTAGGGCAATCCCAAACGAGAAAAATATACACAATATAGTATATAGAATTATATATTACAATAAAATTGCAAAGATAATGAACTGCGTCAGTATATTAACTATGTCAAACTCTAATACAATTACCGTATCCCAAATGATAGATCCCTGTATTCTTTAGCTAACCCTATTTAGAGCATTAAAATAGACGCTACAATAGTCAGACCGCTGATAATGCGAGGACTTAAAATTAATACATAATAATAAATAATAATAACAGCAAAACCTACAAAAATCCCAAATACAAATTAATTATGTTTATATAAAATATAAGGGATAGTCTATAATTTATAAAATACATCAGTGATAACTATTGTCGGGAAGACCTCTAATGAACTAAACACTTAATGTGCAAAAATTATGTAATAACTATCCACCTAGAATTCCCTATATTCCTACTAGATATGCTAGTAACCTATATTCCATACTATAATGTATATGTATCATAATAGATACATCCAACATAAAGATACACAAACAATATAAATCTAAACTATTTGAATATAAACTATTGTAGGGCCAGATTAAAATCCCTCATAATTGTTGGATAATAGATGATACAAAAATCCTTTAAAAATTCATATAATACCAAATAGGTGTCCGGTATCAAAACCATGTCCCAATAAAAGGTGGATAAATATTGAAAAATCCCCCCAAAAATGTGTATATACAGGTAGCCCTCAGTTTACGCCGGGGTTAGGTTCCAGAAGGAATGGTTGTAAATCGAAACCGTTGTAAATTGAAACCCACTTTATAATGTAAGTCAATGGGAAGTGAGGGAGTTAGGTTCCAGGCCCCTCTCAAAATTGTCATAAGTTACACCTAATACATTATTTTTAAAGCTTTGAAATGAAGACTAAACAGCATTATAAACCTAATAAAATAATCACACAACACAGAATATATAATTAAACTAAGTTAAATGAACAAAAACATTTGCTAAACTGCATTATAAACCTAATAAAATAATCACACAACACAGACTTCACTTGCATTTTTCTGCAAACAGTTCTTTCTATGCATTCCAATCTGGACTGATTTATAGACAGGAAAATCTCGTTCCTTTGAAATCTGCTCAAAAGCTCGGGTCTGGTTAAACTGATTAATTTTAGCTTGCTTGGCTTTGCTGCAACACAAGCGGACAGCTCACCTACTGGCTATTTTAATAAAGCACTGCTTCTCAATGCTTTTCAATAGCAGTCACATGACTGGAAAAAAAGGTTGTTATTCTGAAACGGTGTAAATTGAACCGTTGTAAAACGAGGGCCACCTTTATATATATAAACTAAAACCGTCTCAGAGGTCAACTATTGTTTCATGACCCTTTACAAATCTTATTCAAACCAATGTAAAGACACACATATAAAGATACTACAGTTATAAAACTCAATTGAAAGGAGCCATATCAATGTTTTCGTTGAGACCATGTGGTTTAAGAGTTTTAAGCTTCCATATCCAGTAGGTCTCTCTTTGTCGTAAATGAATAAACCTATTTCTACCCCATTTGGGTGCTATATACTCAATAGGAAAAATCTTAAAGATATTTACTTCTCCTGCATGAAATTTATCTTTATGGCGAGGAACACTATGGTTCACCAGTTGTTTTTTCAAATTTCTCATATGTTCCCCCCACCTCTTTTTTATAGGTCTCGAAGTTCTTCCAACGTATTGAACCCCACATTTACATTGTAATAAGTATACAACAAATGCAGAATCACAAGTAAAGTGTGATGAGATGTTAAATCTTTCCTTAGTGGAATGGGATGTAAATTCAGTTTTATTACCTACAGTGTACATACAGAGACCACAGTTAGCTTTTCTACGTCTAAAAAATCCATTTTTGGTCCCTATAAAAGTGCTGGTGCTGTGTTTATTGTTCACTTTATGGGTTTTTTCATTACAATCTTACTCGGTGCTAGCTTGTTTTTCAGGGTCTGGGCCCTCCTGAACGTACATATGGGATTATCATCAAGTATTTCTTTTAATATTGGATCCCCTTTCAAAATAAACCAATATTTTTGTATAATATTCTTGATCAAGTTATGATTATTATTGTATCTAGTTATAAAACAAGGGTTATTATTGGATTTTTGGCTTCAATTCGCTAGAGTTGAGTTGACTCTGTTTATTGGAAGTAAAAAATTCCGATCTTTCTTTCAATTTTGCTTTTTGATAACTATCTTCTACTAATGTAGGTGGATAATTTCTTTCCAAAAATCTATCCTTCAATATTTTAGACTGCTCCTCAAATACTAAACTATCTGTACAATTTCTGCGTATTCTGCAGAACTGGTTATATGGAAAGTTTTCTTTCCATGGTCTATAATGGTTGCTCTTATAGTTTAAATAGCTGTTTGTATCCACGGTTTTAAAAAAAAGTTTTTAGTAAGAATAGACCCCTTGGGGTCCCATTAAGGTATTAAATCTAAAAATTCAATTTGTTCCCTTGAAATATTGGAAGTGAAGGTCAAACCCATATCATTCCTATTGAGTGATTCTACAAACTCTAAAGCTAAGGATTCTGTTCCACTCCATATGAACAACAAATCATCTATAAAACGGCCATAGAAGACCAGGTTTTGCCCCCAGTGGGGAATTGTAAATATACCTTTCTTCAAAGATCCCCATAAAAAGATTTTCAAAACTAGGGGCGAACCTGGTCCCCATGGCCGTTCCTTTGATCTGCAGAAAAAACTGTTCTTGAAACACAAAATAATTATGCTTCAACACAAAAGAAATAGCATCCAATAAGAATGCTTTCTGTTGCTCTGGTAGATAGATGTCTCTAGTTAGAAATTTATCAATCGCTTGAACACCTAAATCATGTGCTATGTTTGAATATAATGCTGATACGTCACGCGTCAGCCATAACAGATTTTTGGTGTCTAAATGTTTTAATTTTTATAATTTATTAATTAGATCTGGTGTATCCTTAATGTAAGATGGTAAGCATTTCACTTCTTTCTTCAAAAATAGATCTATATACTCTGATAAATTACCCTCGGGCGCCCGGGGGGATTTATTTTGCATTTGTGGATTTTTGGGAGGTGGTAATAGTATGCAAGACTGGGGGTACCTGGACTAAGATATTCTTTTTCTTTCTTAGTAATGATCCCCTTATAGTATCCATCATCAATTAATTTAATGAGGCCTATTGTGTACTCTTTTGTAGGATTAAAAGAAAGTCTCCTATAATAATTGGTATCAAGTAAAATACGATTTGCCTCATTTATATAGTCACCCCAGTCTTGCAATACTATCCCACCTCCCTTGTCCGCTTGTCTAATCACCAGAGAATCATTTTTAGCCAAATTGGATAAAGCTCTAAGTTCAAAAACATTCAGATTAGAAGCCTTATTTTTACTTTTCATTGATCCAAATTCCTCCAAGACTAAATCTTGAAAGAGTTGGATACTGTGACTAGTAATGGGAGGATTAAAATTAGATTTCAACATTAGGTTAGAATGGACAAAATCATCAAATAATGAAAATAAAAATAAAGAGATTTTAGAGAAAACTGATAACTATCAAAAGAAATTAATTAAAAGTAAGGCTAAGAAATTAGCCAGGGATGAACAAGATTATTTAGAAGGCTGTATATACACAGATAAAGTCGCTTCTGATAAAGAAGAAAATCTTGGATCAAAAGAGACATTTATCAATAATAATGCTGCAAAACAAGATAAATGGGTTAAAGTTGAGTATAAAAAGCCTAAAAACAAAAGAAAGAATATAATGTCCAAAAATGAGGACTATATATATCCTAACAATAATAAGATTAATCAGGGACACAATTCTTTTAAACAACATAATTTCACCTGGAGACAAAAAGATAAAACAAATCCCCAGAAACAACATAAAGAGAGGAATAATTCTGTACATTTTAAGGATGAGGAAAATGATTGGTATGAAAGGGAACAATATAGAGATTATAGAAACGATTGTTATCAATATAATCAATCTGATTCAGTTCATTCTAATAGGAGGTTAGAATATAGAGAAGAAAAACCGCAGGTTTTTCAAGTGAACAAAAAACAAGGGTATTACAAACAACATCAAAGGCATGCACCCATCAGATTAAAACAAAAGGAAACAGATTACACAAAAGGAGAGTATTATACTCCTCCAACAAAAAAAAGAACATACGCCAATGTGGCAGCAGAGGGAGAGCAAAATCTACCAAAAAGGAGAAACTTAAAAGAATGAAAGATGGCACATTTAATCTTTCCAGTCATGTATTGACAAATGAAGAGATTTGTGTGCTTAATAGAGGGTTGTCCTTTTGTCCTTCAAATGAACATAATATTTTTGAATTATTTGTAGACCTGAATAGGTTTATTAGGAAATTGTCACTACAACGTTACTTTTGTGATAAAAAACTTAAAGGGACAGTCTACACCAGAATTTTTATTGTTTTAAAAGATAGATAATCCCTTTATTACCCATTTCCCAGTTTTGCATAACCAACACAGTAATAATAATATACTTTTAACCTATGTGATTATCTTGTATCTAAGCCTCTGCAAACTGCCCCTTTTTTCAGTTCTTTTGACAGACTTGCAGTCTAGCCAATCAGTGCCTGCTCCCAGATTACTTCACGTGCACGAGCACAGTGTTATCTATATGAAATATGTGAACTAACACCCTCTAGTGGTGAAAAACGGTTAAAATGCAATCTGAAAGAGGTGGGCTTCAAGGTCTAAGAAATTAGCATATGAACCTCCTAGATTAAGCTTTCAACTAAGAATACCAAGAGAACAAAGCAAAATTGGTGATAAAAGTAAATTGGAAAATTGTTTAAAATTACATGCTCTATCTGAATCATGAAAGTTTATTTTGGCCTAGACTGTCCCTTTAAACAAGATAAACAAATATCAATTGTAACAGACAATATGACAGAGAGACCTTACACAGAATCATTTACTATGAACCTGAAAAGTTATGTGATTCTTTATTTGATGATTTTGACCATTCTAACCTAATGTTGAAATCTAATTTTAATCCTCCCATTACTAGTCACAGTATCCAACTCTTTCAAGATTTAGTCTTGGAGGAATTTGGATCAATGAAAAGTAAAAATAAGGCCTCTAATCTGAATGTTTTTGGACTTAGAGCTTTATCCAATTTGGCTAAAAACGATTCTCTGGTGATTAGACAAGCGGACAAGGGAGGTGGGATAGTATTGCAAGACTGGGGTGACTATATAAATGAGGCAAATCGTATTTTACTTGATACCAATTATTATAGGAGACTTTCTTTTAATCCTACAAAAGAGTACACGATAGGCCTCATTAAATTAATTGATGATGGATACTATAAGGGTATCCTTACTAAGAAAGAAAAAGAATATCTTAGTCCAGGTACCCCCAGTCTTGCATACTATTACCACCTCCCAAAAATCCACAAATACAAAATAAATCCCCCCGGTCGCCCGATTATTTCGGGGATCGGTAATCTTACATGTAATTTATCAGAGTATATAGATCTATTTTTGAAGAAAGAAGTGAAATGCTTACCATCTTACATTAAGGATACACCAGATCTAATTAATAAATTATAAAAATTAAAAAATCTAGACACCAAAAATCTGTTATGGCTGACGTGTGACGTATCAGCATGATATTCAAACATAGCACATGATTTAGGTGTTCAAGCGATTGATACATTTCTAACTAGAGACATCTATCTACCGAAGCAACAAAAAGCATTCTTATTGGATGCTATTTCTTTTGTGTTGAAGCATAATTATTTTGTGTTTCAAGAACAGTTTTTTCTGCAGATCAAAGGAACGGCCATGGGGACCAGGTTCACCCCTAGTTTTGCAAATCTTTTTATGGGGATCTTTGAAGAAAGGTATATTTACAATTCCCCATTGGGGGCGAGCCTGGTCTTCTATGGCCGTTTTATAGATGATTTGTTGTTCGTATGGAGTGGAACAGAATCCTTAGCTTTAGAGTTTGTAGAATCACTCAATAGGAATGATATGGGTTTGACCTTCACTTCCAATATTTCAAGGGAACAAATTGAATTTTTAGATTTAATACTTTATTGGGACCCCAAGGGGTCTATTCTTACTAAAACTTTTTTTAAAACCGTGGATACAAACAGCTATTTAAACTATAAGAGCAACCATTATAGACCATGGAAAGAAAACATTCCATATAACCAGTTCTGCAGAATACGCAGGAATTGTACAGATAGTTTAGTATTTGAGGAGCAGTCTAAAATATTGAAGGATAGATTTTTGGAAAGAAATTATCCACCTACATTAGTAGAAGATAGTTATCAAAAAGCAAAATTGAAAGAAAGATCGGAATTTTTTACTTCCAATAAACAGAGTCAACTCAACTCTAGCGAATTGAAGCCAAAAACCAATAATAACCCTCGTTTTATCACTAGATACAATAATAATCATAACTTGATCAAGAATATTATACAAAAATATTGGTTTATTTTGAAAGGGGATCCAATATTAAAAGAAATACTTGATGATAATCCCATATGTACGTTCAGGAGGGCCCAGACCCTGAAAAACAAGCTAGCACCGAGTAAGATTGTAATGAAAAAAAACATAAATAAAGTGAACAATAAACACAGCACCAGCACTTTTCTAGGGACCAAAAATGTTTTTTTTAGATGTAGAAAAGCTAACTGTGGTCTCTGTATGTACACTGTAGGTAATAAAACTGAATTTACGTCCCATTCCACTAAGGAAAGATTTAACATCTCATCACACTTTACTTGTGATTCTGCATTTGTTTTATACTTATTACAATGTAAATGAGGGGTTCAATACATTGGAAGAACTTCGAGACCTATAAAAAAGAGGTGGGGGGAACATATGAGAAATTTGAAGAAACAACTGGTAAACCATAGTGTTCCTCGCCATAAAGATAAATTTCATGCAGGAGAAGTAAATATCTTTAAGATTTTTCCTATTGAGTATATAGCACCCAAATGGGGTAGAAATAGGTTTATTCATTTATGACAAAGAGAGACCTACTGGATATGGAAGCTTAAAACTCTTAAACCACATGATCTCAACGAAAACATTGATATGGCTGCTTTCAATTGAGTTTTATAACTGTAGTATCTTTATATGTGTGTCTTTACATTGGTTTGAATAAGATTTGTAAAGGGTCATGTAAATAGTTGACCTCTGAGCCGGTTTTAGTTTATGTATATATACAATTTTTTGGGGGATTTTTTAATATTTATCCACCTTTTATTGGGACATGGTTTTGATACCGGACACTATTTGGTATTATATGAATTTTTAATGAATTGTTAAAGGATTTTTGTATCATCTATTATCCAACAATTATGAGGGATTTTAATCTGGCCCTACAATAGTTTATATTCAAATAGTTTAGATTTATATTGTTTGTGTATCTTTATGTTGGATGTATCTATTATGATACATATACATTATAGCAGTGATTTTCAACCTTTTTTTTTGCCGTGGCACACCTTTTTACATTAAAAAATCCTGCGGCACACCACCATCCCAAAATTTTACAAAATCACACATTGTAGCCTAATACAGTATATATATATATATATATATATATATACACACACACATACTGTACTGTGCTGTCATGCCATGCCTCCTACAAACTATACGTGACATATTGACATTTATTCACAAACAATCATAATGATTGTCTGTGAATGAATTTCAATATGTCATGGTTGTAAATGATGGCTGATGAACCTGTCACATACCTCCTGATATTCCAAAATTTGAAAGAGGGACACCCCTGCACTGGGAAAAGTCCCAGAGTAATAAACAAGCAAAATTTAAAAAATATGTCACACTGTTGTCAGTCTGCCGCGGCACACCTGAGGATCTCTCACGGCACACTAGTGTGCCACGGCACACTGGTTGAAAAACACTGCATTATAGTATGGAATATAGGTTACTAGCATATCTAGTAGGAATTTTTTTATCTTCAATCAAAAGTTTGTTATTTTAAATAGTACCGGAGTTGTACTATTTTATCTCAGGCAGTAAATAGAAGAATAATCTGCCTGAGTTTTCTATGATCTTAGCAGGTTGTAACTAAGATCCATTGCTGTTCTCACATATGTCTGAGGAGAGAGGTAACTTCAGCGGGAGAATGGCGTGCAGTTTACTCTGCTATGAGGTATGTGCAGTTACAATTTTTTCTAGAATTGGAAATGCTAGAAAATGCTGCTGATACCGGATTAATGTAAATTAAGCCTGAATACAGTGATTTAATAGCGACTGGTATCATGCTTACTCTCAGGGGTAATACCCTTATAAAATTGCAATATAAAACGTTTGCTGGCATGTTTAATCGTTTTTATATATGCTTTGGTGATAAAACTTTATTGGGGCCTAGTTTTTTCCACATGGCTGGCTTAAATTTTGCCTAGAAACAGTTTCCTGAGGCTTTCCACTGTTGTAGTATGAGTGGGAGGGGCCTATTTTAGCGCTTTTTTGCGCAGTTAAAATTACAGACTGAGACATCCAGCTTTCCTCAGAAGTCCCCTGAATGCTATAGGACATCTCTAAAGGGCTCAAAGGCTTTCCAAAGTCGTTTATTGGGGAAGGTAGGGCCACAGCAGAGCTGTGGCAGTTTGTTTTTTGTCACTGTTAAAAAACGTTTTTTGATACGTTTTTTGAACTAAGGGGTTAATCATCCATTTGCAAGTGGTTGCAATGCTCTGTTAGCTTATTATACAGACTGTAAAAATTTTGTTTGTGTAAATGCCTTTTTTCACTGTTTTTCAAATTCTGACAAAATTTGTTTCTCTTAAAGGCACAGTACCGTTTTTTTATATTTGCTTGTTAACTTGATTTAAAGTGTTTTCCAAGCTTGCTGGTCTCATTGCTAGTCTGTGTAAACATGTTTGACATAGAGGAAACTCCTTGTTCATTATGTTTAAAAGCCATGGTGGAACCCCCCCTTAGAATGTGTACCAAATGTACTGATTTCACTTTAAGCAATAAAGATCATATTCTGTCTTTAAAAAATTTATCACCAGAGGAATCTGACGAGGGGGAAGTTATGCCGTCTAACTCTCCCCACGTGTCAGATCCTTTGACTCCCGCTCAAGGGACTCACGCTCAAATGGCGCCAAGTACATCTAGGGCGCCCATAGCGATTACTTTACAAGACATGGCGGCAGTCATGGATAATACCCTGTCAGCGGTATTAGCCAGACTACCTGAATTTAGAGGTAAGCGAGATAGCTCTGGGGTTAGACGAAATGCAGAGCATACTGACGCTTTAAGAACCATGTCTGATACTGCCTCACAATATGCAGAAGCTGAGGAAGGAGAGCTTCAGTCTGTGGGTGATGTTTCTGACTCAGGTAGGATACTGATTCTGATATTTCTACATTTAAATTTAAGTGCTGCTCAAAGAGGTTTTAGCTGCTCTGAATGACTGTGCTACAATTGCAGTGCCAGAGAAATTGTGTAGACTGGATAAATACTATGCAGTGCCGGTGTGTACTGATGTTTTTCCAATACCTAAAAGGTTTACAGAAATTATTACTAAGGAATGGGATAGACCAGGTGTGCCGTTCTCTTCCCCTCCTATTTTTAGAAAAATGTTTTCCAATAGACGCCACCACACGGGACTTATGGCAGACAGTCCCTAAGGTGGAGGGAGCAGTTTCTACTCTAGCAAAGCGTACTACTATCCCTGTCGAGGACAGTTGTGCTTTTTTAGATCCAATGGATAAAAAATTAGAAGGTTACCTTAAGAAAATATTTATTCAACAAGGTTTTATCCTACAGCCCATTGCATGCATTGCCCCTGTCACTGCTGCTGCGGCGTACTGGTTTGAGTCTCTGGAAGAGGCTTTACAGGTAGCGACTCCATTGGATGACATACTTGGCAAACTTAGAGCACTTAAGCTAGCCAATTATTTTATTTCTGATGTCATTGTTCATTTGAATAAACTAACGGCTAAGAATTCTGGTTTTGCTATACAGGCGCGCAGAGCGCTATGGCTTAAATCATGGTCAGCTGACGTGACTTTAAAATCTAAGCTACTTAACATTCCCTTCAAGGGGCAGACCCTATTCGGGCCTGGTTTGAAGGAGATTATTGCTGATATCACTGGAGGAAAAGGTCATGCCCTTCCTCAGGACAGGTCCAAATCTAGGGCCAAACAGTCTAATTTTCGTGCCTTTCGAAACTTCAAGGCAGGTGCGTCATCAACTTCCTCTAATAATAAACAAGAGGGAACTTTTGCTCAATCCAAGACGGTCTGGAGACCAAACCAGACCTGGAAAAAAGGTAAGCAGGTCAAAACGCCTGCTGCTGCCTCTAAGACAGCATGAAGGAACGACCCCCTATCCGGTAACGGATCTAGTAGGGGGCAGACTTTCACTCTTCTCCCAGGCGTGGGCAAGAGATGTTCAGGATCCCTGGGCGTTGGAAATTATATCCCAGGGATATCTTCTGGACTTCAAAGCTTCCCCCCCAAAAGGGAGATTTCACCTTTCACAATTATCTGCAAACCAGATAAAGAGAGAGGCATTCTTACACTGTGTACGAGACCTCCTAGTTATGGGAGTGATCCATCCAGTTCCAAAGGAGGAACAGGAACAGGGTTTTTACTCAAATCTGTTTGTGGTTCCCAAAAAAAGAGGGAACCTTCAGACCGATTTTGAATCTAAAGATATTAAACAAATTCCTCAAAGTTCCGTCGTTCAAGATGGAAACTATTCGTACCATCCTACCACTGATCCGGGAGGGTCAATATATGACTACAGTGGATCTAAAGGATGCTTATCTTCACATTCCGATACACAAAGATCATCATCGGTTTCTCAGGTTTGCCTTTCAAGACAGGCATTACCAGTTGTAGCTCTTCCCTTTGGATTAGCTACAGCCCCAAGAATCTTTACAAAGGTTCTAGGGTCGCTTTTGGCGGTCCTAAGGCCGCGGGGCATAGCAGTAGCCCCTTATTTAGACGACATCCTGATACAGGCGTCAAACTTCCAAATTGCCAAGTCTCATACGGACGTAGTACTGGCCTTTCTGAGGTCGCATGGGTGGAAAGTGAACGAGGAAAAGTGTTCTCTATCCCCACTCACAAGAGTTTCCTTTCTAGGGACTCTGATAGATTCTGTTGAAATGAAAATTTACCTTGACGGAGTCCAGGTTATCAAAGCTTCTAAATTCCTGTCGGGTTCTTCATTCCATTCCGCGCCCTTTTGTGGCTCAGTGTATGGAAGTAATCGGCTTAATGGTAGCGGCAATGGACATAGTGCCGTTTGCACGCTTACATCTCAGACCGCTGAAACTATGCAGGCTCAGTCAGTGGAGCGGGGATTACACAGATTTGGCCCCTCAACTGAATCTGGACCAAGAGACCAGGGATCCTCTTCCCTGGTGACTATCTTGGGTCCATCTGTCCAAAGGTATGACCTTCGCAGGCCAGATTGGACTATTGTTACAACAAATGCCAGCCTTCTAGGTTGGGGTGCAGTCTGGAACTCCCTGAAGGCTCAGGGATTGTGGACTCAGGAGGAGACTCTCCTTCCAATAAATATTCTGGAACTAAGAGCGATATTCAAGGCTCTTCAGGTTTGGCCTCAGTTAGCAACTCTGAGGTACATCAGATTTCAGTCGGTCAACATCATGACTGTAGCTTACATCAACCATCGAGGGGGAACAAGAAGTTCCCTAGAGATGTTAGAAGTTTCAAAAACAATTCACTGGGCAGAGATTCACTCTTGCCACCTATCAGCTATCCATATCCCAGATGTAGAGCACTGGGAGGCGGATTTTCTAAGTCGTCAGACTTTTCATCCGGGAGAGTGGGAACTCCATCCGGAGCGATTTGCACAACTGATTCTCCGTTGGGGCAAACCAGAACTGGATCTGATGGCGTCTCGCCAGAACGCCAAGCTTCCGTGTTACGGATCCAGGTCCGGGGATCCCAAGGCGACACTGATAGAAACTCTAGCAGCGCCCTGGTCTTTCAACCTGACTTATGTGTTTCCACCGTTTCCTCTGCTCCCTCGACTGATTGCCAAGATCAAGCAGGAGAGAGCATTGGTGATTCTGATAGCACCTGCGTGGCCACGCAGGACCTGGTATGCAGATCTAGTGGACATGTCATCCTTTCCACCATGGTCTCTGCCTCTGAGACAGGACCTTCTACTTCAGGGTCCTTTCAACCATCCAAATCTAATTTCTCTGAGGCTGACTGCCTGGAGATTGAACGCTTGATTTTATCAAATCGTGGCTTCTCCGAGTCAGTTATTGATACCTTAATACAGGCACGAAAGCCTGTCACCAGGAAAATTTACCATAAGGTATGGCGTAGATATCTTTATTGGTGTGAATCCAAGGGTTACTCATGGAGTAAGGTCAGGATTCCTAGGATTTTATCTTTTCTCCAAGAAGGTTTGGAAAAAGGATTGTCAGCTAGTTTCTTAAAGGGACAGATTTTTGCTCTGTCTATTCTTTTGCACTAGCGTCTGGCAGATGTTCCAGACGTTCAGGCATTTTGTCAGGCTTTAGTTAGAATCAAGCCTGTGTTTAAACCTGTTGCTCCACCATAGAGCTTAAACTTGGTTCTTAAGGTTCTTCAAGGAGTTCCGTTTGAACCTCTTCATTCCATAGATATCAAACTTTTATCTTGGAAAGTTTTTTTTTTTTTTTGGTAGCTATTTCCTCGGCTCGTAGAGTCTCTGAGCTATCTGCCTTACAATGTGATTCTCCTTATCTGATTTTTCATACGGATAAGGTAGTCCTGCGTACCAAACCTGGGTTCTTACCTAAGGTGGTATCTAACGAGAATATCAATCAAGAGATTGTGGTTCCATCCTTGTGTTACACAATCTGGACGTGGTCCGTGCTTTAAAGTTTTACTTACAAGCTACTAAAGATTTTCGTCAAACATCTGCTTTGTTTGTTGTCTACTCTGGACAGAGGAGAGGTCAAAAGGCTTTGGCAACCTCTTTTTCTTTTTGGCTAAGAAGCTTAATCCGCTTAGCCTATGAGACTGCTGGACAGCAGCCTCCTGAAAGGATTACAGCTCATTCCACTAGAGCTGTGGCTTCCACTTGGGCCTTTAAAAATGAGGCTTCTGTTGAACAGATTTGCAAGGCGGCGACTTGGTCTTCGCTTCATACTTTTTCAAAATTTTACAAATTTGATACTTTTGCTTCTTTGGAGGCTATATTTGGGAGAAAGGTTTTACAGGCAGTGGTTCCTTCCATTTAAGTTCCTGCCTTGTCCCTCCCTTCATCCGTGTACTTTAGCTTTGGTATTGGTATCCCACAAATAATGGATGATCCGTGGACTGGATACACCTTACAAGAGAAAACACAATTTATGCTTACCTGATAAATTTATTTCTCTTGTGGTGTATCCAGTCCATGGCCCGCCATGTTATTTTAAGGCAGGTAATTTTTAAATTTAAACTACAGTAACCACTACACCCTATGGTTCCTCCTTTCTCGGCTTGTTTTAGGTCGAATGACTGGCTATGACAGTTAGGGGAGGAGCTATATTACAGCTCTGCTGTTGGGTGTCCTCTTGCAACTTCCTGTTGGGAATGAGAATATCCCACAAATAATGGATGATCCGTGGACTGGATACACCACAAGAGAAATAAATTTATCAGGTAAGCATAAATTGTGTTTTTTATTCCCTCGATTTCCTGTCTGATCAGTATTGCAAGAGGTTCTATTGAAATATTAAAGAGCAAAGGAGAAAGGGGGCATCCCTGCCTTGTACCTCTGGCTAAGTAAATATCTGGAGACTGTCTGGCATTCACTAATATCCTTGTGGAAGCTTTATTATAAAGATTTTCAATGAATTTAGGAAATTGGCCCTTAAATCCAAACTGGGCTAGTGTATAGAGAAGATGGTCATGATGGATTGAATCGAATGCCTTCTCAGCATCGATTGTGATAATTGCTTTATCAATATTATACTGTCTTCCTTGTTGGTCCTTACTAAACTCTGATTTAAAATAATCAATAGTAAGAAACAGCTCTCGGATCTTAGCTGAGGAATTTCTATTTATTAGGAAGCCAGCTTGATCCTTGTGTATTATAGATGGAAGGAGAATTTGCATTCTTTGAGCAAGGATGGAGGTCAATAGTTTATAGTCCGTATTTAACAAGGCTATTGGCCTATACGACTCTTTCTGGGTTAAATCTTTCTCAGGCTTTGGTATAAGCGTTGTATAAGAGGCCGTGAAACTAGCCGAGGGAGAATTACCCTCAATGTACATACTGTTAAATAGCCTAGTCAAATGCGGAACTATCAATGCTGATATTATTTTATAAAATTCACTAGGCAGGCCGTCAGGGCCTGACGCCTTATTGATAGGCATATCCTCAATACCTTTTTTTACCTCCTCCTCAGTAATAGGAAGATTCAGTGTTTCATTTAATTTGTCTGATATATTTGGGCAGGAAATCCTTTCCCTGAAAAGTACACGTTCTTTTTTGTCTGATACTCTGAGAGAGTAAAGATAATTATAGTAACCTGACATTATCTCTAAAATTTCGTCTGATTTCGTAATTAATTTATCCCCTTCCTTGATAGACTCAATTGAGGCTGTTCCTTTGTCTTGTTTAACTAGGTTAGCAAGGAGTTTGCCTGCTTTGTTTCCAAATTTAAATTGTAGTTTTAATTCCCTTTGTGTAGTTTTATGTAAAAGGAGGGTGTCCCTTTCTTTTTTGGCTTGCGTATATCTATTCCATGTTTCAGGAGTTTTATTCAGTATATAATTATTATAGGCATTTAGTAATATTTTTGTGACCTCCTCCTCCTTCTTTTTGTACATTTTCGTTCTATTAATGTTATACGCTAAAATTTCCCCCCTCATGACTGCTTTTGCAGCTTCCCAAAAAATCATAGGTCGGTTGACATAATCGTTGTTTAATTGGGTATATTCTTGAAATTTTAAACTCATCATTGTACTAAATTCTGGGTCTGTGGCCAAATATTGTGGAAAATAAAATCGTGAATTTTTATTTCTAATATCCTGTGTACGTATTTCAAAAGTTATCGGGGCATGATCCGATATTGTGATGGGAAGGATGTTAGATTCTATGTTTAAATTTAGAAGCTTCTCGTCTACCAAAAATAAGTAAATTCTCGATAGCGTCTTATGAGCTTTCGAATAACAAGTGAAACTTTTATTCTCTGCATTATATAGTCTCCAAATATCTTTAACTCTTAAGTTAGAGAATATTTTAGTAAAAAAATTTTGTTTCTAAATTATCTTTCTTTGTTCTTATAATTCGAGCATCCTGCCTTAATCTGTCTATTGCATATTGTGGGGTCATGTTAAAATCTCCACCAATTATTAACAAACCCTCTTTTTTAAAAAGTATTCTGGTTTGCAAAGTATCCCAGAAGTCATATTCTATAGTATTTGGTGCATATATATTGCAAAGTGTATATGTGCTCTTGGCAATCTTAACCCTCAGCAGTAAGAATCTCCCACCTGGATCTATTTCGAGGACTGTAGATGTGGCCTTTATTCTTTTCCCAAGAAGAATTGCGACTCCTCCTTTTCTGCCCAAGGAGGGAGCCGCAATAACTTCCTGAACCCATGACTTTTTGAGTTTGGTTATTTCATCTATTTTCATATGTGTTTCCTGGAGGAAGACAACATCTGTATTTATCTTTCTTAAATAAGATATAATTGTCTTTCTTTTAATAGGAGATGTTAACCCTCCTATATTCCAGGAAACCATTTTACAACTAATATCTGTACCCATTATTTAAAGGGAGAAAAAAAAAAAAAAAAAAAGGAAAAGAAGAAAAAAAATAAATAACCAAAACAAAACAAAAAAAGGGAACCCCCTTCCCCCCAAGCCTCCTTCTGGGTTACCATCCTAACTGTCCCATTAACCCCTATTGTCTCGCAACCCAGGACTGTCCTGGGTGAGACATCAACCCAGTCCATGGACTGATCATACATTAAAAATAAAAGGTAAGAGCTCTTTATTACAATAAACATTTTCATTAGCATGTATTGTCCTCAGTCAATAACTCTCTCTTCATTCTCATACCTTCTTTCCATGAAATTGGCCACTTTCCTTAAGATGGGGGTGCTAGCTGTGTTATGTATTTTTCAGCTTCTATAGCTGATTCAAAAAATGGGGTCTTATTGCTTGTTAATATTTTCAGTTTAGCTGGGTATAACAAGGATGCTTGATAACCTTGGTTTATCAGTTTAGTACAAATTGGTGATAATTCTCTTCTCTTGGCTGATGTCTCAGCCGAGAAGTCCTGAAAAAGCAATATTTTAGCATTTCCTAAAAATATAGGTTGGTTTTCTCCAACATAGGTGTGTCCGGTCCACGGCGTCATCCTTACTTGTGGGATATTCTCCTCCCCAACAGGAAATGGCAAAGAGCCCAGCAAAGCTGGCCATATAGTCCCTCCTAGGCTCCGCCTACCCCAGTCATTCTCTTTGCCGTTGCACAGGCAACATCTCCACGGAGATGGCTTAGAGTTTTTTGGTGTTTAAATGTAGTTTTTGTTCTGCAATCAAGAGTTTGTTATTTTAAAATAGTGCTGGTATGTACTATTTACTCTGAAACAGAAAAGAGAAGAAGATTTCTGTTTGTAAGAGGAAGATGATTTTAGCAACCGTTACTAAAATCGATGGCTGTTTCCACACAGGGCTGTTGAGATGGAGTAACTTCAGTTGGGGGAAACAGTGGGCAGACTTTGCTGCTTGAGGTATGACACATTTCTAACAAGACTTGGTAATGCTGGAAGCTGTCATTTTCCCTATGGGAACCGGTAAGCCATTTTCTTAGTTTAAGTAAAAGAATAAAGGGCTTCATTAGGGCTTAAAAAACTGGTAGACATTTTTCTGGGCTAAAACGATTACTTTACTAAGTATATTTGGCAGATTATTACTATTAATAGTTGTTAAATCTTGGGGATTGTTTTAATAAAAACGCCAGGCACTGTATTGGACACCTTTTTCACTGGGGGCCTTTTCTAGTCATAGACAGAGCCTCATTTTCGCGCCACTAATGCGCAGTTGTTTTTGGAAAGCATGGCATGCAGATGCATGTGTGAGGAGCTAAGAACCACTGAAAAAGCTTATAGAAGGCATCATTTGGTATCGTATTCCCCTCTGGGCTTGGTTGGGTCTCAGCAAAGCAGATACCTGGGACTGTATAGGGGTTGAATGTAAAAACGGCTCCGGTTCCGTTATTTTAAGGGTTAAAGCTTTCAAATTTGGTGTGCAATACTTTTAAGGCTTTAAGTTACTGTGGTGAAATTTTGGTGAATTTTGAACAATTCCTTCATACTTTTTCACATATTCAGTAATAAAGTGTGTTCAGTTTAAAATTTAAAGGGACAGTAACGGTTTTATTGTAAAACGTTTTTTGTGCTTTGTTGACAAGTTTAAGCCTGTTTAACATGTCTGAACCATCAGATAACGATGTTCTATATGTATGAAAGTCAATGTGTCTCCCCATTTACATATATGTGATTTAATTGTGTCATAATGTCCAAACAAAGTAGGGATAATAATGCCATAGATATGATATTGCCCAAGATGATTCCTCAAATGAGGGGAGTAAGCATGGTACTGCATCATCCCCTTCTGTGTCTACACCAGTTTTGCCCACACAAGAGGCCCCTAGTACATCTAGTGCGCCAATACTTATTACCATACAACAATTAATGGCTGTAATGGATAATTATATTGCATGCATTTTTTCCAAAATGCCTACTTATCAGAGAAAGCGTGATTGCTCTGTTTTAAACACTGAAGAGCAAGAGGACGCTGATGATATCTGTTCTGACATACCCTCACACCATCTGAAGGGGCCAGGAGGGAGGTTTTGTCTGAGGGAGAAATTTCAGAGTCAGGAAAAATTTCTCAACAAGCAGAACCTGATATTGTAACTTTTAAATTTAAACATCTCCACGCACTACTTAAGGAGGTATTATCTACTCTGGATGATTGTGACAATTTGGTCATTCCAGAGAAATTAGGTAAGATGGACAAGTTCCTAGAGGTTCCGGTGCCCCCCGATGTTTTTCCTATACCCATGCGGGTGGCGGATATGGTAAATAAGGAGTGGGAAAGGCCCGGCATACCTTTTGTTCCTCCCCCTATATTTAAGAAATTATTTCCTATAATCGACCCCAGAAAGGACTTATGGCATACAGTCCCCAAGGTCGAGGGGGCGGTTTCTACTCTAAACAAACGCACTTCTATTCCTATAGAAGATAGTTGTGCCTTCAAGATCCTATGGATTAGAGGTTAGAGGGTTTGCTTAAAAAGATGTTTGTTCAGCAAGGTTAGCTTCTACAACCAATTTCATGCATTGTTCCTGTCACTACAGCTGCGTGTTTCTGGTTCGAAGAACTAGAAAAGTCGCTCAATAAAAAATCTTCGTACGAGGAGGTTTTGGACAGAGTTCAAGCACTCAAATTGGCTAACTCTTTTATTTTAGATGCCGCTTTGCAATTAGCTAGATTAGCGGCGGATAATTCAGGGTTTGCTATCGTGGCGCGCAGAGCGCTTTTGCTAAAGTCTTGGTCAGCGGATGTGTTCTCCAGACCAAATTGCTTAACATCCCTTTCAAGGGTAAAACACTGTTTGGCCCTGACTTGAAAGAGATTATTTCAGACATCACTGGGGGAAAGGGCCACGCCCTTCCTCTGGATAGGTCTTTTAAGGCTAAAGATAAGCCAAATTTTCGTCCCTTTCGCAGAAACGGACCAGCCTCAAATTCTACACCCTCTGAGCAAGAGGGTAATACTTCTCAAACCAAGCCAGCCTGGAGACCGATGCAAGGCTGGAACAAGGGTAAGCAGGCCAAGAAACCTGCCACTGCTACCAAAACAGCATGAAGTGTTGGCCCCCGGTCTGGGACAAGATCTGGTGGGGGGCAGACTTTCTCTCTTTGCTCAGGCTTGGGCAAGAGATGTTCAGGATCCTTGGGCGCTAGAAATAGTTCTCAAGGTTATCTCCTGGAATTCAGGGAACTACCCCAAGGGGGAAGGTTACACAGGTCTCAATTTTCTTCGAACCAAATAAAAAGACAGGCATTCTTACACTGTGTAGAAGACCTGTTAAGCATGGGAGTGATTCATCCTGTTCCATTAGGAGAACAAGGGATGGGTTTTTACTCCAACCTGTTCATAATTCCCAAAAAAGAGGGAACATTCAGACCAATTTTAGATCTCAAGATTCTAAACAAGTTTCTAAGGGTTTCATCGTTCAAAATGGAAACCATTCGAACGATCATTCCTACCATCCAGGAAGGTCAATTCCTGACCACGGTTGATTTCAAGGATGCGTATTTACATATTCCTATCCACAAGGAACATCTTCGGTTCCTAAGGTTCGTCTTTCTGGAGTTTGTGGCACTTCCATTACGGATTAGCCACTGCTCCAAGGATTTTCACAAAGGTACTAGGGTCCCTTCTAGCGGTGCTAAGACCAAGGGGCATTGCAGTAGTATCTTACTTGGACGACATCCTGATTCAAGTGTCGTTTCTGTCAAAAGCAAGGGCTCATACGGACATTGTCCTAGCCTTTCTCAGATCTCACAGGTGGAAAGTGAACATAGAAAAAAGTTCTCTGTCCCCGTCAACAAGAGTTCCCTTCTTGGGAACAATAATAGTTTCCTTAGAAATGAAGATTTTTCTGACAGAGGCCAGAAAATCAAAACTTCTAAGCTCTTGTCAGGTACTTCATTCTGTTCTTCTTCCTTCCATAGCGCAGTGCATGGAACTAATAGGTTTGATGGTTGCGGCAATGGACATAGTTCCTTTTGCACGAATTCATCTAAGATCATTACACCTGTGCATGCTCACAGTGGAATGGGGATTATACAGACTTGTCTACGACGATACAAGTAGGTCAAATGACCAGAGATTCGCTCCGTTGGTGGCTGACCCTGGACAACCTGTCACAGGGAATGAGCTTCCGCAGACCAGGGTAGGTCATTGTCACGACCGACGCCAGTCTGGTGGGCTGGGGCGCGGTCTGGGAACCCCTGAAAGCTCAGGGTCTATGGTCTCGGGAAGACTCTCTTCTCCCGATAAACATTCTGGAACTGAGAGCGATATTCAATGCTCTCAAGGCTTGGCCTCGACTAGCAAAGGCCAAATTCATAAGGTTTCAATGAGACAACATGACGACTGTTATATATATCAACCATCAGGGGGAAACAAGGAGTTCCCTGGCGATGGAGGAGCATCCGGGGGAGTGGGAACTCCATCTGGAAATCTTTGCCCAAATAACTCAATTATGGGGCATTCCAGACATGGATCTGATGGCCTCTCGTCAGAACTTCAAGGTCCCTTGTTACGGGTCCAAATCCAGGGATCCCAAGGCGACTCTAGTGGATACAATAGTAGCACCTTGGATCTTCAACCTAGCTTATGTATTCCCACCGTTTCCTCTCATTCCCAGGCTGGTAGCCAGGATCAATATGGAGAGGGCTTCGGTGATCTTGATAGTTCCTGCGTGGCCACGCAGGACTTGGTATGCAGACCTGGTGAATATGTCATAGGCTCCACCATGGAAGCTACCTTTGAGACAGGACCTTCTTATTCAGGGTCCATTCGAACATCCGAATCTGGTTTCCCTCCAACTGACTGCTTGGAGTTTGAACGCTTGATTTTATCAAAGCGTGGGTTTTCAGATTCTATAATAGATACTCTTTTTCAGGCTAGAAAGCCTGTAACTAGAAAAATTTACCATAATATATGGAAAAAATATATCTGTTGCTGTGAATCTAAAGGATTCCCATGGAACAAGATAAAAATTCCTAAGATTCTTTCTTTTCTACAAGTAGGTTTGGAGAAAGGATTATCTGCAAGTTCTCTGAAGGGACAGATCTCTGCTTTATCTGTTTTACTTCACAAAAGGCTGGCAGCGGTGCCAGACGTTTAAGCGTTTGTTCAGGCTCTGGTTAGAATCAAGCCTGTTTACAGACCTTTGACTCCTCCCTGGAGTCTTAATCTAGTTCTTTCAGTTCTTCTAGGGGTTCCGTTTGAACCCTTACATTCCGTAGATACTAAGTTATTATCTTGGAAAGTTTTGTTTTAGGTTGCAATTTCTTCTGCCAGAAGAGTTTCTGAGTTATCTGCTCTGCAGTGTTCTCCGCCCTATCTGGTCCATGCAGATAAGGTGGTTTTGCGTACTGAGCCTGGTTTTCTTCCGAAGGTTGTTTCCAACAAAAATATTAACCAGGAGATAGTTGTACCTTCTTTGTGTCTGAATCCAGTTTCAAAGAAGGAACGTTTGTTACACAATTTGGACGTAGTCCGTGCTCTAAAATTCTATTTAGAGGCTACTGAAGATTTTAGACAAACATCTTCTTTGTTTGTTGTTTATTCTGGTAAAAGGAGAGGTAAAAAGCAACTTCTACCTCTCTTTCCTTTTGGCTTAAAAGCATTATCAGATTGGCTTTTGAGACTGCCGGACGGCAGCCTCCTGAAAGTATCACAGCTCACTCCACTAGGGCTGTGGCTTCCACATGGGACTTCAAGAATGAGGTTCCTGTTGACCAGATATGTAAGGCAGTGACTTGGTCTTCACTGCTCTCTTTTGCCAAATTTTACAAATTTTATACTTTTGCTTCTTCGGAGGCTATTTTTGGGAGAAAGGTTTTGCAAGCCGTGGTGCCTTCCGTTTAGGTGACCTGATTCGCTCCCTCCCTTCATCCGTGTCCTAAAGCTTTGGTATTGGTTCCCACAAGTAAGGATGACGCCGTGGACCGGACACACCTATGTTGGAGAAAACAGAATTTATGCTTACCTGATAAATTACTTTCTCCAACGGTGTGTCCGGTCCACGGCCCGCCCTGGTTTTTTAATCAGGTCTGATGAATTATTTTCTCTAAACTACTGTCACCACGTTACCATATGGTTTCTCCTATATATATTTCCTCCTGTCCGTCGGTCGAATGACTGGGGTAGGCGGAGCCTAGGAGGGACTATATGGCCAGCTTTGCTGGGCTCTTTGCCATTTCCTGTTGGGGAGGAGAATATCCCACAAGTAAGGATGACGCCGTGGACCGGACACACCGTTGGAGAAAGTAATTTATCAGGTAAGCATAAATTCTGTTTTTTCTAAACTGTTGTAATAAAACAAGTTTATCTTGGTAGTTTAACATTTTGGCAATAATTGGTCTTGGCCTAGTGTTCCCTTTTTCTGTATTAAGCCACCCTAATCTATGAACTCTTTCCACTATCATTTGTGGCCGTGTTTGTGGAATTTGCAACAAATGTGGAATTGTAATTGTAAGTAATTTATTAAGATCCTCATATTAGAAAGAGAAAAGTACTAATGGCACTGCTGAAAGTAAGAGATTGGGGTAGCCTACGAATCTCTGTAATTAGAGATAGATTATATGTAGATTTGTATCTGTAAATCTGGCTTGATTGCAATGTGGCTGAGGTGCTGTGCACTTGTATACTGAAACACTCAAAATCAATCCTTGGATTGAAAAATTGTGCACCTGGATAGCACTCTTTCCCCAATCTAGGGTGGCAAGATTTGGGCACAGGCTAAATAACTATGGAGTGGGAGTGCTGGAGGGTGTTTAAAATATAACCTTTATTTGGAAATTTAAAATAAAAAACCAAAAACACACACACATAAATCTACATTTATACAATGTTAAAAAATACAGGGTTTGGTCGGATTTATTTCAATCCAATGTATTCTATTTAAATAAAGTAGTGATATCTTGGGTTTTAAATTAATTATTTTTGAGTCAGTTTTTTCAATTAAGGTCAGTATAGGTCTGATATAGCGTATGTAATACGTGGTATTTATCAACCTTATACCACTATATTGAAGACTCTATTATTGCTTGTCTATTGGTCTTAAGTTACAATCGGTCTTGTCTTACGTGGTAATACGTGGTAATACGTGGTATTTATTTACCCTATACCACTGTATTGATGACTCTATTATCCCTTGTCTATTGGTCTTAAGTTACAGTCGATCTTGTCTTCCTAAGTTCTCTGTTGAACATACATGTAGTAGTGCAATTTTGTAGACACTAATTTAAAGTGATATGCAGCAGAGTCTGATTTGTCTTGTTATAAATATTGATGTTTTAAACTTTGCAAATTAAATATCACTGTTGTTGCCTGAATGATTTTTCAAATGTGGAATAAGTGATGTTCTGGATTTAAAGCTTTGCTTAAAATAGTCAGCTAATTCCTTTACTGACAGCTACTATCTGAATATGTTATAAGTTATGCCTGATATATTCCCAGGCTGTTAGATTGAACTGTGGTAGCTGCTATCTAAGTATGCTAGTAACGGATACTTAATATGTTATCAGATTATCATACTACGTTCTCAAAGGCTTAAGAAAGCATGTATATATATAAGGTCTCTTAAACTCTTACTATTGGTTTTGCTTAATATCGAGTGCTTGTCTAAAGTCTCTCACCATATTTAGTAAGAATGTTCTTTTATGCTTAAAGGTATATATAGAGAAGTATGAGTAGATTGCTGAGGCTTAGCTTGATAGAATTGACTATTTATGTCAAATAAAATATTTTTATCTTTCTTGTGATTTTGCTGGTTCACAGTAGTAATGTGCTTAGACAAAGTTTTTGTTATTGGTTCATCAATGTGAATAAAGTTGTATGGCAGACTGTTTTTAAACTGCTTGTATAGATATACTGGTAATATCACTTTAATTGTTCAACACTACCTAAGTTTGCTTTGCTGATATATTATGATCAACATTGAATTTACTTCAAAATGGATATTCTCAATATCCCATGATCCAGAATGGATCTGGTATTACTGCTGATTTTGGCGTTTTTTCTAATAAATTCTAATATCCCATATATTGGCTGTGATAAATATTGAATCTGTATATTCACAGACAACTTTAGAAAACAGTAATACTAATATTAGCACTATAACTTTATATTGAATTGTATCTTGTCTTTTATCACCACTGGATAATTTTAGCATTAAAGAGGATACGCTCTAACATTGTAATAAAATATAACTGATAGTATCAAATTGCTTTGCTATATCGTCTTTAACTCAGTTGTTCTAAATTGATATAGATACGGCTTACAGCTTGGCGTTTTTTGTATTTATCAAACATTGAGTATTGGGGTATTATATTTAACTCCCCCCTTTTTTTTTTTTTTTTCTTTTCTCGTGCTAGTATCCTTTTTCCAACACCTCACTTGTAATTGCCGGTTAAAAGTATAGTCTAATATGCAACAGAGAACTTAGGAAGACAAGATCGACTGTAACTTAAGACCAATAGACAAGTGATAATAGAGTCATTAATACAGTGGTATAGGGTTAATAAATAGTGTGTGTGTTTTTGGTTTTTTATTTTAAATTTCCAAATAAAGGTTATATTTTAAACACCCTCCAGCACTCCCACTCCATAGTTATTTAGCCTGTGCCCAAATCTTGCCACCCTAGATTGGGGAAAGAGTGCTATCCAGGTGCACAATTTTTCAATCCAAGGATTGATTTTGAGTGTTTAAGATCCTCATATTGTTTATCCTCAGGTACTCCTATTACTCTTAAGTTGTTCCTTCTCGCACGATTTTCTAAGTCTTCTAACTTCAACTCAGCCTTTATAAGTTTAGAATTTAAATCCTCTAATTTAGTACTATGTGTTACTATAGTGTCTTCTGCCTCAGATATTCTCTGTTCCACTTCGGTAATTCTGTTAGATAATTGACGTATTTCTGTGGTTAATGAATTCATGTCATGTTTAATTTCATTTCTCAACTCTTCGAATTTAGGGGATAGAGCTTCAGTTATTCTCAGCACTAAAAGTTGAATGTCAACTGGTTCATGTATCTGTGAAACAGTACCACTAGAGTGTGTTTCTGTTGGTATTTCTTGTATGTTCTTATTTTTTTTTTCTCTATGTTTTGCTGCCATGACCGACGGGGAAGTTCTAACTGGTGTAGTGAAATATTTATCCATAAATGTGCATGAATCGAGTGATAAGGTAAAAAGTGAGTGAATAGTGAGGGGATACTACTAAATAGTGTAAGGGGAGGAAAAAAAAAAAAAATTAGTCCTCCCTGGTGCGTGTGGGGAAAAAAAGAAAAAGGGGGTGCCAGTGTGTAAAAAAAAAAAAAAAAAAGGTGAAGAGAGAAAAAAAAAATTAAAAAAAATTAAGAGGTTCTATAGAGATAAAAGAAACTTACGCCCCGGTCAGGAAGATCTCTAAATTTACAGAATTTCTGCTTCCTAGTGAATTTGTTCAATTTTTGTACTGACCCAGCTATATTCCCCTCTTCTTTCCCCTTTCAGCTGGTATGTTATTAAGCCTGGATTACCCTCCCTGCCTTCACCTAAATCTCCTTCTCCACTTCCTTAATAGCCTTTAGTGACCTTAATCAACCACTCTAAATAGGATTTTGCTGTCTATTTTTAGAGAGGAAAAGAGGAAGAGTAAGCATAAAAACTCAGACAAACTTACGTCAATTAAACATATTTTCCTAACGATTGAGTGAAATTTAACAGTGGAATAACAGTTTTAAGTTTAAGCACTCTAAAAAAGTTAAAACACACTCATAAACTTATAGATGTAAATTGCTTAACTTTACACATGAGATGGAAAATTTGTAACACAGAGTAATATGTATACAATGCAGGATTATTCCTTTTTTTACTTTTTTAACCTTAAGTATGCGGCTGCCATAAAAATAAGTAAGCATTACCTTAGTAAAAGGAATAAGACCTTTGATTGATATGGGATCTTATTTGACTTTATAATGTGATTATTAAGTTTATATCACATAGGGTCAATTTAGATTTTTATTTTTTATTTTTTTGTTTTTAAGCCTAAACTGACTTAAAACAAAAAAAAAATCTCCCAGATTAAACTGCTAGTAATTTCACTTTGGGTTCACTGGCATATTCATATACAGTACCATTTTGCAAAACATAGATTTTTAGCTCAGAGTTCAATACACACTTATAATGAGTGTAGGTAAAGTTATTATTTGAAAAAATCAAATGTTAAGATCCTTTTGGGCCCATAGTTCGCTATGTCTTCCAGTGTCCCTTGGTTTTGGGATAAATTTATGTTTAACTCAAAAATATAATGAGTTGAGAGCCCAAACCCACCCTGCTGCTGAAAAGAAAGGGGGAGAAAAAAGAGTCACCCAGAGCGCTGCAGTTTTAACAAGATACCTGATGCAGCTCAAAGAGTCTCTCACCCTCCGATTGCTGTCTCTGTTGGGGAATAATCTTCCGCTTGGATCCAGAACTCCCCCACGCAGCACCGGTGGGGGGGAGTGAAGCCAACAAACAGCCTCTTCGGTTTTCGGCAAGACGCCGAACTCCTACAGCGGTGGACCACTCTGCGCCAGCCAATCTACGGCGTCGCCCAGTCCCAATCGATTGTTCTGCCTGCGCTGTAGAGGACAGCCCCGTCTCAATCACGTGTGGAGGCCAAGCTGCTAGACCAGTACCAACGGAGTTTCCTATACACTAGCAAGAAACGGCTCCGAACTTCAGGGTAAGTTTTGTTCAGCTGGCGTCGTGGTGGGGAGTCAGCTCCACAAGAGTAAAGCCTGGTCACAAAAAGTTCCTGTCCCTTTGTTTCTCAGCAGATGCGACCGGACCATACAGTTTAAGCCACTGTTAATCTCCCCCTCACGCAGCACCGGTGGGAGGGGGAGAAGCAAATAGGATGTAGATACCTCTCTGGGCAGATAGACAATCTCAGAGGGGATTTAATATTGCGTCCTAGTATACCAGAAAAAGAGCGTATAAGTTTTCTGTGGACTGAAAACCAGAGGACTTCTCCTAACTTTCTCAGAGGGAAGGAGAGCATTAACAAGATTTTTGGTCAGTCCAGTAGTTTGCTGCTAGTAGCAGCTTAGTGTGATGGTAAAACACTATGAGAGAGCTGGAAGTATGCAGTATATTACTTTGAAAAGAGCCGCCCAAGGACCAGGGTTTTAGCACTATACTATATGCCAGTAGCTCTTGCAGGGAACCAGAGAGCCAGCGTTTGCACGTCCTCCCGCTTGTGCTCCTCCCACCAGCTTCCTCCAGGACTTTTTCCTGTGTATTTGGTTTTTAATAAACTTTTACTGTTTGTTTTTAAACCACTTGTCATCAAGGAGGTTTTATATACAAACTTTTCCATCTTAAGTTCTTTGGCACTTGTGAGGGGACATTTTCAGAGCGGCTGACAGAAAAGATTTTGAAAGGTTGGCTGATTTGAGGTTCTGGAACCAGTGTACCGGTTTACAGTTTGTGAGGATAGCTCGCTGTGCATCTATTAATGGTCCAGTTTGCACCTGTGGCACTTCTCAAGTGCTTTCTATCTAGTAAGTGATTCTGGTTTTGTGCGTGGGCATAGTTCACCACTGATTTCACACTATTGTGGCGCCTTCTTCTGTTTTTTCCTAGTATCTACGGATCATCGCTGGTGGCCTATCAGTATTGGAAGAAGTTATAGCTGCCGCTCATCACACAATTTGTGGACATATATTGGAGTGATATCCTGGAAAATAATGGGTTTGATTTGAACTGCACATTATTATTGTTTATATACAGTGCATAGGACTTGCACTAACTTTATATATCTTTATATATTGACATTTTTTTTTTCATTTCTATTGTTATTACTGTGATATATATGTTTGTATTTGTATACAAAGTGCTTAATATCTGCACAATTTTGTTCAATACGGTTAGTTATTGATATTTCACTCGATATTTTTGAGATTTATATGTGATTTGCTTTATTACACTAGGCAATATCAGAGTACTTGTTTGCACTTTTAGATACATTGCAACTGAGTTACAATCCTCATATTTTAGTCTTTATTGCCGTTCTCTTACCTTAGGTATCCATATTTTTTGGGGGGGTTTTGTTGTTGGATTAAGGCATTTTAGCCTTCACTATTATTAGGCGCCTTCAAATTTATATCACTTTTCATTTTTACAAAGACATGCATTCATATAATTAAAGGGACACATATTACAAATTATTCATTGTGCATATAAATGCCACAATTAAAAATGCTTGGAGTATTATTTGTATGAAAAGGGGTATAGTAAAAGCAGATACAATGGAAAGCGACATAAACATGAAATTAGTGTTTATGCAAAACTGGCCCCTGGGAATAGATGACAACTCTTTTCCTAGCATGAAAGCAGAAATTATTTTTGTTTGTAACATGTAAACCAATTTAAAAACAAAGTAATAGCTTTAAAAACAAAAATATTATTCAGCAATATTCCTTCATACTGATGCAATTTTATTAGCTGTATTAAATCAAGTTTACTAACAGTTTTTAAAATATTTACCACCCGGTAAAGATAAGTTACATACTCGGTGTAAAGCAATTTGATTTTATCTCTCCAAATTCTGCTAGAAAGCGCAAAATTATTTCCTACCTAGTGATTTAAAGCACCGCCAACAGAAGAGCACACGGGATCGAAAGCACGCTGTGACTGCAAACTGACCAATTACCGAACCCTGGGGGCCAAGGAGGAGTTAAAAGCTACTTAGGCACATGACTCTAACACCTGATGAGAATGACTATATAAGCTCCAGAACCCTAAACCAATGTGCTAACAAACTTGTACTCTATACAAATACAATACAGCCCCAACAAGCTTCCTGTAACGTCACTTGAACTACGCCTCAACCAATAGGATGAGAGTAGATTAATGGACCCTACGTGTGTGAGCGCTTAGCACAAAGCCAGCAACCGCCTGGAAACCTCAGGACTATTCTGTAACCAGTCTGCACGCCGTAGGAGAGGAGTAAGGTCGGTGGCGCCGTTGCGCAAAGCAGTCTGAATGCCGTGGGAGAGGGGAGGAGTAAGATGGTACTGCAGCATTGAACAGTGTATGAGGCTAAACATAACAACTAATCTATAACCAACTAATCGATAATGAAAATCATTGACAACAATTTTCATTATCGATTTTTAGTGATTAGTTGTTTCAGCCCTATTCATGTATTTAGGCAATATTTTCTTTTGATAATACAGCCTATACATACAACCTGAAGGTAGTTGTATATAATTTTTAACTGCTTTGTATACATAGTACCATCAAAAAGATAGTATAGTACTGTAATCAGAAAGGTAATATTTGTTGTTCTAAATAAATATAGACTATTATTGCATTTTATAACACACACACACACACACACAAAAAGAACAAAGACACAGGCAGAGAAGAGTGTGACAAATTGTAATTTGTATAATTTTATAAAAAAAAAAGTTTGGATTTCAGAATAAGTTTGGATTTTGGAATTCTGGATTTGGTGATTTGTACCCGTAGTTGATGTTTCTGTATTATGACGTCTTAAAAAGATAACAGTAAACCAATACAGTTAATTGTTATTGGTGGAATATTTCTATTCTATTTAACATTAGGGTTTTTGTAAGTAAAAGTTTATATGAAATGTTAAGTATGTTATTTGTTTACTACTATCATGAAAAATGTGAATCAAATATGTAAGATGGAACTTAAGTTTTTTTCTTAAACGGGAAGAGTCCACACCTGCATTCATTACTTTTGGGAATTCAGAACCTGGCCACCAGGAGGAGGCAAAGACACCCCAGCCAAAGGCTTAAATACCTCCCCCACTTCCCTCATCCCCCTGTCATTCTTTGCCTTTCATCACAGGAGGTTGGCAGAGAAGTGCCGGAAGATTTTAGATAGTCTCTTATGGACGGTAGTACTCTTCATAATGGGACTGGAGTTTTAAGTAATCCTGTCAGACTCTCAGTGAGAGCATGGATGAAGGTTATAGTCCAGAGATGCAGGGAGAGTCTTTCTGCGAAACCATTTCGACTCATATTAACAGCTCCTTAGCAATCAGCGTTGACGAGTAGAAGCGAGGCTACTATCTGTCACACTTGAAATGCCATGTTCCTGTTCCATGGCGTTGATTCCAGTAAGATCGTTTCATTTTACTCCGATGATGTGATAAGTAATGTAAATAAAGTAGTCAGGGTCTCAGTGGGACTCCTTTGTCTTGTAAGGAATTAAGGGTTAATATCTCCTGAGGGGTGTTATTGACTTTAATCATGTTTGTTATGTGATTCTGTCTGCTAATGTGTAGTGTCACTTGGGCTCTTGGCTATATTGGAACATAACAGCCTTTTCTTGTCAGGCTGCGCGGCCCTTGTAGGCCTTGGCGTGCTTTTCTATGGCCTGCACGGTGCACCTTGTGACGAGGCGTGGTCACACTTCTGTGCTCCATTTCCGTATTCCTGACCGCCTGGCAACGGAGAGAATATCTGTTTTGCTAGCTGTCTGGGTCTCAGGAGGTTATGAGTGCCCCAGTCATTGGGGGTGTAAGGTGCCGATTTTTATTTTTCTGTCGATAATTTTTATATACCAAGTTATGGAGGATTCTGACTTTTTGGAGACGGATGTCTCTGATTCAGATTCTACTTCTTGTGAAGAGTATGAAATGTCCTGGGTAATCCATGCCCATCAGTTATGTTCCGAATGCCGCTCTAGAGTGCTCTCTTCTCCCGATACAGGCACGTCCCCTAGAACCTTCTTTGCTATGCAAGCAGGTGTCCCTAATGCCGTTACCCCTTCTTTGGAAGGGGGCTTGTTTCCTCCAGAGGTTACGGCACGGTTCCGCATGGCCATATCCATGGCCCTGGCGCATTTACATCTTCCAGAGGAGTTGTTGCTGAGATATTGTCCTGCTAACCGAGGTTCATAAGGCGGGGGATCGCCTGAGTCAGATCAGCCATCTGGGGAAGCGGTTTCCTCTCAAGCTTCAGGGGCCCAACCCTCCGGGTTGCCAGTTGCCCCGGCAGAGGTAAGTCTTGCTTTGCGTTGTAGACTGGCGCGCCTTTGTGTCCTATTACGGCATGTTTTGGTGCTGGAGGATCTTAGTGCTAATAGGGTAATGGATCCTTGGTCTTTTGTTCCAGACGGCAAGCTAGGTTAGACGTGTGGGGATGAAGTAATCTCCTTGTCGTCTACAATTTTCCTTTTTTTTTTTTTGGTATCTTATTCCAGTTCTGAGCTTTGGAAGAATGGGGTCTCTGTAGGTGCTGCCCGCTTTTTCTTTGATCCGTTTAGGATGTATTTTACTTTGTACTTAAGAAGCTCATGTCCGATATGATTTTCCCTTGGCAAATATTTCTTCTTCTGGAATCTGATACTAGCGATTTTGTGGTCGCTTGAGCGCTTCCGTGGAAGTCGCATGTTAAGGTGTTAGTTACATCTTTATATCCCTTTTGTCGATCCCTGTTGGGGTCTTGAATTTTCTGTGGCCTGCGCCAGTTTGGAGTGTCCTCTGTAGCAGGCTCGTCATGATGGGGCGCTATCTGTGTTCCTTGCGGTCTATATCATCCTCGTGGTGCCAGTGTAATTGGCTGACCTAGCCGGGTGGTGAGTTACTCACTCGAATGAGGAGTTTAATATTTTGGGGTCCCTTCAGTTCGAATAATGCTTTGCTTTTGGCTAAGAGTTTTCGTGAAGTGAACCATCCAATGATTTTTTGATGCCTCTGCCCATGCAGGGTTAAAAATTTTAAAAAAAGCACATGGAGAAGCTTTCGTTCGCTGACATCAGGCTGGTTCCCGTTCTGCCTTTTGGGGCATCGGGGTCAGTCCATCTCTCCTGTTCCTTGTGGGCGGGCAGATCCTACTAGGGATCTTTCAGGGCGGTTGTCCTCATTTTATATTTGAGGTTCCCCTTTTGGAATTTGTTTTTCCTTGATGACAGTCCCTCTTCCTTTGGGTTGAGGTGATGGGCCTTTTGTTTTTTTCCTTGGATTGGCTTCAGGTCATCTGTTGCTGGAAGTTAAAGCCTTTTGACTGCTCTACTTCCGGGATCTCGTCTGCTCCCATTTTTTGGGAGATTTTCAGATGGTTGTCTCCCTCCTTACTGTGTCACCCCTGCTCAGGCATTTTGGGTGTTTCCCGCTAGGGATTGGGATTCATGTTCCTTCTTCCATCCTCAAGCCGTTGGGGTGTCAGAGATGGTGCCCCTCATTGGCTTAGTGGTTAGCTTTGCTACCATCAAAGCTGAGGATCAAGAGTTTGAATCCAGCTGTGTTTAGGTGTTCCTTACAGTGAGGGCCCTTTCACTGATGGGTGACATATATCCTTGCATTAATCATGTTGTGCAGGCAAACAAATTTGCATGGATCCTGAGGATCTTGGAGACTTTTGTTGGTTTCTCAATCCAGTTCCTATGGAAACGTGGAGTAGTGGTTGGCTCCACCGCTCCTGAAGCAGGAGGTGGGGGTTGTACCCAGGTAAAGCTCCTGTTATCTGTTTTGTGATCCCGGTGATAGCCAGCACTCCTAAGCAGAATTCTTTTTTCTCGTACGTTCTTAGTCTTTGGACTTGGTGGAAGTTGCCCTTAGGGCCTTCCAGAGTGGCTGTGTGGCTTCACTATTACCTTTCACCCTTCTGTGGGGAGTCGTATCCCGCTTGGGGTGTCCTAAGCTCTCTGGGTAGGTGACTTTTTTCGTGTGAGTTCAGTGTCCAAGTTGTCTTGGATATGACAGTTATTGCTTCGCCTATGGTGCAAGTCTACTCCGGATGGTGCGACCTTGCTGTTCCTCAGGGGTTTTCAATAGTTAAGTGGGCTCCGAGTTTTCTGGTGCCGGGTCTGTTTGTCCTGTCTTTGACTGGATTTTTGGGGGTCTGTATCAAGATCCCTTAGGTCTGATTCTGGATGGCCCAGGGAAATCTAGACTTCTTCTGGGCGGCCTTAGTGACCGGATGTTTTTTCGTTTGGTATTTGACCTTTTGAGCGGCTTTACGCTTCAGCCCTGCTGTTCTAGTCTGGTGGTTAACTTAGCCGTCTAGTGTGCGGATGGTTTACAATATGAAACCAGCTGCAGCTATTTGCACATTGATGGTGTGCTAGCATATTGTTAAGTTCTGGTTTCTTTTCCCTCCCTGGAATTCTTGTGCCATGCCTTACTGTAATCCGGTAGAGGGTCTCCTTTTGGATGTACCTTTCGTCCTCAGGAAGGGGGCTGTGTTTGGGTTATGGAACCTGAGCTCTTTGGGGGGCTGGTTCCCTCCATTTTTCCTTTCTGCAGATCTCTATGATTCTGGATACTTTTAATCCCTGAGTCTTTCGGACTTTGTCAGTCACTTTGGTGCTGGGTCCGTTTCCGTAGCGAGAGTCAGGGATCTGTCTGATATGTTGATCTTAGCCGCTTATCATACTTATTGTGAACCTTCTTTGAGTAAGAGGCTTCGCGGTGGATCCCTCCTCGGCAGGTAGTTTTTTCTACCGGGATCTGAATTTGTTTCCTTCTTTTCCTGTCCCTTTTTGGGAAGGTCCTTTCCTGCTCTGTTTTTGGAGATCTTCTGCTGAAGGTTCTGTGCGTTTCATAGCTAGGGTGGCGACATGTGGTTGTTAAGTCCTTATTCATAGCAGGACGCCTTGACTTGAAGGAGCTTATTCAGATATTTGATGCTGTTTTTCTCAGCGGCTCCCGGGGATGGTTTGTCTTTGGTTGCTCTATTCTGGGTGCGAGTGAGCGCTCTGTGTAGGGGAGGGATTTTTCTTTCTTCCTTTTAAGTTCTCAGGACATTTCTTGGTCCTTTGTTTTTTGTCACTTTGCCTTCCTGGGTTGGCAGGGTCTTTTCATAGGTGCCCTGTTTCATCCTGGTTCACTCTTTTGTAGTTCCCTTCTTGCTCCTAGTCCCTTTGGGTTCTGAGGGTCTTTTCGGAATCATTTAGCTGAGTCTCCTTCTTCCCCACTGGGGGAATGTTGTGGATGTTCCCCTTTCTTTTGATCGGGGGTGAGTTTATTTTGCAGACTGCATACCGTTTGGCCTTGGTCTCCACAGAGGTTTTTCGTTCGGTCGAGTAAACTAACCTGAGCGGTCTCTAGCGAGGGCCTTGCTAGTTTAACTGTTGGGTTATCTCTGCTTTTTCCTTTTTGTCCTTTGGCTTCTAGTGAAGCAGGTTATTCTGTCGGGAGTTTTGGGTTTTAGGCTGTGGTGCCCTCAGAAGGGACCGCCTTTTGTACCCGCCAGTTTTGCATTCAGTGTCCTCTATAGCTTGGGTATTGTTTTCCAAAAGTAATGAATGCAGCTGTGGACTCTTCCCGTTCAAGAAGAAAAACTTAAATTATGCTTACCTGATTATTTTTTGTTTCTTCTGGCACCTTTTTCACCCTGATATTTCTCCTACTGTTCCTTGTTCCCTCGGCAGAATGAATGGATGAGGGAAGTGGGGGCAAAGACTCCCTTTGGCTGGGGAGTCTTTGCCTCCTACTGGTGGCCAGGTTCTGAATTCCCAAAAGTAATAAATGCAACTGTGGACTCTTCCGTCAGAAGAAAAGAAAATTATCAGGTAAGAATAATTTGTTTTTTCTTAGAAAGTTGGTCATTAATTTTAAGGAAGCCCTTGAATCTAACATAATATGTGTTTGTCTACAGATGCCTCAGCTGGAAGAGAAGCTGCAGATGGAACTACAAGACACAGCCAGAGTTATTGCTTGCCGCTTTCCATTTCCACACTGGGTCCCAGACCACATATGCGGTGAAGGAGTGGACACTGTCTGGACATACAACTTTAAAACATTAAAAAAAGTGATAGCATCAGATGCCCAGAAGGAAATTTCATCTGACGCAGCAGTTTAAAAGCATGTTGCATAGTTTCATAGACCACTTCATCATTACAGCTTATCAAGTTGAAGGCATTTAAATTAAGTTTGTGGTTGAGTTGCTGACTTTCGATTTTTCTGTGAGCAATAAAAAAAAAGCTCAACAATGATACATATTTCAGCATGATTATAGCTGCAGGAATTGTGAGCTTACCTTGCTGTTTGGAGACCATGCATTTATTTTGATAAGTGTATTCATTTACTTAGCTTTTCAACTACTCCATCAAATTGAAGCATTCACTAATTAAATTACACCCGTGGAATACCTTACAGACAATGTCAATATTTGCATTAATGCAGTGACAGAAAATCAGTAAGTCACACACAATGTTTCCCTAATTATTGCTCTTAACAGAACATAATATAATTTTTGTGCATACAAATGGCACTGTATAATCTAAAGAATAGGATATTGTAGAGAGCTTATATATATTTGAAAATGTTCATTCTCTGAGTTTGATATGTGAAAAATATTTTCTATGTCAATAAAAATCTTTTTGATTAATATATTTTTTCTTGTCAATTTTTAAATTATATTCGCCTAGATTTAGAGTTTTGTCGGTAAAGACCCGCGTAGCTAACGCTGCTTTTTTTTCCAGCGCACCCTTAAGACAACGCTGGTATTTAGAGTTGTCTGAGTGGCTGCGTTAGGCTCAGAAAAGGGAGCGTGGAGCATAATTTAGCTCCACTTCAACCCTCAATATCAGCGTTGCCTACGGTAGCGGTAAGCTGGAAAAACGTGCTCGTGCACGATATTCCCATAGGAAACAATGGGGCTGAGCTGGCTGTAAAAAAACCTAACACCTGCAAAAAAGCAGCGTTCAGCTCCTAACGCAGCCCCATTGTTTCCTATGGGGAAACACTCTCTAAGTCCGCACCTAACACCCTAACATGAACCCCGAGTCTAAACACCCCTAACCTTACATTATTAACCCCTAATCTGCCGCCCCCGCTATCACTGACACCTGCATTATACTATTAACCCCTAATCTGCCGCTCCGGACACCGCCGCAACCTACATTATAGCTATGAACCCCTAATCTGCTGCCCCTAACACCGCCGACATCTATATTATATTTATTAACCCCTAATCTGCCCCCCCAACGTCGCCGCTACCTAACTACAATTATTAACCCCTAATCTGCCGACCGGACCTCGCCGCCACTATAATAAATGTATTAACCCCTAAAACGCCGCACTCCCGCCTCGCAAACACTATAATAAATTGTATTAACCCCTAATCTGCCCTCCCTAACATCGCTGCCACCTACCTACAATTATTAACCCCTAATCTCCCGCCCGCAAACGTCGCTGCTACTATAATAAATGTATTAACCCCTAAACCTAAGTCTAACCCTAACACCCCATAACATAAATATAATTGAAATAAAACGAAATAATATTCCTATAATTAAATAAATTAATCCTATTTAAAACTAAATACTTACCTAGAAAATAAACCCTAATATAGCTACAATATAACTAATAGTTACATTGTATCTATTTTAGGATTTATATTTATTTTACAGGCAACTTTGTATTTATTTTAACTAGGTACAATAGCTATTAAATAGTTATTAACTATTTAATAGCTACCTAGTTAAAATAATTAAAAAATTACCTGTAAAATAAATCCTAACCTAAATTACAAATACACCTAACACTACACTATCATTAAACTAATTAAATCAATTAACTACAATTACCTACAATTACATTTAATTAAATAAACTAATCTATAATACAAAAACAAACAAACACTAAATTACAGAAACTAAAAAAATATTACAAGAAGTTTAAACTAATTACACCTAATCTAAGCCCCCTAATAAAATAATAAAGCCCACCAAAATAAAAAAATGCCCTACCCTATTCTAAATTACAAAGTAATCAGCTCTTTTACCAGCCCTTAAAGGGCTTTTTGCGGGGCATTGCCCCAAAGTAATCAGCTCTTTTACCTGTAAAAAAAAATACAACCCCGCAACATTAAAACCCACCACCCACATACCCCTACTCTAACCCACCCAATCCCCCCTTAAAAAAACCTAACACTAACCCCCTGAAGATCTCCCTACCTTGAGCCGTCTTCACCCAGCCGAGCCGAATTCTTCATCCAATCCGGGCGATGTGGTCCTCCATCCGGGCGAAGTCTTGATCCAAGCGGCAAAGAAGAGGTCCTCCATCCGGGCGATGTCTTCCTCCAAGCGGCATCTTCTATCTTCTTTCTTCCGGCTCCATCTTCAGACCGCCGACGCGGAACATCCACCTTCCCTGACGGACTAACAACGAATGACGGTTCCTTTAAGGGACGTCATCTAAGATGGCGTCCCTCGAATTCCGATTGGCTGATAGGATTCTATCAGCCAATCGGAATTAAGGTAGGAAAAATCTGATTGGCTGATTCAATCAGCCAATCGGATTGAGCTCGCATTCTATTGGCTGATTGGAAAAGCCAATAGAATGCAAGCTCAATCCGATTGGCTGATTGGATCAGCCAATCGGATTGAACTTCCATCTGATTGGCTGATTGAATCAGCCAATCAGATTTTTCCTACCTTAATTCCGATTGGCTGATAGAATCCTATCAGCCAATCGGAATTCGAGGAACGCCATCTTGGATTACGTCCCTTAAAGGAACCGTCATTCGTCGTTAGTCCGTCGGGGAAGGTGGATGTTCCGCGTCGGCGGTCTGAAGATGTAGCCGGAAGAAAGAAGATAGAAGATGCCGCTTGGAGGAAGACATCGCCCGGATGGAGGACCTCTTCTTTGCCGCTTGGATCAAGACTTCGCCCGGATGGAGGACCACATCGCCCGGATTGGATGGAGAATTCGGCTCGGCTGGGTGAAGACGGCTCAAGGTAGGGAGATCTTCAGGGGGTTAGTGTTAGGTTTTTTTAAGGGGGGATTGGGTGGGTTAGAGTAGGGGTATGTGGGTGGTGGGTTTTAATGTTGGGGGGGTTGTATTTTTTTACAGGTAAAAGAGCTGATTACTTTGGGGCAATGCCCCGCAAAAAGCCCTTTTAAGGGCTGGTAAAAGAGCTGATTACTTTGTAATTTAGAATAGGGTAGGGCATTTTTTTATTTTGGGGGGCTTTATTATTTTATTAGGGGATTAGGTGTAATTAGTTTAAACGTCTTGTAATATTTTTTTATTTTCTGTAATTTAGTGTTGTTTTTTTTGTATTATATATTAGTTTATTTAATTAAATGTAATTGTAGGTAATTGTAGTTAATTTATTTAATTAATTTAATGATTGTGTAGTGTTAGGTTTAATTGTAACTTAGGTTAGGATTTATTTTACAGGTAATTTTGTAATTATTTTAACTAGGTAGCTATTAAATAGTTATTAACTATTTAATAGCTATTGTACCTAGTTAAAATAAATACAAAGTTGCCTGTAAAATAAATATAAATCCTAAAATAGATACAATGTAATTATTAGTTATATTGTAGCTATATTAGGGTTTATTTTCTAGGTAAGTATTTATTTTTAAATAGGATTAATTTATTTAATTATAGGAATATTATTTCGTTTTATTTAAATTATATTTATGTTAGGGGGGTGTTAGGGTTAGACTTAGGTTTAGGGGTTAATACATTTATTATAGT
The DNA here is from genome assembly GCF_027579735.1 of Bombina bombina. Classification (NCBI taxonomy): domain Eukaryota; kingdom Metazoa; phylum Chordata; class Amphibia; order Anura; family Bombinatoridae; genus Bombina; species Bombina bombina. Next base: position 563,862,178 of record NC_069503.1, read on the forward strand.
AGCGGCGACGTAGCGGGCGGGAGATTAGGGGTTAATAATTGTAGGTAGGTGGCAGCGATGTTAGGGAGGGCAGATTAGGGTTTAATACAATTTATTATAGTGTTTGCAAGGCGGGAGTGCGGCGGTTTAAGGGTTAATAAATTTATTATAGTGGCAGCGAGGTCCGGTCGGCAGATTAGGGGTTAATAATTGTAGTTAGGTAGCGGCGACGTTGGGGGGGGGGCAGATTAGGGGTTAAATATCCAAAAAGAAGAAGAAAAATGGATAGTCCAGAGCACTCAGTTTAATGCAAAATAGTGTATGTAACTATATGAGCCAACAGTGAGGCTAGGTAGAAGCGGGTTTATAATAAAATTTAGCTTTTAATAAGAATGTGGTTAAAAAATAAAAAAACACTACTATTGTGTGTATAAAAACAATTAAAATTGTGATTGAACAAATAAGAAAGCAAACATGCCCAGGTATATACCATGTAGTGTGCAATACATATAAGGGATTGTCTGGCAGGGAAGCACCCAAAAATGCTCACGGATTGCACAGAATACTAATCTAAAAAAGAGGATTGACCTCAAAACACATTTACCTATTACTTGTGCAATACTGGAGCGGTGCAAAGCCTGTCAAAAAAGAAAATTAGTTTGGCGAAATGCGCATCAGGCACTTTCTTTGAAAAGCTCATACTTGCCCAACGTGTGCTTGCTAATTGTGAGTTACTATTATTTTAGGATGCCATTGTGCATTGTTACATATGTATAGGAGATTCCTTTCATGTAATTACTGACTCCCTGCTGGGACTCTGACAGGCTTTGCACCGCCCCAGTATTGCACAAGTAATAGGTAACTGTGTTTTGAGGTCAATCCTCTTTTTTAGATTAGTATTCTGTGCAATCCGTGAGCATTTTTGGGTGCTTCCCTGCCAGACAATCCCTTATATGTATTGCACACTACATGGTATATACCTGGGCATATTTTTAACCACATTCTTATTAAAAGCTAAGTTTTATTATAAACCCGCTTCTACCTAGCCTCACTGTTGGCTCATATAGTTACATACACTATTTTGCATTAAACTGAGTGCTCTGGACTATACATTTTCCTTCTTCTTTTTGGATATATGTCACGGCATAGTGAGCACCCCCCATACTATCAATGAATATGGGATTGATTCCCTACAATACATAGGCATAAAAAACAATTGTTTTCGTCTGTGTATGATTATTTGAATTATTTGGGGCCATATTGGTAAACTTATATTAATTTCCTTTGTCTACTTTATATACAGATTAGGGGTTAATAAATATAATATAGGTGTCGGCGATGTTAGGGGCAGCAGATTAGGGGTTCATAGCTATAATGTAGGTGGCGGCGGTGTCCGGTCGGCAGATTAGGGGTTACAAATTTTTATTAGAGGGTTTGCAATGTGGGGGGGGGGGGGGGCTCGGTTTAGGGGTACATAGGTAGTTTATGGGTGTTAGTGTACTTTATAGCACAGTAGTTAAGAGCTTTATGTTCCGGCGTTAGCCCATAAAGCTCTTAACTACTGACTTTTTTTGGCGGCTGGAGTCTTGTCGGTAGAGGCTCTACCGCTCACTTCTTCCAAGACTCCAAATACCAGCGTTATGCAAATCCTATTGAAAAGATAGGATACGCAATTGATGTAAGGGGATCTGCGGTAGCCTGGAGTCGCGGAAAGAAAGTGAGCGGTAGACCCTTTCCTGGCTGACTCTAAATACGAGCGGGCGGTAAAAAGCAGCGTTAGGACCCCTTAACTTTGACGGCTAACGCCAAACGCTAAATCTAGCCAATTGTTTCTTTATTTTTATTTTTTTTAATATTTATTGTGTGTTTAAGCCATTACAACAAAAGAAAGATACATACTAGCAAAAAAAACTTGAATAGTACAGGTGTATAGCCCTTGTGGCAACCGTCTGCTGCTTTATCAGTTCTATATTCAGTCATTGAAAGTAAGCAGCTAGAACAGAGCAATAAATATAAAGAGAAAACATAAAAGAAACAACAATAAAGAAACTACGAAAGCAAAAGGCACAAGGTCTAAAGGGAAAAGTTAGACCTTGAGCAACATAACGGAATATGAGAGAGCTTTAATGTTGTTTTATATATGATTAATATAAGTACTCATAGTTTGTAGGAGTGTAAGAGATCAAAAGAGGAGAAATAAAAGATATGGGGGTACTGGAGGGGTAGAAAAGATAGAGGGGAGAGGCTGGATGGGAAGTAGAGTTAGTCTATTCCATAATACTTTCCATCAGATCTTACATGTTTTTCTCGGTTTGTAGTTGAGGTCAGTTGCTGGGGTTAGTAGGGTAAAGAAGTTCCCAAGGACATTCTTAAAAAAGGATTCAATATTATTCCAAAAAGGGGATAAGTTATGGCATTGCCACAAGATGTGTCACATTGTCCCGACAAGTCTGCACCCTTTCCAACAGGAGGCACTTAATTCGTTCTGAAGTAAGATACCAGCGTAATAATATTTTATAATTAAGTTCCAAGATTCTTGGTGCGGAGGAGAACTTATGTATATTATAGAATATATTTTTCAATTGTGCATGAGATAAGGGAGTTTACAGCTCAAGAGTGTCTATGTGTTGTGTAAGAGGGAAGGGATAGCGTAAGTGACTCGTCCCGTATGAAGGAATTTATCACTGATTGTAATTGATTTAAGTAAGTTACAGGTAGATGGATATGTGCTGCTTGAAATATATTTGAGGGTGAGTGGTCAACTCATCTTAACAGCCTTTATGCGCCCCCATCAAGATATGGGTCTGTCCTTCCATCTGTTAAAATCTCTAGTTACTTTAGTTAAGAGGGGCAAGTAGTTGTATTTAAAAAAAAATGCTAGAAGGTGTTATTAAGATCCCTAGATATTTGATTTTGTCATGGTTGAGTCTATAGGGGCAGAGCTTTTGTAGGGCTTTCAAAGTCCTTTCTGAGCATAGAGATATTGAGAATTTCAGATTTCAATGCGTTAGAAAAAGTTAGCAAAGTTACCAAATTTCTAAAATTCAGATAAAAGGGAGGGTAGAGAGTAATGTGGAGAAGTAAGAGAGACGAGAACATCATCAGCATATATGTTGACTTTATAATCATTGGGGCCATGTGTAATTCCCGTAATGTCAGGGTTGTTCCTAATGTGTGATGCCAAAACTTTCATGGTTAATGCAAAGAGGAGCAGGAATAATGGGCAGGTCTGCCTAGTACCATTTCTAATGGTAAATCTGTTTGATAATATGCCATTGGCTCTGAAATGTGCTGATGGATTAACATACAGACCAAGGATTCTATTTATTATTTTGTGTCCAAAGCTAAAGTTAACTAGGCATTGTCTAAGGAAATTCCAGTCCAGCCGATAGAATGCTTTCTTTTACAAGATATGAGTCCACGGATTTCATCCTTACTTATGGGATATCGCCTCCTGGTCAGCAGGAGGAGGCAAAGAGCTCCACAGCAGAGCTGAATAAATAGCTCCTCCCTTCCCCCCCAACTCAGTCATTCTCTTTGCCTGCGTTAGTGATAGGAAGAAATAAAGTGAGGTGTTAGTTTGTATTCTTCAATCAAGAGTTTTTTTGTTTTTTTTTTAAATGGTGCCAAAGTGTACTATTTTACTATAGAGCAGCCTCTGGAGTGATAGCCTTTCAGGATGTGGGAACTGGTGGAGTTTTAGCTTCACTGTGCCTCCCATACTTGTGCTGTCTTTCAGTGTGTGGTCTTAGAGAATGTTAACTAAGACCCTTCTGCCTTCACAGGACCTCAGGAGGAAGAGTGGACCTCTTGACACTGTGAGAATATCATGCTGTTCCTCAGCATGGAGGTAGGTGCAGTCTTTTACTCTGGGGCTCTGCAGCATATCTCAGATTCGACTGTACTCTGCCTTTGATATTGAACAGTATGTAGGTTCTCATTAGCTAATGAAAACGAAGGAGAACCGACATACTGCTTAACATCCAGACACTCTGGCATTTAGATTTTAGCCTAGAAGCGCTGGGACATTATGTGGGTATATACCTGTATTATTGGGCTTGACTCTATTATTTTTATTAGGGTATAGATATGGCTGACGCTGGCGGTAGTGCTGGAGTGATGAGTGTTTTTAAAAGGCTCCGGTACATGGCGGTACTTTCCTTTATTTTCCCGGGGTTTGTGACATGTTTCCGCCCACGAGGGGCGTGGCTTGGTGCTGCGCGCTTAGCCGCGCAGTTTCTTTTCGACTGAGTTCCGGTAGCATCTCCTCACGGCTCCTAAGCTTGCTTGCTGTAGTATATAACAAGCGATCTTAGGGAAGCCGTTCTTAAGGGGTTAACGATTGGTCACGTGGAGGCAGGGTGACTCTCATTTTTTGCTGGAATCCAATGTGAATTTTATGACACGTGCAGAGAGTGGGATATAAATATATACAGCTTTATCTCTGCACATTATTTATCGGTCTTTTATTAGAAGTTTTTGTCTTAAAGACACAGTACAACAAAGATTTTTATTATAAACTCAGTTGATTGAATTTTAAATTATAATTTCAGTATTTGACCAAGCTTGCATTTGCATTTGTTATCATGGATGACCTTGAACAGAATACATGTCCTATGTGTTTAGTTGCCATTGCGGAACCCCCTGTTACTTTTTGTCCCTCATGCATTGAAATGGCTTTACAGTGTAAAGAACACATTTTCTTTAATAAAGATGTATCTAAGGAATGTTCTCAGACTGATGAGATTCAGGGTATGCTGCATTTTTCTCCCCAAGCGTCACAGCCTTTAACGCCCGCTCAAGCGACGCCATGTTCTTCAACTGTGTCTGCCTCATTTACTCTGCAGGATATGGCTGCAGTTATGTCATCCACTCTTTCAGAAGTTTTATCTAATTTGCCAGTTTGGCAAGGCAAACACAGTAGGAAGGAGGCCCAGGTGGTCTCTGCGACTTCTGATGCTTTGATGGCGATCTCTGATGTACCCTCCCAGGGCTCTGATTTGGGGGGGGTGGAGACGCTATCTGAGGGGGAACTGTCTGACTCAGGCAGTGCTTTACCCCAGACAGATTCGGAAGTGATGTCTTTCAGATTTAAGCTTGAACACCTCCGCCTGTTACTAAGGGAGGTTTTGGTGACTCTGGACGACTGTGACTCTATTGTGGTCCCTCCAGAGAAATTGAGTAAGATGGACAAATATTTGGAGATCCCCTCTTATTCTGATGTTTTTCCGGTTCCTAAGAGAATCTCGGACATTATTGCTAGGGAATGGGAAAGACCGGGTATCCCGTTCTCCCCTTCTCCTATGTTTAAGAAGCTGTATCCTTTAGCTGACGCTGTTCGGAATTTTTGGCAGTCGATCCCTAAGGTGGAGGGAGCCGTCTCTACCCTGGCTAAGCGTACGACTATCCCTATCGAGAACAGTTGTGCTTTCAAAGATCCCATGGCTATGAAATTAGAGGGTCTTCTCAAGAAACTTTATGTTCACCAGGGGTTCCTCTTACAACCGACGGCCTGCATTGTAACAGTCACGACTGCGGCTGCTTTTTGGTTTGACGTTCTGGAAGAGTCTCTTAGGACTGAGACTTCCTTAGAGGAAATACAGGATAGAATTAAGGCTTAAACTGGCTAATTCTTTTATTACGGATGCCGCCTTTCAGATCACCAAATTGGCGGCCAAGAATTCAGGATTTTCCATCTTAGCAAGAAGAGCCTTATGGTTAAAATCTTGGTCTGCGGATGTGTCCTCGAAATCTAAGCTCTTGGCTATTCCTTACAAGGGAAAGACCCTGTTCGGGCCTTACTTGAAGGAGATCATTTCTGACATCACGGGAGGTAAGGGTCATCTGCTCCCGCAAGACAAAACATCTAAGCAAAGGGGACGACAGAGTAATTTTGGTTCCTTTCGTAATTTCAAGGGAATCCCCCCTTCCTCTTTCACTAAACAGGAAGGAAATTATTCACAAGCCAAGCCCACCTGGAGACCCAACCAGGCTTGGAACAAGCGTAAACAACCCAAGAAGCTCGCTGCTGCTCCCAAGACAGCATGAAGGGGCGGCCCCCGATCCGGGACTGGATCTAGTAGGGGCAGACTTTCTCTCTTTGTCCAAGCTTGGATAAGAGACGTTCAGGATCCATGGACACTAGAAATTGTGTCTCAAGGGTATCAGTTGGAGTTCAAAAATTCCTTCCCAAGGGGAAGGTTTCTTCTTTCACGATTGTCTGTAGACCAGATAAAAAGAGAGGCGTTCTTACGTTGTGTAAAATACCTCTCCACTATGGGAGTAATTTGTCCCGTTCCAATACAGGAACAGGGGCAGGGGTTTTACTCAAATCTTTTTGTGGTTCCCAAAAAAGAGGGAACGTTCCGACCCATTTTAGATCTCAAGATGGAGACTATTCGGACAATTCTTCCATTGATCCAGGAGGGTCAATATATGACTACCGTGGACTTAAAGGATGCATATCTTCATATTCCTATCCACAGAGATCATCACCAGTTCCTGAGGTTTGCCTTTCTGGACAAACATTTTCAGTTTGTGGCTCTTCCTTTCGGGCTGGCCACGGCACCCAGGATCTTCACAAAGGTTCTAGGGTCTCTGCTGGCGGTTCTCAGGCCGTGGGACATTGCAGTGGCGCCTTATCTGGACGACATTCTGATTCAGGCATCGTCTTATCAGCTGACAAAGTCTCATACCGACATTGTTCTATCCTTTCTAAGGACTCACGGGTGGAAGGTGAATCTAGAAAAGAGTTCACTAATTCCACAGACAAGGGTTCCTTTCCTGGGAACTTTAATAGACTCTGTATCCATGAAAATCTTTTGGACGGAAGTCAGAAAGTTAAAGATTCTGAATACATGCCGATCCCTTCATTCCAATCCTCGGCCATCAGTGGCTCAGTTCATGGAGGTAATTGGATTGATGGTGGCGGCAATGGACATTATTCCGTTTGCTCGTTTTCATCTCAGACCTCTACAACTGAGCATTGTCAGACAGTGGAATGGAGATTATGCAAATTTATCTGCTCAGATAGATCTGGATCAGGAGACAAGGGACTCTCTTCTTTGGTGGTTGTTGCTGGATCATCTGTCCCAAGGGACGTGCTTCCGCAGACCCACATGGGTGATAGTGACAACGGACGCCAGTCTACTAGGATGGGGTGCAGTCTGGAATTCCCTGAAGGCTGAGGGTGTGTGGACTCGGTCGGAGTCTCTACTTCCAATTAGTATTCTGGAGTTGAGAGCAATATTCAATGCGCTTCAGGCTTGACCTCAGTTGGCTTCGGCCAAATTCATCCGATTTCAGTCGGACAACATCACGACTGTGGCTTACATCAATCATCAGGGAGGAACAAGGAGTTCCTTAGCGATGACAGAAGTATCCAAGATAATTCGGTGGGCGGAGACCCGCTCTTGTTATCTGTCAGCAATCTACATCCCAGGAGTGGACAACTGGGAAGCGGATTTTTTGAGCAGACAGACGTTTCATCCGGGGGAATGGGAACTCCATTCGGAGGTCTTTGCCACCCTGATTCTCAGATGGGGCAGACCGGAGCTGGATCTTATGGCATCTCGTCAGAATGCCAAGCTCCCGAGATACGGATTCAGGTCTAGGGATCCTCAGGCCGAACTGATAGATGCCTTGGCAGTGCCTTGGTCGTTCAACCTAGCTTATGTGTTTCCACCGTTTGCTCTCCTTCCCCGGGTGATTGCTCGGATCAAACAGGAGAGGGCTTCGGTGATTCTCATCGCTCCTGCGTGGCCTCGCAGGACTTGGTATGCCGATCTGGTGGACATGTCTTCTCTGCCACCGTGGAAGCTTCCATTGAGGGAGGGCCTTCTCATTCAGGGACCCTTCCATCATCCGAATCTAATTTCTCTGCAGCTGACTGCTTGGAGATTGAACGCTTGATTTTATCTAAGCGAGGGTTCTCTGATTCGGTCATTGATACTTTGATCCAGGCACGTAAGCCTGTTACTAGAAAGATTTACCATAAGATATGGTGTAAATATCTTTATTGGTGCGAATCCAAGGGCTACTCATGGAGTAAGATTAGGATTCCTAGGATTTTATCTTTTCTCCAAGAAGGATTGGAGAAAGGGTTGTCAGCAAGTTCCTTAAAGGGACAGATTTCTGCTTTATCTATTTTGCTACACAAACGTCTGGCAGATATTCCGGATGTTTTATCGTTTTGTCAGGCTCTGACCAGAATCAGGCCTGTGTTTAGACCTATTGCTCCTCCTTGGAGTTTGAATTTAGTTCTTAAGGTTCTTCAAGGGGTTTCCGTTTGAACCTATGCATTCCATAGATATTAAATTGTTATCTTGGAAAGTTTTATTTTTGGTTGCTATTTCTTCTGCTCGCAGAGTTTCTGAACTTTCAGCATTACAATGTGATTCTCCTTATCTTATTTTTCATTCCGATAAGGTAGTGTTACGTACCAAACCTGGTTTTCTTCCTAAGGTTGTTTCCAACAAAAATATTAATCAGGAAATTATTGTTCCTTCATTGTGTCCTAATACTTCTTCTAAAAAGGAGCATCTGTTACATAACTTGGACGTGGTCTGTGCCCTGAAGTTTTACTTGCAGGCGACTAAAGAATTTCGTCAATCTTCTTTATTATTTGTTGTTTTTTCTGGAAAACGTAGGGGCCAGAAAGCTACGGCTACCTCTCTTTCTTTTTGGCTGAAGAGTATCACCCGTTTTGCATATGAGACTGCTGGACAGCAGCCTCCTGAAAGAATTACGGCTCATTCTACTAGGGCTGTGGCTTCCTCATGGGCATTTACAAATGATGCTTATGTTGAACAGATTTGCAAGGCTGCAACTTGGTTGTCTCCTTACACTTTTTCCAAATTTTCCCAATTTGATACTTTTGTCTCGTCTGAGGCTGTTTTTGGGAGAAAGGTTCTTCAAGCAGTGGTGCCTTCCGTTTAGGTTCCTGTCTTGTCCCTCCCTTTCATCCGTGTCCTATAGTTTTGGTATTGTATCCCATAAGTAAGGATGAAATCCGTGAACTTGTCATATCTTGTAACAGAAAAGGAAATGTATGCTTACCTGATACATTTATTTATTTTACGATATGACAAGTCCACGGCCCACCCTGTCATTTTCTAAGACAGGTTTTTATTTTTGTTGAACTTCAGTCACCTCTGCTCCTTGGCTTTTCCTTTCTCTTCCTAACTTCGGTCGAATGACTGGGTTGGGGGGGAAGGGAGCTCTTTGCCTCCTGCTGCTGACCAGGAGGCGATATCCCATAAGTAAGGATGAAATCCGTGGACTCGTCATATCGTAAAAGAAATACATTTATCAGGTAAGCATAAATTTCCTTTTTCAGCATCTGTAGAAATTAGTATAGAAGGTTTTTTTCAATCGCTGGCATGGTCAATCAATTGGATTACCCTGATCGTATTGTCCCGCGCTTCTCATCCTGGCATGATGCCTGTCTGATCGGCATGGATTAGGGGAGGACGTATCTTATTGAGACGGGAGGCTAAGACTTTGGCAAATATTTTTATATCTGTATTAAGTAATGAGATGGGTCTATAGTTTTCTACTTTATTGTTATCTTTGTCATCCTTAGGTATTACTGTGATATGTGCTTCTAGCATTTGTTGAGTCCAGGTCTCGGTATCGTCAAGGGAATTAAACTAGTGAGGAGGGGGGTGGCAGCATGTCTTTAAACTACTTGTAATATAGGTTGGAAAACCCATCTGGGCCTGGGCTTTTATGTAGAGGGAGAGCATTGATGGCTGCGTGAACTTCTTGGAGGGAGATTGGTTCATCTAAGGATTTGACCATATCGTCAGTTAATGTGGGAAAAGTTGGCATCTTCTATATATTGTTTGCATGTTATAGGCTCCCTCGCATCTGGTGGAGTGAGAAGGTTATCTAATTTATTGTATTAAAGTTTGAACTGATCCGCTATATGGTGTCTACCCAGTAAAAGTCGTCCCTCAGGAGTGATGACCATTTTATGGATGTAAGAGTTGTTGTTTTTTTTCTTTAAAGATTCTAGCAAGGGAGGACCCAGGCTTTGTTGAATTCGGTGAAGTGTATTTTTTTAAGATAGAGGAATAGAGGAAAAGAAGGTCTCTTGTAGCTATCAGTTGTTCTGTTGAAATATAAGAAAAATGTAAATACAAGTGAAACAATTAAAACACAGTGCAAAATCATTTTGTGCACCTAAATGAGGGGTATAATTACTTGGTGTGATGACCGGCATAGTTTCTACTAGATAAAATTGAAAAATTAAAGACAAACTTAACACTTTAGCAAGTCTTTCTAGCTACTCATGGCAAGTAAACTGTTCCAGTGCGAGTGAGGTGTCAGTTTCAGGGGTCCAGAATTGAGTCCACTATAGGTGGAGCAGGGATGACATCTGCTGTGCTCTTGTTTTTCCTTTTGCAGGAAACTTTTATTTAGCTTTGTCTCTGAGTTTTGATAGTCAGAGGTTATGGTATCGTGTGGGGCTCATTTAGGATAGGTGGAAGGTCTGGTTTCAATTGCAAGCAAAACTGGTCTAGGTCCTCCAGTGTTCTGTAAGAAATTGCTTTGTTATCCTTAAAGGGATGAGATCCACGCATATCCTAAAAGGGCTAATTAATTAAAAAAAAGATTGCATAAAATAATTGTTTAAAATTGCTGGCAAGTATTTTAAAATAATTTTCAAAAATAAGCAAAATGAATTACATAGCTATGCTGCCTGCAGCAGCCAACTCCACTCGGGAATGTTCCTAGTTCCGATGTTCTGGCACCTCCCTCTGTTGTCTAGATCCTCTACTTAGTCTTGTAATTGCCTTGTCAGAGAAGAATTGTAAGAGGTTTGTCAAGATTGAAGGTCAAGGAGTTTGAATTACATAGCTAAGCTGCCTGGAGCAGCCAACTCCACCCACCCTTGTCAGTGTTTAGACACAGGCATTGTATTTCAGCTGAGTTCACAACTTCTAGGCATGCTCCAGCAGATAATCCCTAGGCAATTTTGCATTCTACCAAAACAACAATAGATATAGATACAGCCATAAAAGGAAATGTGTGGGTGGAGTTAGAGCTTTACAATTCAGAAACTAAAAGAAAGGGTTAATGGGGAGGCACTGCTGTATAAATTTGCAGGTAAAGTAATTAAAGTACATTTTATTATATTTTGTCTCTATCCTAACTTGTTTTATGTCACTTTAAGGACTTTGAGGCAGAAGGGGAATCACCATTTATAAGGGATCCCCAAGTCTCTGAGGTGGAAGGTAAGATATTTGGTTTCAAAACTTTTTGACAAGGTCAGTTGACTGAGGCCAGCAAAGAGTTGCAGAGAGTTACCTTCAAAGTTAATAGTGGATTTCTTCCTTGCTGCAGAAAGAATATTTTCTTTGTCTCTTAAACTTGTGAATTAAAGGATAACATCCCAAAGGGGAGCTGGATCTTTAGGAGGGGGCTGAAGAGCATGGTGATATTTGTCCAGTGGAAACAGCCTCTGTGTTGTCCAGCAATAGATTAAGTTATTTCTGGAGGTAGGGGAGTAAATCAGTGGAGCAAATTGACTCAGGAATGTTCCTAATTCTGATGTTCTAGCACCTTCCTCTGTTGTCTAGATCCTCTACTTAGTCTTGTAATTGCCTTATCAGAGTAGAATTGTGAGAGGTTTGTCAAGATTGAGGGTCAAGGAGTTTGTCTGTTCAACATCTTCTTCAAGTTGTACGATCTTATTTCCAATCTCATTAATTTCCTTTTTGACTTCAGAAATTCTGAATTTGATAATATTGCTCACTTGGAGTATGACGGCGGAAAAGTCCTCGTTAGAGGGTAAGGTGCGTAGATCTGCCTTGGTGAGGGATGTTCCTTACTCTAGATCTATGTCCTAATCTATGGTATCAGATTGGGACCTTTCAGTTGTGCACATTGGGTCCAGTAAAGAGAGTTCCACTGCCCTAAAGAAGGAATGGACTTTAGGAGTTGGGTTGTCAGAACCCTTACAGGTCTTCTCTGATCTTGGAGGTTTTCCTTGATGCCATATTGCACCGCTGTGTTATCACACAGACAGGATTTTTCACAGGAATAATAGCAGGGTATGATAAACACTTTATTGGTGCCAAGTTATAACAAGTAATTCAGGATCCATTGTTTTTGTTGCGACACAGAGGCATTAATTGTAAATAGAGTAGAGGGGTATTTTTTTTACTGCCGCGTCACAGGGTATGCAGAGAGGTGCAGCAGATGAAGAGTGACGTGTAAGGAAGATGGGCCTGGCAGAGGAATTCATTATTGACTGTAAAGGAGCTAGGTGGCAGCTAGGGAGACCAGAGAGGATGGAGTTGCAGTAGTCGAGGTGGGAAAGGATGAGAGAGTGGATTAAAATCTTAGCTGTGTCTTGTGCAAGGAAATGTCTAATTGTAGAGATGTTTTTAAGGTGGAAGCAGCAGGCTTTAGCCAAGGACTGAATGTGAGGAATGGAAGAAAGATCAAGTGTGACCCCAAGACATCGGTCATGTTGGGTAGGGGTAATGATGGAGTTATCAACAGTTATACAGAAGTGTGGGGGGGGGTGGAGATTTTTGAAGAAGGGTGGAAAATATGAAGCTCAGTTTTGGAGAGATTTAGCTTAAGGTAGTGAGAGGACGTCCAAGATCAGATATGAGAAAGACAGGTAGTGACACGGGTTTGCAAGAAAGGAAATAGGTCTGGTGCAGAGATGTAGATTTGGGTGTCATCAGCATACAAATAATATAGAAACCCGTGGGACTTTATTAAGGAACCTAATGATGACTTGTAGATTGAGAAGAGAAGGGGACTGAGGACAGAGCCTTGCGGTATCCCAACAGAAAGTGGTAACGGAGCAGAGGATGCCCCAGAGAAGGCTACACTAAAGGTACGGTTAGACAGATAGGAAGAGAACCATGAGAGAGCTGTGTTGCAAATGCAGAAGGATTGGAGGGTTTGGAGCAAAAGAGGGTGGTCGACAGTATCAAAGGCTTCAGACAGATCAAGGAGGATAAGCAGAGAGAAGTGGCCTTTGGATTATGCTGTAAGTAGGTTGTTGGTAACCTTAACAATTGCTGTCTCTGTGGAGTGATGGGGCAAAATCCAGATTGCAGTGGGTCAAGGAGGGAGTTTAGTGTAAGGAAATGGGATAGACGTGCATATACTAGCTTTTCAAGAAGCCTTGAGGCAAGAGGGAGTAGGGAAATAGGGTGGTAGTTGGATGGGGAGGTTGGATGGAGAGAAGGTTTTTTGAGGATAGGTGTGACCAGTGCGTGTTTAAGAGATGAAGGAAATATACCAGTGCTGAGGGAGAGGTTGAAGATGTGTGTGAGTATAGGGGTAAGGGTAGAAAAGAGGGAGAGGAGTAGCTGTGAGGGGATGGGGTCGAAGGGACAGGTAGTGAGGTGAGAGAATAGTATATGGGCAGAAACAGGGGCAAAAGAGCTGAATTTATGGCTATGTGGGTTGTGGATGATTGTGAGCTTTTGAGGGGGTGGCAGACCGGTAGCATGCTGAGAGCTGATTTCATTTCTGATGGAGTCAATTTTGTTATTGAAGTAGCTGGCAAAATCTTTGGCTGAGAGAGAAGTTGTAGTAGGAGGTGAGGGTGGGGGGAGAAGAGTATTGAACGGGGAGAACAGACGTTTTGGGTTTGAAGAAAGAGTAGAGATAAGAGTGGAGAAGTAATGTTGCTTATATAGATTAAGGGCAGAATAGTAAGAATGGATAAGTAATGTTGCTTATATAGTTTAAGAGCAGAATAGTAAGAGTTCGAGATGAACTTGTAGTGAAGAAAGTCAGCTGAACTCCAAGATTTTCTCAGGTGTCGCTCAACAGTACGGGATAATCTGCATAGGTGCCGTGTCAGAGGAGTATGCCAGGGCTGAGGATGAGTGTATGATTTCCAAGCTATAGTAGGTGGGGCTAGATTGTCAAGGACTGATGTAAGGGTGGAGTTATATTGGCAGATAGATTTATCAGGGCAGGAAAAGTAGTGAATGGAAGAGAGGAGAGGTTTGAAAGTGCTAGCAAGCTGTTGCTGATCTAATGACTTGATGCTTCTGTGAAGTTTGAAGTGAGGGGTAGAAGAAGGGAGAGTTGTAGGGATGGATGGGATGTTACAAGTGAGGAAATGATGGTCAGAAAGAGGAAAAGGGGAGTTTGTGAAGTCTGAGATAGTGCATCAATAGCTGAAAATCAGATCAAGGGAGTGACCATCTTGGTGAATGGGAGAGTCAGTCGATTGAAACAGGACGAAAGAGGAAGTGAGTTGCAGAAGTTGTTTTGCAGAGGAGGCAGGGGTGTCTAAGGAAAGGAAATACGGTAACCAGGCAGCAAAGTGATCTAGAAATAAACTACAGGAGCAAGGGGGCGGTATATAGAGGGGAGAAAATAAGCGAAACATATGTGTTTCGAATGAAGAAAATGTGAGGAAAGAGAAGGGCTGAATTTGTTGAAAAGTGCAACGAGAGGAAAGTAAAATACCAACACCACCTCCTTGTCTATTACCAGACCTAAGAGTGTGGCGGAAGTAGAGACCCCCATGTGCAGCAGCAGAAGCTGTGTCTGAAGGAGAGAGCCAGAAGATTGAGAGAGTGGGAGATAAAGAGGTCATGGATAGACGTGAGCGTGTTGCAAACAGAGCGAGAGTTCCAGAGTGCACAAATGAAGGGGGTGGTGTCTTTAGATGCAAGAGGAATGAGATTAAGATTACCAGAGTTTTGTTTTGAAGTCTATTGAAAGGCACACATGGGTGTGCAAGGCTAGGAAGTTGTGGGGGACCAGGATTAGGGGAAATGTCACCACAGCTAGTATGAGCAAGAGGGAGAGTGACATAAGATGAGATGCAGATTTGCAGGAATTAGACTGTTTTTGTGATGAGGTGCAAGGGGGAGAGAGAGTTTTTAAGAATGTGTGAAGTTCAGAGATGGGCTAATGAACAGTGCAGGTGGTGAGGGGGAAGAAGTAATTGAAAAAAGTAGTTTGTTATAGAGACAAAAGGTGGCAAAAAGGAAGCCTTTTCAATATTTATAAGCTCACAGTCATTTTTATTGTTTATCAGCAGCACTATTACTTTTTATTATTAGTGTGGTGGAAATGGCCCTATATTTAATATGTGCCTGTCCTGTTTAGATTGTCACAATCCTAATTCTCACCTTAAAGGGACAGTAAATTCCAAATTAAACTTTCATGATTTAGATAGGACATGTCATTTTAAACAACTAATTTACTTTTATCATCAAACTTTCTTTGTTCTCTTGTTATTCTTAGTTGAAAGCTAAACCTAGGTAGGCTCATATGCTAATTTCTAAGCCCTTGAAGGGCGCCTTCTCATCTGAATGCATTTAACATTTTTTCACAGCTAGAGGACATTAGTTCATGTGTTTCATATAGATAACACTGTGCTCACACACGTGAAGTTATTTAAGAGTCAGCACTAATTGCCTGTAATGCAAATCTGTCAAAATATCTGAGAAAAGGAGGCAGTCAGCAGAAGCTTAGATACAAGGTAATTACAGAGGTAAAAAGTATATTTCTATAGTGTTGGTTATGGAAAACTATTGAATGCCAAATAAAGGGATTATCTATGTTTTAAACAATAACATTTTTGGTGTTTACTATCCCTTTAACTACACATTTACAGGACTATTTTCACTTCTTAAATTTTACAGCTAAAATTACTATATAAACCCATGACTACACTTATGAATTATTAAGGAGTTCCCCAAAAAGTTTACAAATAGAACATTGGTTTCTTTTGTAAAATGATGATGGTCCATAGTCCTCCATAACATATGGGATATATTTCCTGACACAAGAAGGAGGTCAAGAACCCATACAGGAGCTTAAAATACCTCCCACTTCCCATCTCTATTTAGTTTTTGTTCTTGGCCTCACAGAAGATGGTTGAGAATAGAGGTATTCCAGATATTGCTTATGGCTTTATATTTGGGAACTCAGACGTACTTGAGACCCTTATTCCCTGGGAATTATCAATGAACAAATAAGATAGAAGAGAGACTTCACAGCAGCTGAATGATACAGGGACATAGGAATACCCTGTTATGTGCGCTACTTCTCAACCATCTCCTGTGAGGCCAAGAACAAAAAAGAACAAAATACTTTTCCCTAAGGGACTTCAGCCATAACTACCCTCAGGCATCGCGGGGACTTGCCCTTAGCCTCCCCCTGTGGGACACAGGTATTTCATATAGATATCCTCTGCCGTACCTGTACCTGCACTGGATGGGCTCTCTACTGGATACTGCTGTAGCTACATGCCTGGTAAGCCAGTGGAGGGGTGCTGCTTCAGCTAAGTGACATACCACAGCACAAGAGGCTATTTGTAGGTACAGCATAGCCAGGAAATGTAGCCTGCTCTCCTCATGACACACTTTTTTCTTTTTTGTCAGGTCCCTGTTGGCCCTATCCTTATCAGGGACACAGCCAGTTAAGACTGAGCCAATTAACAACCCTCTGGCAGCTCTAGGGAACCATTTTTGGGACTTATTCAAAAATAGGTATCTGGCCCTTTAACAAAACCGCTAACTGCTCTGTGCTATTAGTGGTTCCTTAGTGCATAATCTGGTTTGGCAGGGGGGCACTTTATTTCTAGTTTTGGGGCTAATATATGTTTGGTGCACACATTAGAGGAGTCATCTACTGATAACCCTCCTTGTTCATTTTTATGTGCGGTTTGCCTATATTTTCTAGTGTGCCAGGTCAATCAACTCTGTCAGAGCTGTTTACCTCAAATCTTGCATGCAAATCAGCCACAAAATTCTACCTCCTAGAGGGAGTTTTGTCCGGGGCTACTACTGATGTCACCCCTGAATTTAAAACCAGTATGCACAAGGTTGTAGCATATTATTTAGCAGCTATCCCCAAACCAAGTAAGCGTAAATGCAAATCTGGGAATTTATCTCAATCTCCTGAGGTAAATGTGCAAAATTCTTCCCCTCAGCCTCAAATTCCTGCTATACTACAGAGCTCTGGCCCTGAGGATGCAAAATCATCTAATTTTGAGGGAGAAGTGTCATCTGATAAACAGGACCCTGATTCTTGGTTTGACAATTCTTTCAGATTTAAAGTGAAGCATTGCTGTAATTTAATGCATGAGGTATTAAAAACTCTGCTGACAAATCTGCTGAAATCAAACCTGTAAATCAGTTAAATGTTGTTTTCAAGACTCCGTCAAAAATTCCAAAGGTATTTCAGGTTCCTGACCTGGTCTCTCACTATATAGCCAAGGAATAGAAAAAGCCAGGTGTGCCTTTTGCTCCTTCCTCCAGATATAAGTAAATGTATCCCATTCCAGAACAGAATGTCCAAGTGTGGGAAACAATTCCTAAGATTTTTTATTTTTTTTTTCATTTTAAATCTTTTTATTTTATATTGAAATAGTAAACAATGATCAGAATAAACTCAAAGTAGAGGACAGTCCCCTCCATAATAATCAATACATAAAAAAAGAAACAGCAAATATAGTATATCCTCTATCTTTTATCATGATAATCTACAGTTTTCTTGAATGTAATGCTCATAACATTTTAATCCATAATATATATATATATATATATATATATATATATATATATATATATATATATATATATATATATATATATATATATATATATATATATACCATGTCACTGAGTTTCCATTCTGTTTACCCTTTAAAAATAACATTCAAAAAAAGAAAAAGAGAAAATCGTTTAAACATACAATCTTATCTTGTCATAATACCCACATAACGCAAATCAAAAAACGAAATTAGGTCTAGATTAAGTTACTTTCTCTTGTAAGGTGTATCCAGTCCACGGATCATCCATTACTTGTGGGATATTCTCCTTCCCAACAGGAAGCTGCAAGAGGATCACCCACAGCAGAGCTGTCTATATAGCTCCTCCCCTTCCTGCCACCTCCAGTCATTCTCTTGCAGCTCTCAACAAACATGGAAGCAGTTAGAGAGATGTGGTGTAATTTAGTTGTTTTTCTTCAATTCAAAAGTTTATTATTTTTAAATGGTACCGGAGTTGTACTATTTTGGTCTCAGGCAGAAAATAGAAGAAGAGTCTGCCTGTGGTATCTAATGATCTTAGCAGGTTGTAACTAAGATCCATTGCTGTTCTCACACATAACTGAAGAGAGAGGTAACTTCAGCTTGGGGAATGGCGTGCAGGGTATCCTGCTATGAGGTATGTACAGTCTAAATTTTTCTAGAGAAATGTAAATGCTAGAAAATGCTGTTAATACCGGATTTATCTGAGGTAAGCCTGATTACAGTGATTTAACAACAACTAGTATCATGCTTGCTGTTAGAGGTAATACTCTTATTATTTTTCACATTTCTGACATATAAAAAGTTTGCTGGAAGTGCTTAAACGTTTTTTATATTCATATTGGTGATAAAACTTTATTGGGGCTTAGTTTTTTCCACATGGCTGGCTATTTTGGCCTAGGGATAGTTTTTTTTTGGCCTCTCACTGTGAAATACATGAGTGGGAGGGGCCTAATTTCACGCCTAAATGCGCATTAGATTTTGCGGTCTGAGACATCCAGTTTCCCTGAAGGAGTCCCCTGAATGCTTAGGACCCCTCTGAAGGGGTTTTGTGCTTTCCAAAGTCGATTGTATGGGAAGGTAGGGCCACAGCAGAGCTGTGGCAGTTGGTTGTGACTGTTAAAAAACGTTTATTTGTTTTTTTTGATCCGTTTTTGTAACTAAGGGGTTAATCATCCATTTGCAAGTGGGTGCAATGCTCTGTTAGCCTATTATACACACTGTAAAAATTTCGTTTGATTTACTGCTTTTTATCACTGTTTTTCAAATTCTTACCTTTTTTATTTTTCTTAAAGGCACAGTGCCGTTTTTATTTTTTGCTTGTTAACTTTCTGTAAAGTGTTTTCCAAGCTTGCTGGTCTCATTGCTAGTCTGTTTAAACATGTCTGACATAGAGGAAACTCCTTGTTCATTATGTTTAGAAGCCATGGTGGAACCCCCTCTTAGAATGTGTACCAAATGTACTGATTTCACTTTAAGTTATAAAGACCATATTATGGCCTAGATTTAGAGTTCGGCGGTAGCCGTCAAAACCAGCGTTAGAGGCTCCTAACGCTGGTTTTGGGCGCCCGCTGGTATTTGGAGTCAGTGATTAAAGGGTCTAACGCTCACTTTTCAGCCGCGACTTTTCCATACCGCAGATCCCCCTACGCCATTTGCGTAGCCTATCTTTTCAATGGGATCTTTCTAACGCCGGTATTTAGAGTCGTTTCTGCAGTGAGCGTTAGAGCTCTAACGACAAGATTCCAGCCGCCTGAAAATAGCAGGAGTTAAGAGCTTTCTGGCTAACGCCGGTTTATAAAGCTCTTAACTACTGTACCCTAAAGTACACTAACACCCATAAACTACCTATGTACCCCTAAACCGAGGTCCCCCCCACACCGCCGCCACTCGATTAAAATGTTTAACCCCTAATCTGCCGACCGCCACCTACGTTATATTTATGTACCCCTAATCTGCTGCCCCTAACCCCGCCGACCCCTGTATTATATTTATTCACCCCTAACCTGCCCCCCACAACGTCGCCGCCAGCTACTTACAATAATTAACCCCTAATCTTCCGACCGCAAATCGCCGCCACCTACGTTATCCCTATGTACCCCTAATCTGCTGCCCCTAACACCGCCGACCCCTATATTATATTTATTAACCCCTAATCTGCCCCCCTCAACGTCGCCGACACCTGCCTACACTTATTAACCCCTAATCTGCCGAGCGGACCTGAGCGCTACTATAATAAAGTTATTAACCCCTAATCCGCCTCACTAACCCTATCATAAATAGTATTAACCCCTAATCTGCCCTCCCTAACATCGCCGACACCTACCTTCAATTATTAACCCCTAAACTTCCGATCGGAGCTCACCGCTATTCTAATAAATGGATTAACCCCTAAAGCTAAGTCTAACCCTAACACTAACACCCCCCTAAGTTAAATATAATTTTTATCTAACAAAATAAATTAACTCTTATTAAATAACTTATTCCTATTTAAAGCTAAATACTTACCTGTAAAATAAATCCTAATATAGCTACAATATAAATTATAATTATATTATAGCTATTTTAGGATTAATATTTATTTTACAGGCAACTTTGTAATTATTTTAACCAGGTACAATAGCTATTAAATAGTTAAGAACTATTTAATAGTTACCTAGTTAAAATAATAACAAATTTACCTGTAAAATAAATCCTAACCTAAGTTATAATTAAACCTAACACTACCCTATCAATAAAATAATTAAATAAACTACCTACAATTACCTACAATTAACCTAACACTACACTATCAATAAATAAATTAAACACAATTGCTACAAATAAATACAATTAAATAAACTAGCTAAAGTACAAAAAATAAAAAAGAACTAAGTTACAGAAAATAAAAAAATATTTACAAACATAAGAAAAATATTACAACAATTTTAAACTAATTACACCTACTCTAAGCCCCATAATAAAATAACAAAGCCCCCCAAAATAAAAAATTCCCTACCCTATTCTAAATTAAAAAAGTTACAAGCTCTTTTACATTACCAGCCCTGAACAGGGCCCTTTGCGGGGCATGCCCCAAGAATTTCAGCTCTTTTGCCTGTAAAAGAATAAATACAATACCCCCCCCCCCAACATTACAACCCACCACCCACATACCCCTAATCTAACCCAAACCCCCCTTAAATAAACCTAACACTAAGCCCCTGAAGATCTTCCTACCTTGTCTTCACCATCCAGGTATCACCGATCCGTCCTGGCTCCAACATCTTCATCCAACCCAAGCGGGGGTTGGCGATCCATAATCCGGTGCTCCAAAGTCTTCCTCCTATCCGGCAAGAAGAGGACATCCGGACCGGCAAACATCTTCTCCAAGCGGCATCTTCGATCTTCTTCCATCCGGTGCGGAGCGGGTCCATCTTGAAGCAGGCGACGCGGATCCATCCTCTTCTTCCGATGTCTCCCGGCTAATGACGGTTCCTTTAAGGGACGTCATCCAAGATGGCGTCCCTCGAATTCCGATTGGCTGATAGGATTCTATCAGCCAATCGGAATTAAGGTAGGAATTTTCTGATTGGCTGATGGAATCAGCCAATCAGAATCAAGTTCAATCCGATTGGCCGATCCCATCAGCCAATCAGATTGAGCTCGCATTCTATTGGCTGATCGGAACAGCCAATAGAATGCGAGCTCAATCTGATTGGCTGATTGGATCGGCCAATCGGATTGAACTTGATTCTGATTGGCTGATTCCATCAGCCAATCAGAAAATTCCTACCTTAATTCCGATTGGCTGATAGAATCCTATCAGCCAATCGGAATTCGAGGGACGCCATCTTGGATGACGTCCCTTAAAGGAACCGTCATTAGTCGGGAGACATCGGAAGAAGAGGATGGATCCGCGTCGCCTGCTTCAAGATGGACCCGCTCCGCACCGGATGGAAGAAGATCGAAGATGCCGCTTGGAGAAGATGTTTGCCGGTCCGGATGTCCTCTTCTTGCCGGATAGGAGGAAGACTTTGGAGCACCGGATTATGGATCGCCAACCCCCGCTTGGGTTGGATGAAGATCTTGGAGCCAGGACGGATCGGTGATACCTGGATGGTGAAGACAAGGTAGGAAGATCTTCAGGGGCTTAGTGTTAGGTTTATTTAAGGGGGGTTTGGGTTAGATTAGGGGTATGTGGGTGGTGGGTTGTAATGTTGGGGGGGGGGGTATTGTATTTATTCTTTTACAGGCAAAAGAGCTGAAATTCTTGGGGCATGCCCCGCAAAGGGCCCTGTTCAGGGCTGGTAAGGTAAAAGAGCTTGTAACTTTTTTAATTTAGAATAGGGTAGGGAATTTTTTATTTTGGGGGGCTTTGTTATTTTATTAGGGGGCTTAGAGTAGGTGTAATTAGTTTAAAATTGTTGTAATATTTTTCTTATGTTTGTAAATATTTTTTTATTTTCTGTAACTTAGTTCTTTTTTATTTTTTGTACTTTAGCTAGTTTATTTAATTGTATTTATTTGTAGCAATTGTGTTTAATTTATTTATTGATAGTGTAGTGTTAGGTTAATTGTAGGTAATTGTAGGTAGTTTATTTAATTATTTTATTGATAGGGTAGTGTTAGGTTTAATTATAACTTAGGTTAGGATTTATTTTACAGGTAAATTTGTTATTATTTTAACTAGGTAACTATTAAATAGTTCTTAACTATTTAATAGCTATTGTACCTGGTTAAAATAATTACAAAGTTGCCTGTAAAATAAATATTAATCCTAAAATAGCTATAATATAATTATAATTTATATTGTAGCTATATTAGGATTTATTTTACAGGTAAGTATTTAGCTTTAAATAGGAATAAGTTATTTAATAAGAGTTAATTTATTTCGTTAGATAAAAATTATATTTAACTTAGGGGGGTGTTAGTGTTAGGGTTAGACTTAGCTTTAGGGGTTAATCCATTTATTAGAATAGCGGTGAGCTCCGATCGGAAGTTTAGGGGTTAATAATTGAAGGTAGGTGTCGGCGATGTTAGGGAGGGCAGATTAGGGGTTAATACTATTTATGATAGGGTTAGTGAGGCGGATTAGGGGTTAATAACTTTATTATAGTAGCGCTCAGGTCCGCTCGGCAGATTAGGGGTTAATAAGTGTAGGTAGGTGTCGGCGACGTTGTGGGGGGCAGATTAGGGGTTCATAAATATAACATAGGGGTCGGCGATGTTAGGGCAGCAGATTAGGGGTACATAGGGATAACGTAGGTGGCGGCGTTTTACGGAGCGGCAGATTAGGGGTTAAAAGTGTAATGCAGGGGTCAGCGATAGCGTGGGCGGCAGATTAGGGGTTAATAAGTGTAAGGTTAGGGGTGTTTAGACTCGGGGTACATGTTAGAGTGTTAGGTGCAGACGTAGGAAGTGTTTCCCCATAGGAAACAATGGGGCTGCGTTAGGAGCTGAACGCTGCTTTTTTGCAGGTGTTAGGTTTTTTTTCAGCTCAAACAGCCCCATTGTTTCCTATGGGGGAATCGTGCACGAGCACGTTTTTGATGCCGGCCGCGTCCGTAAGCAACTCTGGTATCGAGAGTTGCATTTGCGGTAAAAATGCTCTACGCTCCTTTTTTGGAGCCTAACGCAGCATTTGTTTGAACTCTCGATACCAGAGTTAAATTTATGGTGCGGCCAGAAAAAAACCCGCGGAGCGTTAACAGCCCTTTTACCGCCGAACTCTAAATCTAGGCCTATGTCTTTAAAAGATTTATCACCAGAGGAATTTGACAAGGGGGAAGTTATGCCGACTAACTCACCCCACGTGTCAGAGCCTTTAACTCCCGCTCAAGGGACTCACGCTCAAGAGGCGCCAGGTACATCTAGCGCGCCCATGGCGTTTACTTTACAAGACATGGCGGCAGTCATGGAAAATACACTGTCAGCGGTATTATCCAGACTACCTGGGTTACGAGGAAAGCGAGACAGCTCTGGGGTTAGAAGAAATACAGAGCACTCTGACGCTTTAGTAGCTATGTCTGATACCCCCTCACAATATGCAGAAGCTGAGGAAGGAGAGCTTCTTTCTGTGGGTGATGTGTCTGACTCAGGGAAGATGATGCAACCTGATTCTGATATGGCAACATTTAAATTTAAGCTTGAACACCTCCGCGTGTTACTCAGGGAGGTTTTAGCTACTCTGAATGACTGCGACACCATTGCAGTGCCAGAGAAATTGTGCAGATTGGATAAATACTATGCAGTGCCTGTTTTCTCTGATGTTTTTCCAATACCTAAAAGGTTTTCAGAAATTATTACTAAGGAATGGGATAGACCAGGTGTACCATTCTCTCCCCCTCCTATTTTTAAGAAATTGTTTCCAATAGATGCCGCCACACGGGACTTATGGCAGACGGTCCCTAAGGTTGAGGGAGCAGTTTCTACCCTAGCTAAGCGTACTACTATCCCTGTCGAGGACAGTTGTGCTTTCTTGGATCCAATGGACAAAAAGTTAGAGGGTTACCTTAAGAAAATGTTTATTCAACAAGGTTTTATTCTATAGCCTCTTGCATGCATTGCCCCGTCACTGCTGCGGCGGCCTTCTGGTTTAAGTCTCTGGAAGAGGCTTTACAGGTAGAGACCCCATTGGACGATATACTTGACAAGCTTAGAGCACTTAAGCTAGCCAATTCATTTGTTTCTGATGCCATTGTTCATTTGATAATGAATAAATTCATTCATTTGATAATGAATGAATTGATAAGAATTCTGGTTTTGCTATTCAGGCGCGTAGGGCGCTATGGCTTAAATCATGGTCAGCTGATGTCACTTCAAAGTCTAAGCTTCTTAATATTCCCTTCAAGGGGCAGACCCTATTCGGGCCTGGTTTGAAGGAGATTATTTCTGATATCACGGGAGGAAAAGGTCATGCCCTCCCTCAGGACAGGTCTAATAAATCAAGGGCCAAACAGACTAATTTTCGTGCCTTTCGAAACTTTAGGACGAGCGCGGCATCAACTTCCTCTAATACAAAACAAGAGGGAACTTTTGCCCAGTCCAAGTCGGTCTGGAGACCTAACCAGGCTTGGAACAAAGGTAAGCAGGCCAAAAAACCTGCTGCTGCCTCTAAAACAGCATGAAGGATTGGCCCCCGATCCGGTAACGAATCTAGTAGGGGGCAGACTTTCTCTCTTCGCCCAGGCTTGGGCAAGAGATGTCCAGGATCCCTGGGCATTGGAAATTGTATCCCAGGGATATCTTCTGGACTTCAAAGCTTCTCCTCCAAAAGGGAGATTTCACCTTTCACAATTATCTGCAAACCAGATAAAAAGAGAGGCATTCTTACATTGTGTTCAAGACCTCCTAGTTATGGGAGTGATCCACCCAGTTCCAAAGAAGGAACAGGGACAAGGCTTCTATTCAAATCTGTTTGTGGATCTTAGATCTCAAGATCCTAAACAAATTTCTCAGGGTTCCATCATTCAAGATGGAGACTATTCGTACCATCCTACCTATGATCCAGGAGGGTCAATACATGACTACAGTGGATTTAAAGGATGCTTATCTTCACATTCCGATACACAAAGATCATCATCGGTTTCTCAGGTTTGCCTTCCTGGACAGGCATTACCAGTTTGTAGCTCTTCCCTTTGGGTTAGCTACAGCTCCAAGAATCTTTACGAAGGTTCTGGGGTCACTTCTAGCGGTACTAAGGCCGCGGGGCATAGCAGTAGCCCCTTATTTAGACGACATTCTGATACAGGGGTCAAATTTCCAAATTGCCAAGTCTCATACGGACATAGTTCTGGCATTTCTGAGGTCGCACGGGTGGAAAGTGAACGAAGAGATGAGTTCTCTATCCCCTCTCACAAGAGTTTCCTTTCTGGGAACTCTGATAGATTCTGTAGAAATGAGGATTTACCTGACAGAGACCAGGTTATCAAAACTTCTAAATTCTTGCCGTGTTCTTTATTCTACTTATCGCCCTTCGGTGGCTCAGTGTATGGAAGTAATCGGCTTAATGGTAGCGTCAATGGACATAGTACCCTTTTCCCGCCTACATCTCAGACCGCTGCAACTCTGCATGCTCAGTCAGTGGAATGGGGATTACACAGATTTGTCCCCTCTACTAAATCTGGATCAAGAGACCAGGGATTCTCTTCTCTGGTGGCTATCTCGGGTCCATCTGTCCAAAGGTATGACTTTTCGCAGGCCAGATTGGACAATAGTAACGACAGATGCCAGCCTTCTAGGCTGGGGGGCAGTCTGGAACTCCCTGAAGGCTCAGGGATCGTGGACTCAGGAGGAGACCCTGCTCCCAATAAACATTCTGGAATTAAGAGCGATATTCAATGCTCTTCAAGCTTGGCCTCAGCTAGCGACAATGAGGTTCATCAGATTTCAGTCGGACAAAATCACGACTGTGGCTTACATCAACCACAAAGGGGGAACAAGGAGTTCCCTAGCGATGTTGGAAGTTTCAAAGATAATTCGTTGGGCAGAGTTTCACTCTTGCCACCTATCAGCTATCCATATCCCAGGTGTAGAGAACTGGGAGGCGGATTTTCTAAGTCGACAGACTTTTCATCCGGGGGAGTGGGAACTCCATCCGGAGATGTTTGTACAACTGGTTCAACAATGGGGCGAACCAGAACTGGATCTCATGGCGTCTCGCCAGAACGCCAAACTTCCTTGTTACGGATCCAGGTCCAGGGATCCCAAGGCAACGCTGATAGATGCTCTAGCAGCGCCTTGGTCTTTCAACCTGGCTTATGTGTTTCCACCGTTTCCTCTGCTCCCTCGTCTGATTGCCAAAATCAAGCAGGAGAGAGCATCAGTGATTTTGATAGCACCTGCGTGGCCACGCAGGACTTGGTATGCAGATCTAGTGGACATGTCGACTCTTCCACCATGGACTCTGCCTCTGAGACAGGACCTTCTACTTCAGGGTCCTTTCAACCATCCAAATCTAATTTCTCTGAGACTGACTGCCTGGAGATTGAACGCTTGATTTTATCAAAGCGTGGCTTCTCCGAGTCAGTCATTGATACCTTAATTCAGGCACGGAAGCCTGTCACCAGGAAAATCTATCATAAGATATGGCGTAAATATCTTTATTGGTGTGAATCCAAGGGTTACTCATGGAGTAAAGTCAGGATTCCCAGGATATTATCTTTTCTCCAAGAAGGATTGGAAAAGGGATTGTCAGCTAGTTCCTTAAAGGGACAGATTTCTGCTCTGTCTATTCTTTTGTACAAGCGTCTGGCGGATGTTCCAGACGTTCAGGCGTTTTGTCAGGCTTTAGTTAGGATCAAGCCTGTATTTAAACCAGTTGCTCCGCCATGGAGTTTAAATTTGGTTCTTAAAGTTCTCCAAGGGGTTCCGTTTGAACCTCTTCATTCCATAGATGTCAAGCTTTTATCTTGGAAAGTTCTGTTTTTGGTAGCTATTTCCTCGGCTCGTAGAGTTTCCGAGTTCTCTGCCTTACAGTGTGATTCCCCTTATCTGATCTTCCATGCAGATAAGGTAGTTTTGCGTACCAAACCTGGGTTTTTACCTAAGGTGGTATCTAATAAGAATATCAATCAGGAAATTGTTGTTCCGTCGTTGTGTCCTAATCCTTCTTCAAAGAAGGAACGTCTATTACATAATCTTGACGTGGTTCACGCTTTAAAGTTTTATTTACAAGCTACTAAAGATTTTCGTCAAACATCTGCTTTTTTTGTTGTCTACTCTGGACAGAGGAGAGGCCAAAAGGCTTCGGCAACTTCTCTTTCGTTTTGGCTAAGAAGTATAATACGCTTAGCTTATGAGACTGCTGGCCAGCAGCCTCCTGAAAGGATTACAGCTCATTCTACTAGAGCTGTGGCTTCCACATGGGCTTTTAAAAATGAGGCTTCTGTTGAACAGATTTGCAAGGCGGCGACTTGGTCTTCGCTTCATACTTTTTCAAAGTTTTACAAATTTGATACTTTTGCTTCTTCGGAGGCTATTTTTGGGAGAAAGGTTTTACAGGCAGTGGTACCTTCCGTTTAAGTTCCTGCCTTGTCCCTCCCTTCATCCGTGTACTTTAGCTTTGGTATTGGTATCCCACAAGTAATGGATGATCCGTGGACTGGATACACCTTACAAGAGAAAACATAATTTATGCTTACCTGATAAATTTATTTCTCTTGTGGTGTATCCAGTCCACGGCCCGCCCTGTCATTTTAAGGCAGGTATGTTTTATTTTAAACTACAGTCACCACTGCACCCTATGGTTTCTCTTTTCTCTTGTTTGTCTTCGGTCGAATGACTGGAGGTGGCAGTTAGGGGAGGAGCTATATAGACAGCTCTGCTGTGGGTGATCCTCTTGTAGCTTCCTGTTGGGAAGGAGAATATCCCACAAGTAATGGATGATCCGTGGACTGGATACACCACAAGAGAAATAAATTTATCAGGTAAGCATAAATTATGTTTTTCTTCCTCCCTCTTCCTTCCCCTCCTCTCTCAGATCAAAGGAGCCATTCTCCTCTTAGCCTACAGTTTTCAATATATAATGTATTTCCATTTAATACGAGGAAAGTCATCGGCTTCATTCATTACTTGTGGGAAATACAGAACCTGTCCACCAGGAAGAGGCAAAGACACCCTAGCCAAAGGCTTAAATACCTCCCCCACTCCCCTCATCCCCCAGTCATTCTTTGCCTTTCGTCACAGGAGGATGGCAGAGAAGTGTCGGAAGATTTCGGAGTAGTCTCTTATGGAGAGTAGTACTCTTCGGAATGCGACTGGAGTTTTAATTAGTCCTGTCAGCCTCTCAGTGAGAGCATGGATGAAAGTTAGAGTCCGGAGAGGTAGGGAGAGTCTTTCTGCGAAACCATCCCGACTCATATTAACAGCTCCTTAAGCAATCATTGTTGATGAATTTCACTGCCTGCTTTCTTCACTCAAGTCAATGTCAGGAGCGCTGCTACACACTGTCAAACTTGAGAGGCCGTGTTCCTGTTCACGACGTTGCTTCTGGTAAGATCGTTTCATAATGATAACGCAAGAAGACAGGGTCACAGTGTGGCTCCTTTATCTGTATAGAATCAAGGGTTAATATCTCCGGAAGGTGATTATTGAACGGCGGGGGGGGGGCAATGTGGCAACAGTCAGGTTTTCCTTCCTTTATTACTGTGCAGCCTGTTTAGTTGGTGCGCTTTTTTTCCTGGCTGCTGGGGAGGTTCTGCACGGTACCATGTGACCGGGTGGCCTCTTTCTCTTCCTTTCCTGACCATCGGTTGCAGGAGACAAGGTTTTGTGGGCCTGGGTCATTGGAAGTATAATGGTGCAATTAATCCTTTTCTGTAGTCCTTATTAAAGCGCAAGCTATGGAGGACTCTGATATGTTAGAGGGTACTCCCTCTTTAACTAAATCTAATGCCTGTGTTTATTGTAAGGAGGTTTTGGTATCTCCGCCTGCTCAACTATGTTCCACATGCATTGATAAGATAGTGATATCTAAAAGAAATAAAATGTTTAGTACCACTGAGCCGTCCACCTCTGAGGGGTCTCCGTCCCATGAGGTGCGTTCCCTACACTCATCTCCAATAACACTTCTAATCCTCCTGCGGGAGGGGCCAGGTTGCTGCCCGAGTTTGCTGAGCAGTTGCAAAGGCAGTATCTGCGATCATTAGTGCCTTACCTCGCCCGACCAAGCGCAAGCGAAAGGTTAAACATTGCTATCCTTCCCAGGGGTCATCTACTCCATTGGATGTATCTGAGACTAGATTATACGCTGATGCTGAGGATTCCGATACTTCTGAGGCCTCTCTCTCTAGGTCGGAATCTGCGGCCTCTAGGCTTCCGGCTGCGGAGGAACCAGACTTTAGGTTTATCAAGGAGAACTTACGCTTTTTGTTAAAAGAGTTGTTAGCGACTCTAGACTTCTATTCCTAAGCTGGATAAAGTTTATGAGGACAGGGTAGTGCCCCAGACCTTCCCAGTTCCTGTAAAGATGGTGAATATTATCAAGAATGAATGGGAGAGAATGGGATCGTCTTTCTCACCTTCTTCCTCTTTTAAAAAATTGTTCCCAGATGTTCAACTAGAGTTATGGGGATCTGTCCCTAAGGTGGATGGAGCTATCTCCACGCTTGCTAAACGCACCACTATCCCGCTTGAGGATAGTTCATCATTTAAGGAACCGATGGATAAGAATATAGAGACCCTGTTATGAAAAATGTTTCAGCACATAGGGTTTGTTTTTCAACCTGCAGCCACGGTTGCTGCAGTGGCGGGAGCCGCTAACTATTGATGCGACTCTGTGTCAGAGATGATCGAGGTGGAAACTCCTCTCAATGAAATTCATGAAAGAATTAAGGCCCTGAGGGTTGCTAATTCTTTTATTTACGATGCTAATATGCAGATTATCTGCTTGAATGCTAAGACTTCAGGCCTTTCTGTTCTGGCCCGGAGGGCCCTGTGGTTGAAGTTGTGGTCAGTTGACATGACATCCAAATCTAGATTGCTAGATTATTTTCATTTCAGGCCTGGACTCGATCATATTCACGGTCACAGGGGGCAAAGGTGCTTTTCTTCCGCAGGATAAAAAGAATAAACCTAAGGGTCCTAATTTTCGTCCCTTTCGTTCGGACAAGTCCCAAAGACAGAATTCTGCCACGAAGCCCGAGCAGTTAAAGGGATCTTGAAAACCATCTCAGTCTTGGAATAAATCCAAACAGAGCAAGAAGCCAGCCGAGACAAAATCGGCATGAAGGAGCGGCCCCCGATCCATCTCTGGATCTAGTAGAGGGGAAGATTCTCTCTTTTGCGGAGGCTTGGTTGAGAGACGTTCAGGACCCTTGGGTTCTGGAAGTTGTTGCCCAGGGTTACAGGATAGTTTTCAAGACCTATACTCCTAGGGGCAGATTCCTCTTGTCAAATCTCTCATCAAATCCAGAAAAAAATGAATGCCTTTCTAGAGTGCGTGAGGGATCTCTCCTCTCTAGGAGTAATTGTACCGTTACCTCTAGCAGAAAGGGGTTAGGGTACTATTCAAACCTTTTTGTGGTACCAAAGAAAGAGGGCACGTTTTACCCAATTCTAGACATAAAGTGCTTAAACAAGTTTCTGTTGTTTCCATCGGTCAAGATGGAAACAATAAGGTCAATACTGCCCCTAGTTCAAGAGGGCCAGTTTTTTTTTTTTTTTTTTAATTCTTTTATTAAGCCGGTTCACAGAACTTAAGGGAGAAAATTATATACATTTCATGAGTATAAAACAGGTAACAAATTTTGACATGTTTATACAAGAACAATAAGTAAAAACATAAACCACTAAAAGTAGATAAGGACCACATGTCTTTCAAGAATTTGGCCATAATGAAATTCACAGAGATTACTCTAATTTCAGAGTTTCCCAGACCAATACACGGTAATTCCTGTTCATCACATAATAAATTACTCCATCCCTCTATAACATTACTTGCTTTGACACAATCTTCAAATTACTGTGCTACAGATGAAGCTGGTATCCAGAAAACGGAAACAATCCCATTTTGACTGCTGATATAAATGGTTTGGTGTTAAATAATGGAGATAATTGTTTTTGAATCACCAATGTTTGTGCTTTAATCAGTGGTAACCATATATCCAAGAATTCCTGGGTCTTATTATCATTTAATAAATTAATATTCTGTATCTCAAATGTAATATGTTGTAGCAGGGTACTTATAAAACCTAGGTGGAGATGTATCCTTCCACTTCTTCAATATCATGTATCGCATAATCATTATCAATGTACAAAAGCTATGGTAATAATTTGGTCTAATAATTGCCGAGTCCGACAAGAAAAAAATATGTCTACCATTAATTTTGAAATGGTCAGAAAAAAGTTTGTTATACCAAAAATTTAGTTTGGATCATAATTGTGATATTTTTGGGCATTTCCAAAATATATGTAAAATATCTGCTTTATCTAGATGACATTTAGAACAGTAAAAATCATTATTTGGGAAGAATTTTGCCAATTTAGAGGGAGAA
Source organism: Bombina bombina (assembly GCF_027579735.1). NCBI lineage: Eukaryota > Metazoa > Chordata > Amphibia > Anura > Bombinatoridae > Bombina > Bombina bombina. Next base: position 563,893,666 of record NC_069503.1, read on the forward strand.
AATAGACATTATGAATCAATTTGACGTGTGATTTTTTCCAACCAATAGGAATTGTAAGCTTTTGTATTAACATAAAACTATGTCTAATATTTATAGAGTCTACTGCTGGAAAATGCAAGGCCCAAAAAGCTTGGATTTTATTTATATATAACTGAACCTGTTTGGAGCGCAAAATATCATATAGTAGCGATATAGAACATTTGCCTACAGAAAATTTCCTGATAGATTGATCTCGGACCATCGACACAATACTTTTAGGATTAATAAAATGACATATCTGAAAATATGCAAACAAATCATTCCTAGATATTTGGAACATACGAATGAGGTTATTAAAAGATAGTAAATGTCCAATAGGAGAGAACAATTTATGTAGGTATATCAACCCCTTTTGAGACCATGATTTAAAAGCTGCTTGTTGAATTCCTGGCATAAATTCTGGATTCCCACATATTGGAAGAAGGGGAGAGCATTTAAAATCTATTCCCAGAATGGAAGAAATCTTTTGCCATGCAATGATAACATTCTTAAAAGTTATTAAATTTGTTAGACTACTAGTAAGATTCCCAATTGGGCAATGCAAAATCGCCTTCAGAGAAAATGGTGAGATTATTTCTGATTCAAGTTCAATAGGTGAATTTACTAAGATTCGTTAGCCAGTCCATTGCGGTCCTGGCTAATGTTACAAAATTATACAGTTTAATATCTGGAAACGCCAGCCCAGCATTCTCTTTTTTTTTTAGTAAGTTTTGCTATTGATATGCGGGCTTTTTGCTTTTTCCATAAAAATTGTGAACATATTGAATAGAATTTATTTATTTGCTGTTTGAAAATAAAAAGTGGTAGATTTGGTAGCAAATACAGAATTCGTGGGAGTATAATTGTTTTAATCAAGGTGATTCTGGCGGATAGGGAAATGGGAAGATCCATCCAATTTTTAAGATCTGAAATAGATTTACTAAAAACCTGCGGAAAATTCATCTCATACCAAAATTTCGGATTCTTATGGAGTTGTATCCCTAAATATTTTATATAATCTGTTGTTTTAAAAGGATGGTATATATAACTATCTGACTTCTTCAATATCCATATTAATTCACTTTTTCCCAGGTTAATCTTATAGCCTGAGATCGAGCTAAAAATAGTAAGCATATTTAATAATAAGGGTATAGATTTTTTTGAGTTTTCCGAGAAAACTAGTAAGTCATCAGCATACAATAATATTTTGATCTTCTCAGTACCAAATTTCAGCTCTACCAATTCAGACCATAGCCATATAGCAAGGGATTCTATAGATATAATGAACAATAGGGGAGAAAGGGGGCATCCTTGACGGGTCTCCCGACCTAATAAAATTCTAGCAGAGGGGTTACCATTAATCAATAGATAGGAATAGGGATCTGTATATAATTTACGAATAAAACCTGCAAAGCGACTGATGAATCCAAACTAGAATAATAAGAGGGCCAGTTTATGACCACAATAGACTTGAAGGACGCTTACCTTCATGTTCCAATCCACAAGAATCACTTCAGGTTCTTAAGGTTCGCCTTTCTGGATCAGCACTTCCAGTTTGTAGCTCTTCCCTTCGGGTTGGCTATGGCTCCAAGAATCTTCACGAAGGTTCTGGGAGCTCTGCTCGTGGTAGCAAGATCCAGAGGGATTGCAGTGGCTCCTTATCTGGACGACATTCTGGTTCAGGCTCCATCCTACCAGTTGGCAGAGGATCATTCGAGAATTCTTCTCCTTCTGCAATCTTATGGTTGGAAGGTGAACTCAGGGAAGAGTTCTCTGGTTGCCAGTACCAGAGTGGAGTTCCTGGGCATGATAATAGACTCCGTTGCCATGAAGATATTCCTAACAGACAAGAGAAGTTGCAAGATTGTCTCCAACTGTCTTTCCCTTCAATCCTCTTCAAGGCCATCAGTGGGCCGGTGCATGGAGGGGATTGGGGTCATGGTGTCAACTATAGATGTCATTCCAATCGCCAGGTTCCATCTCCGGCCTCTTCAGCTGTGCATGCTGAGGCAGTGGAACGGAGATCATTCGGACCTTATCCAACTGATCTCTCTGGACAACGGGTCAAGGGAATTTCTCTCTTAGTGGCTCTGTCCAGATCAGCTATCCCAAGGGACATCCTCAGACCTTCTTGGGAGTTTGTGACTACGGACGCGAGTCTCTCAGGTTGGGGAGTGGTTTGGGGTGCCAGGAAGGCACACGGCAGGTGGAATCAGAAGGCGTTTCTTCTCCCAATCAACATCCTGGAACTTTGAGCAATCTTCAACACTCTGGGGGCTTGGCCCCTCCTGTGTTCGTCCAAGTTCATCAGTTTCCAGTTGGACAATATTACCTCGGTGGCTTACATCAACCATCAGGTGGGTACGAGAAGCTCCCTAGCTATGAGGAAAGTGTCTCGGATTCCGGAGTGGGCGGAGACCCATAACTGCTCACTTTCAGCAATCCACATTCCAGGTGTGGACAACTGGGAAGCGGATTTTCTCATCAGACAGTCGTTTCATCTGGGGAATGGTCTCTTCACCCCAAAGTGTTTGCGGAGATTTACAACAGTTCGGGGACTCTGGAGATAGATCTCATGGCATCCAGACTCAACTTCAAGCTACCCAGATATGGGTCATGGTCCAGGGATCCCCAGGTGGAACTCATAGATGCCTTAGCAGTACCTTGGGAATTCAACCTATTGTACATTTTTCCACAGTTACCACTTCTACCTTGTGTAGTGGCACGCATCAAACAGGAGCAAGCGTCAACTATTATGATTGCTCCGTTGTGGCCATGGAGGATGTGGTTTACGGATCTAGTGGGGATGTCATCCTCCCCTCCATGAAGGTTGCCCTGTCACAGGGATCTGCTGGTGTAGGGCCCCTTTGTGCATCAGAATCTAGATTCTCTGAGGCTGACTGCTTGGAGATTGAACGCTTAGTCTTAGCTAGAAGAGGTTTTTTTGAGAGGGTGATTGATACTCTCATTCAAGCCAGAAAGCCGGTTATCCGTTGCATCTATCATAAGGTGTGGAGGACCTACTTACTCTGGTGTGAATCTCGCGGATATTCCTGTCATAAGGTCAGGGTATCCAGAATTCTTTCTTTCCTCCAGGACGGTCTGGAGAAGGGACATGCCGCCAGTTCCTTAAGGGGGCAGATTTCAGCTCTATCTGTGCTGTTACACAAGAAGCTTGCTGAGCTCCCTGATATTCAGTCTTTTGTTCAGGCTCTGTCCAGGATCAGGCCCGGGTTTAGACATTCTGCTCCTCCTTGGAGTTTGAATCTGTTTCTGAAGGTTTTTGCAGGGGCCTTCGCTCGAGCCTATGCATTCTCTTGACATCAAGACACTGTCTTGGAAGGGTCTTTTCCTTCTGACCATTGCTTCGGCACGCAGAGTGTCTGAATTAGCGGCCTTGCAATGTGACCCTCCTTATCTGGTTTTCCATGCAGATAAGGCTGTTCTTCTCACTGGATTGGGTCTTCTTCCTAAGGTTGTGTCTGATCGCAACATTAATCAGGAAATTGTGGTCCTTTTCTTGTGTCCTACACAATCTTCTTCGAAGTAACGGTTACTTCATAACTTGGATGTGGTTCGAGCCTTGAAATTCTATCTTCAGGCTACGAAGGATTTCAGACAGACTTCAGCTTTGTTGTCTATTCGGGGAAGCGCATAGGGCAGAAGGCTTCTTCTACTTCCCTATCCTTTTGGTTGAGGAGCATGATTCGTTTGGCCTATAAGACAGCGGGGCACTCAACTAGAGCTGTGGCTTCTTCTTGGGCCTTTAAGATAAGGCCTCTATGGAGCAGATTTGTAAGGCACCTACCTGGTCCTCCTTGCATACTTTTACAAAGTTTTACAAATTTGACGTTTTTTCTTCTGCTGAAGCAGCTTTTGAGAGAAAGGTTTTGCAGGCTGTGGTGCCCTCAGATTAGGGTCCGCCTCATTTTACCCTCCTGTTTTTTTCATTCATTGTCCTCTAGAGCTTGGGTATGTGTTTCCCACAAGTAATGAATGAAGCCATGGACTCTCCTCGTATTAGATGGAAAACATAAATTATGCTTACCTGATAATTTAATTTCCATCGTTACAAGGAGAGTCCACAGCTCCTGCCCGGTTCTCCGTTGGGCGGACCTAAATTTGTTTGTTTGTTCTTCTGGCACCTTTTATACCCTGATATTTCTCCTACTGTTCCTTGTTCCTTCGGCAGAATGACTGGGGGATGAGGGGAGTGGGGGAGGTATTTAAGCCTTTGGCTAGGGTGTCTTTGCCTCCTCCTGATGGCCAGGTTCTGTATTTCCCACAAATAATGAATGAATCCATGGACTCTCCTCGTAACGATGGAAATTAAATTATCAGGTAAGCATAATTTATGGTTTTCAAATGTTTTAATTACTCGTTTTTTTGCTCCAAGTCTAAAGTTTTCATCCATTTTCCCCATTTTTCAAAGAACCTTTCAATATTAACTTCTAATTTGAACCAGATATCATATTGTTCTATGAGAAATTGTTTATAAATGGCCTGTTTAAAGGCCTTAAACGATGGTGCTTTCGCTTGCTTCCATCCTTTAAAAATGAGGTTCCTACCAGTTAAAATTGCCATGGTCAAAAATTTCCTCCATTGAGAATAACTAGCATCATAATTAAAAAAAAAAAATGTTCCCCTTGTAGATTTAATTGGGACTTATAGATCTTATTGATCCAAAAATGTACCATTTTCCAAAATGTTTGTATCTTTGGGCATAGCCAAAAGCAGTGTACTGGTTTGCTCTATTATGTCTACATTTTGCACTATAAGTTCCCTCCCTCGTGTGTCCCCCACTTGGATATCTTTTCAGGTGTAATATATGCCATCCAGATAACCTTTATATGCTTTTCTCGCATAAGTATCGATAATGATGCTTCCTCTTTCCATGCTTTTCAAAACAGTTTGTTCATTAAGATTATCGAAATACATTTCTCCCCACTTTGCAATCCCTTTATCGAGATATTTTTTATAATCTATATTATTCACTAAATTATATAGTAATAATATTGAGTATTTGCCCCTTTTAAAGGCATTAATTCCTAATTGCCAAACGCACAACTTTCTTTTAAAGATCCAACGGTTAGAAAACTGGAGTCTTTCTTATGAAAACTCATCCTTCAAACTTGTCTTCTACTCAAACCAGCAGTTTCTATCACATGTGTGGCTGCTGCTGGTACCCTCTGGTGTGATTCAGTATTCAAAATGTTTACCTAACAATCCTCGGATGAGGATCTTCAAAATTGCATTAAGGCCCTCAAAATGGCTCAAGCTTTTATGTGTGACGCTGAAAAGGACATCATCAAAACTGATGTTAAGAATACGTTTTAGCAGTTTGCTGGTCTGTAGCATTCGGGTGTGTGTAAACATAGAAACATAGATATTGACGGCAGATAATAGCCATAGGCAAAGTAAGTCTGCCCGATATTTCCTAAAAGTATAAACTTATTTAGTTTGTAGGATAGCCTTATGTTTGTACCAGGCATTCTTAATGCCCCCCACAGTGTTTGGCACTACTCCATGGAAGTTTATTCCATGAATCAATCACCCTTTCTGTAAAGAAGTGCTTCCTCAAATTACTCCAGAATATACTACCCTTCAGCTTGAGATCATGACCTCTTGTTTTTGAATTTTCCTTTTTATGTAAAATACACACTGGCTCAGTTTTAATAAGTCCTTTAATATACAGTTGTTATCATATCACCTCTTTCCCTTCTTTCCTCTAAGCTATACATATTTAGGTAATTGAGCCTCTCCTGGTACATTTTATTTTTTAGACCATGTACCATTTTAGTAGCCCTCTTTTGCACAGATTCAAGTTTGTTTATATCCTGCTGAAGATATGGTCCCCAGAACTGCACACAATACTCAAGATGAGGCCTAACTAATGATCTGTAAAGTAGAATAAGAACCTTACTATTTCTGATGCAAAAACCTCTACCAATACATCCATGCATTCTGCTGGCCTTACTCGCTGCCGTACTACATTGTTTACTAAATTTGAAATAATCTGAAATAATAATCCCTAAATCCTGTTCTTCATTTGTAACAGTCAGTAAAGTGTAATTTGGTCTGTAATTAACGTTTAGATTTTTCTTCCCAAAATCCATAATTTTCCACTTTGCTGTGTTAGACTTTAGATCTGTCATGCTGCGCCATTGCTAGGGGCGCGGCGTCTTCCCCATGCTCGTTGCCTAGGGCTGTGTCGGCTCAGGATGTGTGCGGCGCTGACGTCATCGCCGCATGCTCCTAATGCTGGCTGGTCTCTTGGCGCCAATCCACCAGGTACTTTAGCGGGCAGCAAGCGATCTGTCACTGCCCAAGTATAGGTGCTACTTTGTGTGCTCCTGGGAGTGACAGATCATCTGCTGGACTGCTACTTTGTTGCTGAAACCTTGCCTGTCTTACTACGCTACTTGATTGACCCCTAATCTGCTGGACTGATACTTTGTTGCTGAAACCTTGTCTGTCTTACTACGCTATTTGATTAACCCCTAATCTGCTGGACTGATACTTGGTTACTGAAACCTTGCCTGTCTTACTACGCTACTTGATTAACCCCTAATCTGCTGGACTGATACTTTGTTGCTGAAACCTTGCCTGTCTTACTACGCTACTTGATTAATCCCTAAATTGCTGGACTTATTCTTGTTACTGAATCCTGCCTGTCTCACTACGCTACCTGGTTAACCCCTAAATTGCTGGACTGACTTCTTGTTGCTGAACCCTGCCTGTCTCACTACGCTACCTGGTTAACCCCTACATTGCTGGACTGACCTCTTGTTGCTGAACCCTGCCTGTCTCACTACGCTACCTGGTTAACCCCTGAATTGCTGGCCTGATTTTTCTGTTGCCGTATCCTGTCTGCCTAATTTGCCTTGTGCTGTCCAGCCTGTGGTGAGTGCCGCTCTCCTCATTTGCTTGATACTCTCTGCTCTGGGATATTCCCTATCTTTCCGGCTCGACGCCAGGATAACAAGACTACTGGCTGAGTTCGGTCTGATAGAGGAGTATCCCACAAGCCTTACAAGATCTCAGTCATTTGTCCAATCCTCCAATTGTTGTATATCACTTCTCATTTTGTCCACCCCCTGAAACATCTACTCTAATACAAATATTTTTATAATCTGCAAACTGACATACATTCCCCTGTAGGCCTTTGCTGTTATCTCTGATAAATATATTAAACAAAACAGGTCCCTGGACTGACCCCTGAGGAACACCACTAGTAACACCCCCCTCTGCTGAATGTACTCCATTTACTAAGACAGTTCACAATTTTTGATGCTAGACCAAGGAGATACAGTTTGTGAATTAGTCTGTTGTGTGGGACGGTTAACACAATGCCAAGGAGGAAAGGCATCAGCAATGATCTTAGAGAAGCAATTGTTGCTGCAAATCAAACTGGGAAGGGTTATTAGGCCAGTTCCAAACAATTTAAAATCCAACATTCTACAGTGAGAAAGTTTATTCACAAATAGAAAACATTCAAGACAGTTGCCAATCTTCCCAGGAGTAGACGTTCCCAGGAGTAGACGTTCCTGCAAATACACCCCAAGGTCAGACCGACTGTGCAATGCTCAGAGAAATTGCAAAAAAAACAAGAGTTACAGCTTAGACTATACAGGCTTCAGTTAGCATGTTAAATGTTAAAGTTCATGACATTACAATTAGAAAAAGAATGAAAAAGTATGGTTTGTATGGAAGGGTTGCCAGGAGAAAGCCTCTGCTCTCTAAAAAGGTTAGGTTTGCAAAGTTGCATCTGAACAGACCACAAGACTTCTGGAATAATGCCCTTTGGACAGACGAGACCATAGTGGAGATATTTGGCCATAATGTACAGTGCCACATTTGGCGAAAACCAAACACAGCATATACGCACAAACACCTCATACCAACTGTCAAGCATGGTGGTGGAGGTGTGATGATTTGGGCATGTTTTGCAGCCACAGAACCTGGCCATCTTGCAGTCATTGAGTCGACCATGAACTCCTATGTAAACCAAAGTATTCTAGAGTCAAATGTGAGGCCATCTGTCCACCAGCTAAAGCTTGGCCGTAATTGAGTCATGCAACAGGATAATGATCCTAAGCACACCAGCACATCTACAACAGAATGGCTGAAAAAGAAAAGAATCAAGGTGTTGGAATGGCCCAGTCCAAGTTTAGATCTCAACCTAATTGAAATGCTGTGGCGGAACCTTAAGAGAGTTGTGCATAAACAAATACACACACACCTCAATGAACTGAAGCAATGTTGTAAAGAAGAGTGGGCCAAAATTCCTCCACAACAATCTGAGAGACTGATAAAGTCAAACAGAAAACGATTACTTCAAGTTATTGCTGCTAGCGGTGGTTCTACAAGATATTGAATCAAAAGGTGTACTTAGTTTTTCACACATGACTTCTCCATGTGGCTTTTTTTTTGTTAAATAAATCATGACAGTGCAATATGTTATGTCTTGTTGTCCATCTGAGGTTGTTTTTACCTAATTTTAAGACCTGCTTTATGTATATATCTCAATGTTAAAGCCCTTTGCCTGCCTGAGATCTCATAGCTTTGAGCCTTTTTTAACTTTTGCGTGCGATATGTTTTGTAATAATTTTTATTATATAGGATTATTATGAGTGTGTAAGTGTACTTTGTAATGTATTTTTTATGTGTCTTGTGCAGCTTTTTGGTTTTGCAAAACAGTTAACCAGAGTTCTGAAGTGGCTGTAATCATTCTAGCGTAAATCACGATTGCGCTCAAGAGAGCGCATTTAGGGGCCGAATTATCAAGCTCTAAAGACCACTGCTCCATAACATGTCCGCTACCTCTGAGGCTGCGGTCTACAATCCGCCCGATCCTATATGATCGGGCTGATTGACACCCCCTGCTAGCAGTCAATTGGCCGCGAATCTGCAGGTGGCGGTATTGCAAGCTTGTGCAATGATAAATGCTGACAGCATATGCTGTCGGCATTTATCGATGTGCGGCGGACATGATACGCTACATCGTATCATGTCCGCTCGCACTTGGGTAAATTGGCCCCTTACTCTCAACTTGTAATACTTGGTAAGTCCGATGAACACAAACACCCACAATAAAACCCTTATTGCTCTGGCAATAACATTTGTGCTCCACTGGTAATCTGGCCCTATAAGGGGTCTTGCTTCTTGTGTGCTCCCTCATCCTTTCTTGTTGAGTGACTGAGTGGTGAAGCTTGGGGAGGTGTGAAAATCACCAGCTGCCACTGGTGCGACTACTGCTGATGATTTGGTGACTGGTAGTTTCCTCTCAGGACCATCAGTGCTCAGCAGATCCTGGACAGTACTTTAACTATGTGTTAAAATGAAATGTTCTAATGAATTAGAGCCTGTCATTTATACCGCTATAATGTCCCTCTAAGTCAAAATTAAACTTTCATGATGCAGATAGAGAATGCAATATTTAACAACTTTACTATATACTTTTGTTATCAAATTTGCTTCATTTTCTTTGTATTTTTGGTTGAAGAGCATACTTAGGTAGGCTCATAAGCAGCAATGTACTACTAGGAGCTAGCTATTGCAACTATGTTAAACACAGTTACATACAGGAATATGCAACAACATTTTTCTTCCATGATTCAGATAGATCATAACTTTTTAAACAACTTTTTAATGTATTATTAATATTATTATTATCAGGTATTTGTAGAGCGCCAACAGATTCCGCAGCACTGTAAACATAGTCGGTTTACAGGATAACTTTTGTAGGGATCAAATGGGTAGAGGGCCCTGCCGAGAGTTTCACTGTTGTAGTCGGCTCTTATGAAGGCGATCTGCAAACAGCTGGGCTCATAGGCTTGCATTCTAAGGGGTTCAAGGGGAAAGCAATGGAGTTAGGAAAGGTTAGTGTAGGTTGTATGCATCCCTGAATAGTAGAGTCTTTAGGGAGTGCTTGAAGCTGTTAAAACTAGGGGAGAGTCTTGTGGAGCGAGGCAGGGAGTTCCACAAGATGGGGGCCAGTCTGGAGAAGTCCTGTAAACGGGAATGTGAGGAAGTAACAAGAGAGGAGGAGATTGTGAGCAGATCAAAGGGGACGGGAGGGAGAGTATCTGGAGACAAGTTCTGAAATGTAGGGGGGAACAGTGCAGTTGAGGGCTTTGTATGTCAGAGTGAGGATTTTGTGTTTAATCCTAGAGGCAAGAGGAAGCCAGTGAAGGTATTGGCAGAGAGGTGCAGCAGATGAAGAGCAACGTGTTTAGGAAGATGAGCCTGGCAGAGGCATTCATAATGGATTGTAAAGGAGCTATCCGGCAGCTAGGTAGACCAGAGAGGACGGAGTTGCAGTAGTCGAGGCAGGAAAGGATGAGAGAGTGGATTAAAATCTTATTTGTATCTTGTGTAAGGAAATGTCTAATTTTAGAGATGTTTTAAGGTGGAAGCGGCAGGCTTTAGCCAAGAACTGAATGTGAGGAGTCAAGTGTGACCCCAAGACATCGGGCATGCGGGATAGGGGTAATGATGGAATTATCAACAGTTATAGAAAATTTGGGGGTGGAGATATTGGAAGAAGGAGGAAAAATAAGGAGTTCAGTTTTGGAGAGATTTAGCTTAAGTTAGTGAGAAGACATCCAAGATGAGATATGAGAAAGACAGTTAGTGACACAGGTTAGTAAGGAAGGAGGTAGGTCTGGTGCAGAGAGGTAGATTTGGGTGTCATTGGCATACAAATGATATTGAAACCCATAGGACTTTATTAAGGAACCTAATGGTGACGTGTAGATTGAAAAGAGAAGGGGACTGAGGACAGAGCCTCAAGGTACCCCAACAGAAAGTGGTAATGGGGCAGAGGATGCGCTGGAGAAGGCTACACTAAATGTACGGTTAGTCAGATAGGAAGAGAACCATGAGAGGGCTGTGTTGCAGATGCTGAAGGATTGGAGGGTTTGGAGCAAAGAGGGTGGTCAACAGTGTCAGAGGCTGCAGACATGTCAAGGAGGATAAGCAGAGAGAAGTGGCCTTTGGATTTTGCTGTAAGTAGGTAGTTGGTAACCTTGACAATTGATGATTCTGTAGAGTGATGGGGACGAAATCCAGATTGCAGTGGGTCAAGAAGAGAGTTTAGTGTAAGGAAATGGGATAGACGTGCGTATACTAGCTTTTCGAGGAGCTTTGAGACAAGAGGGATGTGGGTAGAAGAGAGGGAGGGGAGTAGCTGTGAGGGTATGGGGTCAAGGGGACAGGTAGTGAGGTGGGAGGACAGTATAAGGGCAGAAACTTGTCCTCGTTAACAGGGGCAAAAGAGCTGCATTTTTGGATATTTGCATTTTGGATGATTGTGAGTTTTTGAGGGGGTGGGAGATAGGTAGTATGTTGAGAGCTGATTTCACTTCTGATCGAGTCAATTTTGTTATTGAAGTGGCTGGCAAAATCTTGAGCTGAGAGAGGTTATATATGGAGGTGGGGGTGGGCGGAGTATTGAATGTGGAAAACAGACGTTTTGGGTTAGAGGAAAGAGTAGAGATGAGATTAGAGAAGTATTGTTACTTATAAAGATTAAGGGCAGAATAGTAGAGTTCAGGATGAACTTGTAGTGAAGAAAGTCAGCTGACCTCTGAGATTTCCTCCAGTGTCGCTCAGCAGTACGGGAACATCCGCGTACGTAGGATGAGAGTGTGGTTTCTGAGCTATGGTTGGAGGGGCCAGATTTTCAAAGACCGATGTAAGGGTGGAGTTATAATGGCAGATAGATTTGTCAGGGCAGGAAAAGAAGGTGATGGATGAGAGGAAAGGTTATAGAGAGCTAGCGAGCTGTTGCAGATCTAATGACTTAGTGCTTCTGTGAAGTTTGGTGTGAGGGGTAGAGGGAGGGGGAGTTGTAGGTAGGGAAGTGATGTTGCAAGTTAGGAGATGATGGTCAGAAAGAGATAGTGCATCGATAGGTGAAAATCAGATCAAGGGAATGACCATCTTTGTGAGTGGGAGTGTCAGTCCATTGTGACAGGCCGAAAAACAGGAAGTGAGTTGAAGAAGTTGTTTTGCAGAGGAGGCAGTGGGGTTGTCAAGTGGGATGTTGAAGTCGCCAAGAATGAGGGCAGGGGTGTCTGAGGAAAGGAAATAAGGAAGCCAGGCAGCAAAGTGATCTAAAAATTGAGTTGGGGAGCCAGGGGGCGGTATATGACTGCAACACGTATAGAGAGGGGAGAGAATAAACAAATCGTGTGCTTCAAATGAAGAAAATGTGAGTGAGGAGAAGGGCTGTATTTGTTGAAAGGTGCAACGAGAGGAAAGTAAAATACCAACACTACCTCCTTGTCTATTGCCAACCTAGGAGTGTGGCTGAAATGGAGACCCCCATGTGACAGTGCAGCAGTGGATGCTGTGTCTGAAGCAGAGAGCCAGGTTTCTGTAAGAGACAGAAGGTTAAGAGAGTGGGAGATAAAGAGATCATGGATATAAGTGAGCTTGTTGCAAACAGAGCAAGAGTTCCAGAGTGCACAAATGAAGGGGGAGGTGGTTTTAAATCTAAGAGGAATTAGATTAAGGTTACCAGAGTTTTGTTTGTGAAGTCTATTGAAAGTCACACAGGGATGTGAAAGGCTAGGAAGTTATGGGGGACCAGGATTAGGGGAGATGTCGCCAGCAGCTAGTATGAGCAAGAGGGAGAGTGACATGAGATGAGAAGCAGATTTGCAGTAATGAGACTGTTTTTGGTCTGAAGTGCAAGGGGGAGAGAGAGTGTTTAGGAATAGGTAAAGTTCATGAGTACAAAAGTAAGGTGAGTATAAGAGATATGGGCTAATGAACAGTGCAGGTGGAGAGGGAGGAGTAATTGAGTAATGTAGTTTGTTATAGAGACAAGAGGTAGCAAAAAGGAGTATGAATATATTGAGCATTATTATAAAAGTGGGAACCAATTAAACACATAAGACACAGTATTACAGCAGCACTTGCAAAAGGATACAATGAGATACATAAAACACAATATTACAAGAGTACTTGCCTTGTGTCTTGCCCCTTGCCCAATCCTTGTTCAATTCTTGTATAATTCATAAATTAGTGCCTCACTTGTACTTGTATTATGAAGTTTGGAACAGCAATTTACTTTGATGTGAGCTTAATGAACACATTGAATGAGTCAATGCAAGAGGCATATATGTATAGGAAAAAAAGGATACAAAAAGAAAGGAGCAAATTAGAAAGTAGAAGTAAACTAGAAAGTTGTTAAAAATTAAAAACTGAATCAAGTTTAATTTGAACTTTACTGCCCCTTTACAATCAGAGCATCAATACACCACTAGGAGCCAGCTGAACACATCACTTGAGCCAATGACAAGAGGCATATATGTGAAGCCATCAATCACCAGATAGTTCACAGTAGTTCATTGCTGCTCTTTAGCCTACCTAGGTATGCTTTTCTATAAAATATACTAAAATAATGAAGTAAATCTGGTAATAAAAGTAAATTAAAAACTGCATGCTCTATCTGAATAATAAAAGCTTAATTTTTACTTTCATTTTAAGTGTATACAATTTTAAATAAAGGGATTAAAAATAATGTATAAATATAAAAATAAGAAACATTGTGGTTGAAAGCAGAAAGAAGTAGCAATTTCATGGTGAGAGAGATGAAAACATATAAAACACCTGTAGGGGGTTCTCTGATCTGGCTTTATACATATATTTTACTTGCTTTAGCATTCTTCCTTGTCAGATCTTGCTTTTACATTTGGCCATATGATACAAAGGAAGATTCAATGGGGCATATTTGTCAAGCTCTGTATGGAGCTTGAAGCCCTGTGTTTCTGGCGAGCCTTCAGACTCGCCAGAAACACAAGTTATGAAGCAGCGATCTAAAGACCGCTGCTCCAATAGCTGTCCGCCTGCTGTAAGGCAGCTGACAGACATCGCCGAAAATCAACCTGATCCAATACGATTGGGTTGATTGACACCCCCTGCTATTGGCCGATTGGCCGTGAATCTGCAGGGGGCGGCGTTGCATGTGTAATGATAAATGCCGAGAGTATATGCTGTCAGCATTTATCGATGTGCGGCGGACATGATCCGCAATATCGGATCATGTCCACTCACACATTAATAAATAGGCCCCAATGACTGAAATGCACAAGTGAGAAAAACAAGATTTTTTTTTCTCTAAAATCACCAGCTGTGTCCTCTTTAGCAGTTAGCACTGCTTGGTTAAAAAAAAAATATATATATATAAAAAATATATATAATGGTCTGTTTCCAAATTGTTTTTTTAAGACATTATAGCTACATTTATACTTGAACAAAATAATACAGTTATATTTAAAGACACAGTGAAATTTTAAAACTAATAATTCTGAAAGAGAAATAGGTTTGTTTTCTTTCATGTAATTGGCAAGAGTTCATGAGCTAGTGACGTATGGGATATACAATCCTACCAGGAGGGGCAAAGTTTCCCAAACCTCAAAATGCCTATAAATACACCCCTCACCACACCCACAATTCAGTTTTACAAACTTTGCCTCCTATGGAGGTGGTGAAGTAAGTTTGTGCTAAGGTTTCTACGTTGATATGCGCTTCTCAGCATTTTGAAGCCTGATTCCTCTCAGAGTACAGCGAATGTCAGAGGGATGTGAAGGGAGTATCACCTATTGAATGCAATGATTTCCCTAACGGGGGTCTATTTCATAGATTCTCTGTTATCGGTCGTAGAGATTTATCTCCTACCTCCCTTTTCAGATCGACGATATACTCTCATATACCATTACTTCTACTGATAACTGTTTCAGTACTGGTTTGGCTATCTGCTATATGTGGATGGGTGTCTTTTGGTAAGTATGTTTTTTATTACTTAAGACACCCCAGCTATGGCCTGGCACTTTATGCATTTATATAAAGTTCTAAATATATGTATTGTACTTATATTTGCCATGAGTCAGGTTCATGTATTTCCTTGTGCAGACTGTCAGTTTCATATTTGGGAAATAAAGCATATTAAGAAATATTTTTTTCTTACCTGGGGTTTAGTCTTTTTTCAAATTGACTACTTTTTACTCTTTCAAATTGCGGGCAGCATTAGGCCCGCGGGTGCGCCAAATGCTAGACTTTATTGCATCATTCTTGGCGCGAGAATTTTTTTGGCGTGAAAAGTACGTCCGTTGACGCAAGTTCGTCACTTCCGGCGTCGTAGTTGACGCGGAAGTCTTACACACAGTTGCGTTGTTAGTGACGCAAGTGTGTCATTTCCGGATATTGTTGGCGCCAAAAAATTTTCTCTTACGTTGTCCGTCATACTTGGCGCCAAATTTTTCATTAGTTTTATACCCCATTGCTGTTTGCCTCTTGCCTTTCTCTATGTCAGAGGGCTATGCTGTTTGCATTTTTTCCCATTCCTGAAACTGCCATAAAAGGAAATTTTGCTTTATATGTTGTTTTTTTCTTTTAGATTTTGCAAGATGTCTCAATCTGATCCTGCCTCAGAAGTATCTGTTGGAACGTTGCTGCCTGACATCGGTTCTACCAAAGCTACGTGCATTTGTTTTAAGATTGTGGAAACTATATCTCCGAATGTCATTTGTAATAGTTGTCATGATAAACTTTTACATGCAGAGAATGTATCCATCAGTAATAGTACATTGCCAGTTGCAGTTCCTTCAACTTCTAATGTACATGATACACCTATGAATTTAAAAAAAATTGTTACTGATTCTATTCAGAAGGCTTTGTCTGCATTTCCGCCTTCAAATAAACGTAAAAGGTCTTTTAAAAATTCTCATAAAGTTGATGAAACTTCAAATGACCGGCAACATAATGATTTATCCTCCTTTGATGAGGATCTATCTGATTCAGAAGATCCTTCCTCAGATATTGACACTGACAAATCTACTTATTTGTTTAAAATAGAGTATATTTGTTCTTTGTTCTTTGTTAAAAGAAGTGTTAATTACTTTGGATATTGAGGAAGCTAGTCCTCTTGACATTAAGACTAGTAAGCATTTAAATACTGTTTTTAAACCTCCTGTGGTTACTCCAGAGGTTTTTCCTATTCCTGATGCTATTTCTGATATGATTTCTAAGGAATGGAATAAGCCAGGTACTCCTTTTATTCCTTCTTCAAGGTTTAAAAAATTGTATCCTTTACCAGCAATTTCTATAGAGTTTTGGGAATAGATCCCCAAAGTTGATGGGGCTATTTCTACTCTTGCTAAACGTACCACTATTCCTATGGAAGACAGTACTTCTTTTAAATATCCTTTAGATAGGAAACTTGAATCCTATCTAAGGAAAGCCTATTTATATTCAGGTCATCTTCTCAGGCCTGCAATTTCTTTGGCTGATGTTGCGGATGCATCAACTTTTTGGTTAGAGAATTTAGTGCAACAAGAATTAGATTCTGACATATCTAGCATTGTTCGTTTACTCCAACATGCTAATCATTTTATTTGTGATGCCATTTTTGATATTATCAAAATTGATGTTAGATCCATGTCTTTAGCTATTTTAGCTAAAAGAGCTTTGTGGCTTAAATCTTGGAATGCTGATATGACATCTAAGTCCAGATTATTATCTCTTTCTTTCCAAGGTAATAATTTATTTGGTTCTCAGTTGGATTCTATTATTTCAACTGTTACTGGAGGAAAGGGTTTTTTTCTGCCTCAGGATAAAAAACCTAAGGGTAAATCTAAGGCTTCTGTCCATTTTCGTTCCTTTCGTCAAAATAGGGAACAAAAATCAAATCCTTCCCCCTAGGAATCTGTTTCCAATTGGAAGCCTTCCTCAAATTGGAATAAATCCAAGCCTTTCAGAGTAAGACCTCCTGTGAGAAGATTTTTTCTCTCACGTATCCCAGCAAATCCAGTAAAAGCTCAGGCTTTCCTGAAGTGTGTTTCAGACCTGGAGTCTTCAGGGGTAATCATACCGGTTCCTTTTCAGGAACAGGGTCTGGGGTTTTATTCAAATCTATTCATTGTCCCAAAGAAGGAAAATTCATTCAGACCAGTTCTGGATCTGACAATTTTGAATCGCCATGTAAGAGTACCAACTTTCAAGATGGTGACTATAAGGACTATTCTGCCTTTTGTTCAGCAAGGACATTATATGTCTACAATAGACATGCAGGATGCATACCTTCATATTCCGATTCATCCAGAACATTATCAGTTCCTGAGATTCTCTTTTCTAGACAAGCATTACCAATTTGTTGCTCTTCCATTTGGCCTAGCAACAGCTCCAAGAATCTTTTCAAAGGTTCTATGTGCCCTACTCTCTGTAATCAGAGAGCAGGGTATTGCAGTGTTTCCTTATTTGGACGATATCTTGGTACTAGCTCAGTCTTTACGTTCTGCAGAATCTCACACGAATCAACTAGTGTTGTTTCTTCAAAAATGGTTGGAGGATCAATTTACCAAAAAGTTTCTTGATTCCTCAGACAAGGGTCACCTTTTTAGGTTTCCAGATAGATTCAGTGTCCATGACTCTGTCTCTAACAGACAACAGACGTTTGAAATTGGTTGCAGCCTGTCGGCACCTTCAGTCTCAGTCATTCCCTTCAGTGGCTATGTGCATGGACGTTTTAGGCCTCATGACTGCAGCATTGGACGTGATTCCTTTTGCTCATTTTCACATGAGACCTCTCCAGCTTCGTATGCTGAATCAATGGTGCAGGGATTATACAAAGATATCACAGTTAATATCCTTAAATCCCAATGTTCGACACTCTCTGACGTGGTGGTTAAATCACCAGCGTTTAGTTCAAGGGTGTTATGTTCCCTTCTGTTTACTTATAAAGAGGAACACAAATGTATAAATGAGAGTTTGTTGCTATTTAAGTACCCTTTTCTCACAATGTTCTATGAGAAAGGTTGACATTAGAAATAGCAGTTTTAGTAATTGTTTTGGATAAAGTAGTCTTGAGAGACACAATGTAGCGATTGGTTAGATTGAGCTCAGGAACCTTTTTGTATCGATTCCCAAACAGTTTGTATACATAACACAGGAAAGTCTTCTGTTAGTATAATTGAGCTAATGATAACAGTTATTGTGTAAGTAATTTAAAGAGCTTAAAGTCTTAAGGCTTGAATCATACCAAAATATGCAGTATTAACTGTTAACAATATGTTGAAGGATACTTGCGGTTGGTGATCTCAGCAAGGGAAAAGCGGAGCTTGTATTTCCTTACAGCTGTTCCGGTCTTATATGCTGCAAAAAGATTATCCACTGCTTCAACTTGCAAAGTCTCAGATTCCCAACAACAGAAGCGGTAGGAACCTGCAAACCGGAGCGATCCGTTGTTACTGCAGTTGGGAGTTCAGCAGTGTGGTTCCGTTTAGTACAGGGAGAGCGGTGAAGTCCCAGAGACGAGAAGCTGCTGACGTCACTCTTGGTAGTGAAACACAGCTGACAGGCACACAGCTTGAGGGAGAGGAGCTGCGGCTTAGAGACAGTGATTGCTGAAGGGGGAACAAACAATCTAGTAACAGAGGTTGAATGCTGTTAGATAATCTTGCTGTGAAGATGAATCTTGCAAAGGTTAAGTTTGTAATCCAAGACTGTTATGTGGGGAGTTTAGCTCTTAAAGTGATAGCAGATTATAGAGAAAACAAATAATGCTACTAACTTTCCCTATACTTTCCTAATAATCAAGCAAGTAAACAGGAAATGGGTGTTGCCTTTATAGACAACTGCAGGAAGTTTAACAATGATGTTTAAAGGGACAGTAGTCTCTTACAGATCCCCCCTGTCAAGACCTCCGCTAAGGAGGGGCAGGACCCGTTTTGGAGGGAAACTTGGCATGGAAAGCCGCCACCAGGCGAGGAGCATTAATATCGCACACAGGCACCCAAGAATCCTTGGACTCTCCATAGCCCTTCCAACGGACAAGATATTCAACAGTGCGGTGACGAATTCTGGAGTCCAACACACGTCCTACTTCGTAGTCCTCATGGTCATCAACTATGGAAGAAGAAGTAGAAGTGGAAGACGGCAAAGAGTCGTCATCACCCTGATAGGGCTTCAACAATGACACATGGAACGATGGATGGATATGAAGAGAGTCAGGCAATTTGAGGATGACCGCATTGTCGTTTATTATCTTCGATATTGGATAAGGACCCAAGTACTGGGATGCCAGTTTTTTGCATGGTACCTTCAATTTTATGTTTTTGGTTGAAAGCCACACCAGATCGCCTTCTTTATATTCTGGAGGCTTGGAATGTTTCTTATCAAAGTAAATCTTTTGATTAGCCTTGGCATCTCTCAGATGATCTTATAAGAGACTGAGGGTGTCTTTAATTTTGGTTGAGTATTCCTGAGCAGCAGGAGAATTGGAATTTGAACTGACGTTTGGGAAAGTGGTTGGATGATATCCATAGGTGGCATAAAAAGGGGATACCTTAGTTGAGCTGTTTACAGAGTTGTTATAGGCGAATTCCACCATAGGTAACCAGTCTGTCCAATCCTCTTGTAAGGTAGTCACGTAACACCTGAGATACTGTTCAAGTGATTGATTCAGTCGCTCAGTCAATCCATTTGACTGGGGATGAAAAGCAGTGGAGTATCTGGGGGAAATTTTCAGTTGAAGACATAAATTTCTCCAGAACTTTGAGGTAAACTGTGTCCCTCGGTCTGATACTATTGAAGTAGGGAGTCCATGTAGCTTTACGATGTGAGTAAGAAAAACTTCAGCTGTTTTGGTTGCGTTTGGAATTTGTTTTAATGGAATAAAATGAGCTAATTTAGTTAGATGGTCTATTACTACTAGAATGGTTGTATAGCCATTTGATGTGGGTAGGTCTACGATAAAATCCATTCCAATCATGCTCCACGGCCTTTCGGGTATTGGTAAAGGAGACAGTAGCCCAAATGGTTTCTTATGTGGTTTCTTCTTTGTTGCACAAATTAGACAAGATTTTAAATAATTGTGGATGTCTTGTTTCATTTGGGGCCACCAAAAGATTCGATTTATAAGCTCTTGAGTCCTTACTATACCTGGGTGACCTGCTAACGGTGAGTCATGATATTGTTTTAATATCTGGTTTCTCAATGATGATGGTACATATAATAAATTTTGATAAGTGTACAATCCTGTATCAGATTCTTTTATACAATCCTTTGGTATGGATAAGTCCGTTTGTTGTGCGGTAAGAATTTCAGCCTGTAGGGTGGTTATTGTTCCCAAAATTTTAGCAGGTGGTATAATAAATGATTTTTCTACATCCTCAGAAGAAGGATGTAGAGATCTGGATAGAGCATCCGCTTTGATGTTTTTGTTTCCTGGTCTATAGGTTAGAACAAAGTTAAACCTGTCCAGGAATAGGGCCCAACGAACCTGTCTGGAAGAAAGAGTTTTATTCTTCTTTAAATATTGAAGGTTTTTGTGATCAGTATAAATGGTAAATGGGGTTGTTAGACCTTCTAATAAATGTCGCCAGTGTTCCAGGGCTGACTTTACTGCCAACAATTCTTTATCCCCTATAGAGTAGTTCTTTTCTGCTGTCGTGAGCAGTCGTGAGTAAAAAGCGATGGGATGAAGCTTTGATTTATCTTTCTCAGGTTGAGATAAAACGGCTCCTATCCCTGTGTTAGAAACATCCACCTCCAGGGTAAAATTGATGTTAGGATCTGGTATACGTAACAGGGGGGCAGTTGAATATTTGGTTTTTAACAGTTGAAATGCAGAGTCTGCTTCAGTATTCCAAATGAACTTTTGTTTCCCGGTTAAAGAGGTTAGTGTTTGCACTGTAGAAGAGTAATGATCAATACATTTTCTATAAAAATTAGAAAATCCGAGAAACCTTTGTAGTGATTTTACATTGGTGGGAGTAGGCCAATTTAATATAGCAGTAACCTTTTCTGGATCCATTTAAATTCCTGTGGGTGAGATTATATATCCTAGAAATTTTATTGTATCTTTATGGAAATAACATTTCTCCATTTTTGCATATAGGTGATGGTCTCTTAATGTGGATAAGACCCATCTCACATGCTTACGATGTTCAGATATATTTTTAGAATAAATGAGTATATCATCTAGATATGCTACCACACAGATGTCCATTAGATCCTTGAATATTTCATTTATGAAATGTTGGAATGTTGCAGGCGCGTTTGTGAGGCCGAAAGGCATTACATTATATTGATATAAGCCATAGCGGGTTTTAAAAGCAGTTTTCCACTCATCTCCTGCCCTCATACGTACCAGATTGTAGGCCCCTTTTAGGCCCAATTTTGTGAAGATGGTTGCTCCATTTAATCGTTCTAGTAATTCTGGTATAGCGTAGGGGGTACCGATTCTTTATGGTTATCGCATTTATAGCACGGTAGTCAATGATGGGACGAAGTGTTCCATCTTTGTTAGTGACAAAAAAGATAGCAGAGGCAATGGGTGAAGAGGATGGTGTTATGAAGCCCTTCCTGAGGTTCTCATCGAGATATTCTCTGAGATGCTTCAGTTCTTTTTGAGAAAGAGGAAAAATACGATTAGTTGGGAGTGTGGCGCCTACTTTTAATTCTATGGGGCAATCATATGACCTGTGTGGAGGTAAATTTTCAGCGTTTTTAAGATTAAACACGTCCGAAAATTCTTTGTATTCATTAGGTAGTAATGGTTCTATGTGGTTTATTGCAATATAAGGGTAACATGTTTCAGTACAGTAAGAGGAGTTGAATTCTACTTTATTCTCTTCCCAATCTATATTGGGGTTATGTTTTTGGAGCCATGGGTAGCCTAATATTACTGGGTGTAAAGAGCTGGATATAATGTCGTAAGAGATAAATTCTTTGTGACCGGTGTTTGTTATAGTGAGTAGAGGAATGGTTTGGTGTGTGATAGGACCCTTGAGAAATTGTGACCCATCAATAAGTCGCACAAATACAGGAGTTGCTTTTTGCACACAGGGTATTTTATTTCTATTTACAAGTGATTGGTCAATGAATGTGCCATACGCCCCAGAGACAATTATGGCCACTTCCTGGAACTGCTGCTGATCCCACTGTAACGGCAGGTTTAGAGATAGGTGAGTATGAGTTACAGATATAGAGTTAGTTTGTATGATTTTAATCTTACCCTTTCTAGGCCGGTTTAGTAGAGGACATGTGGCAACGTCATGGTCTTTGCTTCCACAATACATGCAAAGATTTGCATTTCTACGTCTTAACTTTTCTTCAGCAGAAAGTGGTCCTCTAATGGTACCGATCTCCATAGGGACTACTGATGTAGTAGGTTTTTCATGTAAGGTAATGTTTCCTTTCTCTGTACCTTCTATCAATAGAAATAGAAAGTTTTATCAATCCCTCTAGTGCAGAGCTTTCCAAACTTTTCATGTGGGTGACACACTTTTTAGACCTACATTATTTCGTGACACAGTAATTCACTAGCAAACAGGAGGTTAAACTAACTTGTTTTAAGAGATACGGACACATACTGTACATAAATGATATAATAATGAAATGTATTTACAAGTAACAGTATGTAAGTATGTGCAAGAATTAAAAAAAAAGTTTAATAACACCAATAGCTACTTACTATTTTAACGGGATATATGAGGTTGATGGGATGAACACAGTTTCTGAATATTTAGTGGAATATTAGATAAAGACACTCGCATTTCATCATCAAGCATTTTTAAGCTTCCATTTCCTATATATATATTATTTTAAGAGCAGGAACAGCAATGCACTACTGGGAGCTAGCTGCAAAAAAAACCCCCACTGACTTCTGACTTCAGCTCAGCGTTTAAGCTGCTGTCCTCAGAGATCTGCGATTCCGACTGATTACTGCTCGCGTTGCAAACACACTGCTGCCTCACTCCCTGACTACACGTGCCGTCACGAGTCGATGTTGCATCAAAGCCGCCAATGGGAATAGTTTCAGTTCCCGCTAAGCAGCACCAATACGTTAAGATAATCTGTGACCCACTAGGTATCAATCACGTGTCAACCACGTGATATACGTAGCAGGCAGGCGGAAAGTCGGAAACCAAGAAAAATTTAAAAAGATTTTTAAATTCAAAAAAATTTGTGCTGAAGCAGGGACACACCTACACACTGCCGCCGACACACTAATGTGTCACGACACACAGTTTGGAAAGCACTGCTCTAGTGTTTCGGGGAGTTCTACTCTAGAGAGTTCATCTTTAAGATACTCAGAAAGGCCTAAACGAAATTGATTTCTGAGAGAAATAGAGTTCCATTGCGAATCAGTGCTCCAAAATTGAAATTCGGCGATGTAATCCTCTACTGCCCGCTTTCCTTGTTTTAAGGATCGTAAGTTATTTTCTGCGGTCTGTTGTTTGTTCAGATCTTCATATAGAACCGCCATAGCTTGGAAGAAATTATCTAGAGAATTAATTATCGGATCATCTGTTTCGAAGAACCTGTCGGCCCATGCCCTTGGTTCTCCACTCAAATAGGATATTGTTGTACAAACTTTTATTTTATCATTTCTATAGGTTCTTGGTTTCATTGCGAACATTAAATAACATGAATTTCTGAATTCACGAAATTTGCTCCTATTGCCTGAAAATGGAGTAGGAGGGTTAATCTGAGGCTCTGGGAATTCATTAACCCTCTTGGAGATTACTTCATTAAGTGCTCTTTTTAGAGCTGTGTTCTCGGCTTGAACCTCCCTAAGGCCCTGAGCCAAAATGTCCATTTTTTGGTTTAGTGATGTGATCTCATTACTAACAGCTAAGGGATCCATCACTAAATTTTAATGAGTATTTTTAGTGGGCTTGATTATTCTGTTATGTTCCCTTCTGTTTACTTATAAAGAGGAACACAAATGTATAAGTGAGAGTTTGTTGCTATTTAAGTACCCTTTTCTCACAATGTTCTATGAGAAAGGTTGAAATTAGAAATAGCAGTTTTAGTAATTGTTTTGGATAAAGTAGTCTTGAGAGACACAATGTAGCGATTGGTTAGATTGAGCTCAGGAACCTTTTTGTATCGATTCCCAAACAGTTTGTATACATAACACAGGAAAGTCTTCTGTTAGTATAATTGAGCTAATGATAACAGTTATTGTGTAAGTAATTTAAAGAGCTTAAAGTCTTAAGGCTTGAATCATACCAAAATATGCAGTATTAACTGTTAACAATATGTTGAAGGATACTTGCGGTTGGTGATCTCAGCAAGGGAAAAGCGGAGCTTGTATTTCCTTACAGCTGTTCCGGTCTTATATGCTGCAAAAAGATTATCCACTGCTTCAACTTGCAAAGTCTCAGATTCCCAACAACAGAAGAGGTAGGAACCTGCAAACCGGAGCGATCCGTTGTTACTGCAGTTGGGAGTTCAGCAGTGTGGTTCCGTTTAGTGCAGGGAGAGCGGTGAAGTCCCAGAGACGAGAAGCTGCTGACGTCACTCTTGGTAGTGAAACACAGCTGACAGGCACGCAGCTTGAGGGAGAGGAGTTGCGGCTTAGAGACAGTGATTGCTGGAGAAGGAACAAACAATCTAGTAACAGAGGTTGAATGCTGTTAGATAATCTTGCTGTGAAGATGAATCTTGCAAAGGTTAAGTTTGTAATCCAAGACTGTTATGTGGGGAGTTTAGCTCTTAAAGTGATAGCAGATTATAGAGAAAACAAATAATGCTACTAACTTTCCCTATACTTTCCTAATAATCAAGCAAGTAAACAGGAAAGGAGTGTTGCCTTTATAGACAACTGCAGGAAGTTGAACAATGATGTTTAAAGGGACAGTAGTCTCTTACAAAGGGGCTTCCTTTGTTCGGCCAACCTGGACTGTGATCACTACAGAGGCAAGTCTTTCAGGTTGGGGAGCTGTTTGGGGATCTCTGACAGCACAAGGGGTTTGTAAATCTCAAGAGGCAAGATTACCAATCAATATTTTAGAACTCCGTGCAATTCTCAAAGCTCTTCAGTTTTGGCCTCTGTTGAAGAGAGAACCGTTAATTTGCTTTCAGACAGACAATATCACAACTGTGGCATATGTCAATCATCAGGGTGGGACTCACAGTCCCAAAGCAATGAAAGAAGTATCTCGGATACTTGCTTGGGCAGAATCCAGCTCCTGTCTAATCTCTGCGGTGCATTTCCCAGGTGTAGACAATTGGGAGGCGGATTATCTCAGCCGTCAGACTTTACATCCAGGGGAGTGGTCTCTCCATCCACATGTATTTTCTCAGATTGTTCAGATGTGGGGTCTTTCAGAGATATATCTCATGGCCTCTCATCTAAACAAGAAGCTTCCCAGATACCTGTCCAGGTACAGGGATGTTCAGGTGGAAGCAGTGGATGCGCTGACACTTCCTTGGTGTTATCATCCTGCTTACATTTTTCCGCCTCTAGTTCTTCTTCCAAGAGTGATATCCAAAATCATCATGGAACAATCGTTTGTGTTGCTGGTGGCTCCAGCATGGCCACACAGGTTTTGGTATACGGATCTTGTTCGGATGTCCAGTTGCCAACCTTGGCCACTTTCGTTAAGGCCGGACCTTCTGTCTCAAGGTCCGTTTTTCCATCAGGATCTCAAATCATTAAATTTGAAGGTATGGAAATTGAACGCTTAGTACTAAGTCATAGAGGTTTCTCTGACTCAGTGATTAATACTATGTTACAAGCTCGTAAATCTATCTCTAGAAAGATTTATTATCGAGTTTGGAAGACCTACATTTCCTGGTGTTCTTCTCATAAATTCTCTTGGCATTCTTTTAGAATTCCTAGAATTCTACAGTTTCTTCAGGATGGTTTGGATAAGGGTTTGTCTGCAAGTTCATTGAAGGGACAAATCTCTGCCCTTTCTGTTTTATTTCACAGAAAGATTGCTAAACTTCCTGATTTTCACTGTTTTGTACAGGCTTTAGTTTGTATTAAGCCCATCATTAAATCAATTTCTCCTCCTTGGAGTCTTAATTTGGTTTTGGAGGCATTACAGGCTCCTCCATTTAAGCCTATGCATTCTTTGGACATTAAACTACTTTCTTGGAAAGTGTTGTTCCTTTTGGCCATCTCTTCTGCTAGAAAAGTTTCTGAGCTATCTGCTCTTTCTTGTGAATCTCCTTTTCTGATTTTTCATCAGGATAAGGCGGTTTTGCGGACTTCATTTAAATTTTTGCCTAAAGTTGTGAATCTAACAACATTAGTAGAGAAATTGTTGTCCCTTCCTTGTGTCCTAATCCTAAGAATTCTTTGGAAAGATCCTTACATTCTTTGGATGTGGTAAGAGCTTTGAAATATTATGTTAAAGCTACTAAAAATTTCAGGAAGACTTCTAGTCTATTTCTTATATTTTCTGGTCCTAGGAAAGGTCAGAAGGCCTCTGCTATTTCCTTGGCTTCTTGGTTAAATCTTTTGATTTATCAAGCTTATTTGGAGTCGGGTCAGGCCCCGCCTCAGAGAATTACAGCTCATTCTACTAGATTCTACTAGCTTCAGTTGATCAGATTTGCAAAGCAGCAACTTGGTCTTCTTTGCATACATTTACTAAATTCTACCATTTTGATGTATTTGCTTCTTCAGAAGCAGTTTTTGGTAGAAAAGTTCTTCAGGCAGCTGTTTCAGCTTGATTCTTCTGCTGATGTTTTAAGTTTTTCTTTTCATTATGAGAATAACTTTTTATTTTGGGTTGTGGATTATTTTTTCAGCGAGAAATGGCTGTTGTCTATTTCTATCCCTCCCTCTCTAGTGACTCTTGAGTGGAGTTCCACATCTTGGGTATTGATATCCCATACGTCACTAGCTCATGGACTCTTGCCAATTACATGAAAGAAAACATAATTTATGTAAGAATTTACCTGATAAATTATTTTCTTTCATATTGGCAAGAGTCCATGAGGCCCACCCTTTTTATGGTGGTTATGATTTTTTTGTATAAAGCACAATTATTTCCAAATTCCTTTGTTGATGCTTTTTACTCCTTTCTTTATAACCCCACTTCTTGGCTATTCGTTAAACTGAATTGTGGGTGTGGTGAGGGGTGTATTTTTAGGCATTTTGAGGTTTGGGAAACTTTGCCCCTCCTGGTAGGATTGCATATCCCATACGTCCCTAGCTCATGGATTCTTGCCAATATGAAAGAAATTAATTTATCAGGTAAATTCTTACATAAATTATGTTTTTCTTTTAGATTCTTAAATACAGTTTGCGGGGAGGTCATTTAAAAAAAAAATTGTGTTTAATACAGACAGTCATCCCACACAAGGGTCAGAAGGAAAACAAAAAACATGACTGACATGAATGGAACAGATAGTGGGGGGTAGTTATCAAGCCGTCAACCTCAAATACGCTGGAATTCCGCAGCGTATTTGTGGCGAGGCTGATTCGCCTTAGTTATCAAAGGCTAGAGACCGGCAAAAGTAGAATTTTGTGACGTAAGCTTCGATCCGCCGGACTCAGTCCGACACAGATCGATTCTTACGTCACTCCAGGTGTTCCGCACACAAGTGCGGCACAATCTGACTACTTTTGCTAGTTATCAAATTACTAGCAGGTACGCTCGGCACTTTTCCGGCCCAGCGTACCTGGTTTTCAATCCGCCGCCCTGGAGGCGGCGGATCCTATAGGAATCAATGGGAGTCTGACCATAGCGAAAGTACAAGTTCGCTGCTGCCAGACATCCCATTGATTCCTATGGGAGCTGTCTACACCTAACACCCTAACATGTACCCCGAGTCTAAACACCCCTAATCTGCCCCCCTACACCGCCGCAACTAAATAAATGTATTACCCCCTAAACCGCCGCTCCCGGAGCCCACCGCAAGCTACTCTATACATATTAACCCCTAAACCGCCGCTCCCGGAGCCCACCGCAAGCTACTCTATACATATTAACCCCTAAACCGCCGCTCCCGGAGCCCACCGCAAGCTACTCTATACATATTAACCCCTAAACCGCCGCTCCCGGACACCGCTGCAACCTACATTATACCTAGTAACCCCTATCCTGCCCCCCCTATACCGCCGCCCTCTATAATAAAGTTATTAACCCCTATCCTGCCCCCCCTACACCGTCGCCACCTATAATACATTTATTAACCCCTATCCTGCTCCCCCTACACCGCCGCCACTGTAATAAAATTATTAACCCCTAAACCTAAGTCTAACACTAACCCTAACACCCCCCTAACTTAAATATTAATTAAATAAATCTAAATAATATTTTTCTTATTAACTAAATTAATCCTATTTAAAACTAAATACTTACCTTTAAAATAAAGCCTAATATAGCTACAATATAAATAATAATTATATTGTAGCTATCTTAGGATTTATTTTTATTTTACAGGTAAATTTCAATTTATACTAGGTACAATAGCTATTAAATAGTTATTAACTATTTAATAGCTTACCTAGCTAAAATAAAGAGAAATTTACCTGTAAAATAAAAACTAACCTAAGTTACAATTACACCTAACACTACACTATACTTTAATAAATTATTCCTATTTAAAACTAAATACTTACCTGTAAAATAAACCCTAAGATAGCTACAATGTAATTAATAATTACATTGTAGCTATTTTAGTATTTATATTTATTTTACAGGTAACTTTGTATTTATTTTAGCTAGTTAGAATAGTTATTAAATAGTTATTAACTGTTCCGATCAGCCAATAGAATGCGATCTCAATCTGATTGGCTGATTCAATCAGCCAATCAGATTTTTCCTACCTTAATTCCGATTGGCTGATAGAATCCTATCAGCCAATCGGAATTGAAGGGACGCCATCTTGGATGACGTCCCTTAAAGGAGCCTTCATTCGTCGTTAGTCCGTCGGGGAAGAAGGATGTTCCGCGTCGGCGGGATGAAGATGGATCCTGAAGCAAGAAGATTGAAGACCCCGCTTGGAAGATGACATCGCCCGGATGGAAGATGATCTTCAGCGCCGCTTGGAAGATGACATCGCCCGGATGGAAGACTTCTTCAGCGCCGCTTGGAGGATCACTTCATCGGATGGAAGACTTCTTCAGCGCCCCTTGGAGGATCACTTCTGCCGCTCCGGATCTCCTCTTCAGTTGCATCGGTGGCTCAGCTGAGTGAAGACGACTCAAGGTAGGATGATCTTCAGGGGATTAGTGTTAGGTTATTTTAAGGGGGGTTTGGGTTAGATTAGGGGTATGTGGGTGGTGGGTTTTAATGTTGGGGGGGGTTGTATTTTTCTTTTACAGGCAAAAGAGCAGTTTTCTTTGGGGCATGCCCCACAAAAGGCCTTTTTAAGGGCTGGTAAGGTAAAAGAGCTTTGAACTTTTTTAATGTAGAATAGGGTAGGGAATTTTTTTTATTTTGGGGGGCTTTGTTATTTTATTAGGGGGCTTAGATTTGGTGTAATTAGCTTAAAATTGTTGTAATATTTTTGAAATGTTTGTAACTTATTTTTTTTATTTTTTGTAACTTAGCTTTTTTTATTTTTTGTACTTTAGTTAGTTTATTTAATTGTATTTAATTGTAGTTATTTGTAGTTAATTTATTTAATTAATTTAATGATAGTGTAGTGTTAGGTTTAATTGTAACTTAGGTTAGGATTTATTTTACAGGTAATTTTGTATTTCTTTTAGCTAGGTAGTTATTAAATAGTTAATAACTATTTAATAACTATTCTAACTAGCTAAAATAAATACAAAGTTACCTGTAAAATAAATATAAATACTAAAATAGCTACAATGTAATTATTAATTACATTGTAGCTATCTTAGGGTTTATTTTACAGGTAAGTATTTAGTTTTAAATAGGAATAATTTATTAAAGTATAGTGTAGTGTTAGGTGTAATTGTAACTTAGGTTAGTTTTTATTTTACAGGTAAATTTCTCTTTATTTTAGCTAGGTAGCTATTAAATAGTTAATAACTATTTAATAGCTATTGTACCTAGTTAAAATAAATTGAAAGTTACCTATAAAATAAAAATAAATCCTAAGATAGCTATAATATAATTATTATTTATATTGTAGCTATATTAGGGTTTATTTTATAGGTAACCGGGAGCGGCGGTTTAGGGGTTAATACATTTATAAGAGTTGCGGCGGGGTCTAGGAGCGGCGGTTTAGGGGTTAGTAACTTTATTGAGTTGCAGGGGGCTCCGGGGGCGCCGGTATAGTGTGTAGAACAGTGTAGTTAGTGTGAGTGCTTAGTGACAGGGGTATCAATAAAGCTGTCAAAAAGCCGAAGAGCAGCGAGATCGGATGAGTGATAACTATCACAGTCCGCTGCTCATTGCCCCGTACTTGGTGCGCGGCTTTTTGACAGATTTATTGATAACTTAGGCGAATTTTTTCAGGTCCGCGGCGGCGAAGGTAGGTGAGCTTAGGCGGGCGTATTGAACCGGCGAAGGCAGGAAAGTTGACACGTTGATAACTACCCCCCAGTATATATATTTAGACAATAGTTGGCTTTACTCCAGTTTTATTTTTCCTTTTTTGTGCTACACTAATTATTTATTAGTAAAATACATTTTTGTGCTGTAAAGCAGATGATATGTTACAAATACACAGGTAATTTTAATCTTAGTTCTAATTTAAACCCACTCAAGCTTTCACTGTCCAGGGCCATTTCTAGGCAATTTGGCACCCTGGGCAAAATTATAAAATGTGCACCCCCGCTAACAAATTCTAATCTCCATAATCTGATATAAACAAACTAAACAAAATAGCAATAGTTTAACCTTTTAGCCTACGTTATGGCATTCTATTCCGTCCAAACGGCACTGGGCTTTAGCGCCATTAGGACGTCATAGCTGTTTGGCTGTCCTGAAGCCAACAGCGCTTCCTGGATGTGATCGCAGTCTGGAGGGTGTGCCTAGCATCATAGGGACGCCCCCCTGACCCGATCCCATAATTGAAATCTTGCGATCGCATGGACGATTGTGGGATTTCAATTTGTCTACATCGGAACGTTGTTCCGATATAGACATTATGACCCTGTCATGGAAGGGTTAATTTTCAGACTCTATTAAGCACACCAACATCCTCATCATTCAGCCTAGGACAGGGGCAACACATTTCAGAGCTCTAGGAAAAGATGCCCTTCTTAATGGAATGTCTTTGTTAGGAGTAATGAATGTCAACCAGTTTTGCACACCGTAATGAAGGGACTCTAGCGTTCTATATACTATTAAAAGTGCTTGACAAAGGGAGGAAGCTCCCGAAATGTCGCTGCTTTGCTTGTTGTGCTTTAAATAAAGACCATTTGAAAACCACTTATTGCTGCCATATCTTTTGGACTTTTACTATTAAAAGTGTATCATAAGTAAAATCATATATACATGCCTATTTTATATATATATATATATATATATATATATATATATATATATATATATATATATATATATATATATATATATATATATATATATATATATATGTGTGTGTGTGTGTGTTAATAATGGTTTTATTTTATTTATTTTACGCATCTTAGTTTATTTAATCTGTTATTTTTAAACTTGATAAGGAAGCAACCTTCAATAGTTGGGAATGTAAAAATAAATTAGAGCTTACAACAGTGGCGTCACTAGGGGGGGGCGGGCCGCACCCGGGTGACACCCACCAGGGGGTGACACCAAAAAAAAAAATTTTTTTTATTTTTTTATTTTATTGAAATTCAAAGAAATACAATGTTGAGATGCATAGATTTTTTTTTATTAGAGGGGCTGGCATTTGTGAACATTGGTGGGACTGGGGAAGATGTAGACACACAATTTTTTTGCCCCTTGAGCCAGTGCTGCAATTTCAACAAATAGTTTTCCCGGCTGCTTTTGCTTGTTTGTACTTTGCTTCTCCCCTGCCCAATTTCGCTATGAATGTTGTGGGCATGCCGTGGGGCTTGCAAAGTTGCGCTGCTAGCCTAAACCTGCCTGCCTATCTGTGCTCACTGCTCAGTGACATGTGGAGCAGTGGAGTCACTCACTGCTGTGCTGTCTCTCTAAACGGGAACTGGCAAATCATGAGGGGATGACTAGCACCTGACCGCATGACTGTTTGACACTGTCTTTAAAGTGAAGGAGCCACGTATGATGCCCACCAGACCATTACGGTTACGGTACACTAAGTGCACACTGAACAGGTAGGAGGGCGGACGGGCGGGGGTCTGGGGGTGGGCAGAGTGCAGAAGTGATTGGCCATAAGAAGCGGTGGGCACGCGGCCCGGGGCTGTGCACTGACAGACTTGGAACAGAGTCAGAGAGCAGAATTTTCATAGTTTGCGCCTAAACCTTTTCTTTAGTGATTTATTTTTAGAGTGCTCTGTTTATCTTTCATTTGATGCTCTGCTGAGCCAGGGAGCAGCTCTAGGCATGAGCTTTATAATTAATGCAGTGCAGTTTACATATTTTGTATGTGTGTGTCTGAGTTTTTGTGTGTGTGTGTGTGTGTGTGTGTGTCTCAGGGTTTTTGTGTGTGTGTTTTTGTGTGTGTGTCTGAGTGTGTTTCCGAGTGTTTGTGTGTGCATCTGAGTATGTTTTAAGTGTGTCTGAGTGTTTGTATGTGTGTTTGCCTGTGTTTTTGTGTGTGTCTGCTTTCTGGGGGGGGGGGGTGACACCATAACTTACCGCACCGGGTGACACCAACCCTAGTGACGCCACTGGCTTACAATGACTACTGCAGACATGATTGCTAAGGGCTGTAAATCAATAATACAAGTCCATCCACATAACCTCCTCACCTCTACAGGGTTCTTAGGACAACATAACTTTTGGAGCACAATTTAACCCCATGGCTATAGTACACTGCATTAGAATTCACTGCAGCCAAGGGGTTAAACTGTGATTTGGCTGTTATTATCTTTTAGCTCTCTGCAATAGCAGTTGTTTTTGTGTTTTGTTTTTTTTTACAAAGCTGCAGCCATTAAGTAGCCTGCAAATCGTCTGCTATTTTCTGTAAAGCAAGAAATAATTAAGAAAACCCAGGACCATCAAAGTTAAAGTGATCACAAACCACCCACACATATTTATTACCGCAGCTCACTCTCACACTGTTGACCTCTTGGCAGTATCAGATGTGTGAGTTATAGACTTGTGATTTGTGAGCACTTCAACTTTTGTTTTGCGCTCTCTCTTTACCTGCCTGTTGCCCTTCTCCACTAGTTGTGCTGCTAAACTTTAAATGACATCCAGTACAAGCTCCAAAACAGGCAGTTAAATAAAATAATCTGCTGCTCTGTTCCTACTGGTCTGATAGACACTATGGGGCCTATTTATCATATGCTGGGCGGACATGTATCTTGTGAAATGCTTGTGCAATGCCGCTCCCTGTACATTCGCGGCCAATCGGCTGCTAGCAGGGGTGTCAATCATCCTGATCGTATTGAATCAGGTGGCGGATAAGTTAAGGAGCAGTGGTCTTACGACCGTTGCTTCTTAACTAATGTTTCCAGCGAGCCGGAAACTACGGGCATAGAAAGCAGCATCCTCTGCTTATTAAATATACCCCTATGGGCTAGATTACAAGTGGAGTGCTAAATTATTGTGCTCCCGCAAATGGGAAAATTTGCCTGACGAAGCCCCGTCCAACTATCTGACGAGGGGTGAAACGCGCATCGGCATTGGCTGACTGGTCCATGTGACGTGAGCACCTGACCACAGAGTACCGATACAAACTTTTGTATGCCCTTGGAGCGGCTTTTCTTCCTAAAGCACAGATACAGCAAAGGAAAGGACTATTCCCGGAGAGATACAAGTCTTCTTTTCACCCGAGCAATCGTCAGTAAGGTGTAGTATATACCCCTTCTTTATGAATTACTGGCTGGGTTATAAAGCTTGAGCAAGAATTGACTCTGTATAGGAGAAGGCCAAAGTATTCCTGTCGAGGGTTGATTACATCACTTAAAGCAACTGCTTGCTAATCAAATGGAACTGATACCTTGCTCAAACATGAACTATGAATTAACCCTATAAGCACTACTGACTTTCTCGCATTACAAGTGTTTTCTAACGCCTATGCATGGTTTCTAACACGGCTATATAACTACATTTTTGAATGTCTGCTATAAGCTTGCTCATTTTCTCTTGCATGTGATATTGCGATGTATCTCCCTGGATTCGATGTATATATAGGTGGGGGTGTTTTCTTGTCAACTTAGATCCCATTTTACTTACCGGCCCAGAGTATACCTCAGTTTGAGTACAAACAAAGGGGGTTCTGGGTGTAGCAGGGTATAGTTGAACAAGTAAACTCCCTATATCCTTAGTATCTATTGTACTTGAATTCTTATGCTTAACTACGCTCCTAGCTTGACTATGGAGGACCATGGTATCACCTATTTGATAATATGTTATTTGGTACAATAGGAGCAGTTCTCTAACAATTTAGATCCCAATCTTTACCTGCCCAGGGGGTTCTGTGTGCAGTAGGGTGTAGTGGGTTAGTTAACTCTCCTATATATTCTTTTTGTATCCTAATGGTATTTATGGTGCCTTGTGCTCACCCTGACCGGTCAGGTTCTTTTCTATGTAGATTTCTAGTGTCTACTACAATATTCAAACTTGTCAATATATGAATGTACTTTAGTATATTATTGCTTTGCCAACATTTTTAGATTTTCAATACTGTGTGGGACTTGTGGTAAGTTCACAGGGTGATATGTTACTGTTTTTCAATTAAATACTTTCTTTAAATTTTGATATGATTGAGGAGCCCTTATTTCTAAAAGAGTGCTGAATTCCCTGTCTTTTATTAACAAAATTTAAATTTTGTTTATCTCTCTCTTACAGCTCTATAACACATTTAACTAAGGGTCTGCACCATTGGCCTATCAGGCAATTTATAAATTACATCAGTCACTTTTTATATAGCTCCCATTACTAGCAATTGCTTCCCCTCTGATTTCTGCTTGAGTTTGTAAATATATATGTATATGACTATACACATATTAACACATAAATATATATTCAAATATATTTAAGATGTGCTGCCCATCGCTGCACTACATACCTCTGCTGCGCGAGGGTCTGATGCCGTCTTTGACAGCATCAGAACAAGGCTCCCTTAGGAAGCACGCTCTCATGAGGGCTTGCGTGAGGCTCGCGTTTGCAGTGCGATTAACTTGTAATTCCAGCGCACTTCATCATGCTCTGGTATTATAAAGTGGATCGCTAATATCACTTGCATGTAATCTGGCCCTATATTTTTTTACAGCAGCTCACTCTTATACCTCTATTAGGTACTGCAAGTATGCGCTGAAAGAAGAGCAGTATGAGAGCGCTCTGCTGTAAAAAAAGATAGTTAATGAGCATACTTGCTACTAATCCTGCTAGAAGTTTGGTGAGTTATCCGTTTAGGGAATCCTGCTTTGGTGAGGTTACTCACACATTTTTATTGTCCATTATTTCCAGCACCAAGTGGTAATTTTATCCCATTTTATCCCATTTCTGCCTTTGTCAGAACTGCAAATATTATGATTCCCAATCCCTGCGCTGTCATCTTGGTTAGTACTGTATAGGAGAGTGCACGGTTGCTTTACGCTTCCCCTCAGGCAAACTAGCTCGCATTTTACAGAAAATAATTAAAAGAAAATGCAACTATTTGAGCTATCAGCAGGCAGTGTACACTGAAAATTAAACTGTGCAGACAAACAAAATAAAAAATAGATGGGCTTGCCTTAGAAGGAATGATTCTAGTGGTGCAGCAGTAGCGCCCGGGCAATTGCCTACCTCGTCCGCCCCTAAAAACGTCCCTGTCTCTGTCACACAGTATCTGTTGCTGGTTCTTCTTTAAGATTCATATTTACTATTGTTTGCATTACCTGACCATTGTCTGGCCTTCTTTTGATTCTAATAGCTGTTGCTTGACTTCAAAGGTGTCAAATGTAAAAACATAGTTGGAACCCAGTATGAAAAATAATTACACTTGTCAAAGAAATGATAACTTGGAAAATAGTCATATTGCAGGCACACAAGGCCAGGTCTGCAAGAAATATTGCTTGAATTAATCACTTCTGAATCACACTGGCTCATCAGTACAGAAAAACAGATAAAAGATTATTTTCTTTGGGGAACGACAGTATTAAAACTTTTAATTCTGATTTGAAACACAAACAGATGGTTCTGAGTCTGATAAATAGTAAAGTAACACACATAAACTTCCTAGCTTCTTAAATGCAGTTTAAGATATGTATTGTTACATTTTCATATTCTATAATTTTCCCTATTTCAGTTTATTCTGCAGTCATGTGACATATGTCACGCTTGCAGATACAATGAGTACTCTGCAGCACAGATTATCTTGTGCCAATGATTTAATATATTATAATAATAATGGTACATTCTAGAGTGAGAAAACGAAGTAAAAAAGAAATATAGTAATAAAATATGAAGTTATCTATTTTGATAAAAACCTTTCACCTAGATTACGAGTTTTGCGGTAACAGGGGTGCGATGCTAACTTGCACGTTATTCTCACCGGTCACTTACATACAGCGCTGGTATTACGGGTTTTTACAAACCCGGCGTTAAAAGACAAAATTGTCTGTTCCAATCAGCCAATAGAATGCGAGCTCAATCCTATTGGCTGATTGGATCAGCCAATAGGATTGAACTTCAATCCTATTGACTGATTGCATCAGCCAATAGGAGATTTTTTCTACCTTAATTCCGATTGGCTGATAGAATTCTATCAGCCAATCGGAATCTAAGGGACGCCATCTTGGATGACGTCACTTAAAGGAACCGTCATTCGTCGTTAGTCCGTTGGATGAAGAGGATGCTCCGCGTCGGATGTCTTGAAGATGGAGCCGCTCGGCGTCGGATGGATGAAGATAGAAGATGCCGTCTGGATGAAGACTTCTTCCCGTCTGGAGGACCACTTCACCCGGCTTGGATGAAGACTTCTCCCGGCTTCGTTGAGGACTTCAGCCCGGTTGGATGAAGACTTCTGCCACTTCCTTGAGGATGGATGTCCGGTCTTCAGAACAGTAAGTCGCTCTTCAGGGGTTTAGTGTTAGGTTTTTTTAAGGGTGTATTTGGTGGGTTTTATTTTTAGGTTAGGGTTTCGTCCTGCAAAAGAGCTAACTGCCCTTTTAAGGGCAATGCCCATCCAAATGCCCTTTTCAGGGCAATGGGGAGCTTAGATTTTTTTAGATAGTATTTTATTTGGGGGGTTGGTTGTGTAGTGGTGGGTTTTACTGTTGGGGGGGTTGTTTGTATTTTTTTTACAGGTAAAAGAGCTGATTTCTTTGGGGCAATGCCCTGCAAAAGGCCCTTTTAAGGGCTATTGATAGTTTAGTTTAGGCTAGGTTTTTTATTTTTTTTTTTTTAATTTTTTTTTATTTTGATAGGGCTATTAGATTAGGTGTAATTAGTTTAAAGATCTGTAATTTGTTTATTATTTTCTGTAATTTAGTGTTTTTTTTTGTACTTTAGCTAATTTAATTTAATTTATTTAATTGTATTTAATGTAGGGAATTTATTTAATTATAGTGTAGTGTTAGGTGTTATTGTAACTTAGGTTAGGTTTTATTTTACAGGTACTTTTTTATTTATTTTAGCTAGGTAGTTATTAAATAGTTAATAACTATTTAATAACTATTCTACCTAGTTAGAATAAATACAAACTTGCCTGTAAAATAAAAATAAAGCCTAAGCTAGCTAAGTAAGTATTTAGTTTTAAATAGGAATAATTTAGGTAAGGATAGTAATTTTATTTAGATTTATTTTAATTATATTTAAGTTAGGGGGTGTTAGGGTTAGGGTTAGACTTGGGGGCAGCAGATTAGGGGTTAATAAATGTAGGTAGGTGGCGGCGATGTTAGGGACGGCAGATTAGGGGTTAATAATATTTCACTAATGTTTGCGAGGCGGGAGTGCGGCGGTTTAGGGGTTAATATGTTTATTATAGTGGCGGCGATGTCCGGAGCGGCAGATTAGGGGTTAAAATTTTTATTATAGTATTTGCGATGCAGGAGGGCCTCGGTTTAGGGGTTAATAAGTAGTTTATGGGTGTTAGTGTACTTTTTAGTACTTTAGTTATGAGTTTTATGTTACGGCGTTGTACCATAAAACTCATAACTACTGACTTTCAAATGCGGTAGGAACCTTGGAGGTAGAGGGTGTTCCGCTCACTTTTTGGCCTCCCAGGACAGACTAGTAATTCCGGCGCTATGGAAGTCCCATAGAAAAAAGGGTTTACTAAGTTTATGTAAGTCATTTTGCGGTAAGGCCAAAAAAGTGTGCGGTGCCCCTAAACCTGCAAGACTCGTAAAACCAGCGGTAGTGAAAAAGCAGCATTAGGACCTGTTAACGCTGCTTTTTCACCTAACGCAAAACTCGTAATCTCCCCGTTAATTTCTTTTGTAAGATGAGGAGAATCCATAGGTGTCCATAACATGTGGGATATATTTTCTGCCACTAGGAGGGGGTCAAGAACCCTAACAAGAGCTTTAAAGGAATAGTCTAGTCAACATTAAACTTTCATGATTCAGATAGAGCAGGCAATTTTAAGCAACTTTCTAATTTACTCCTATTATCAATATTTCTTTGTTCTCTTGGTATCTTTATTTGAAAAAGCAAGACTATAAGCATAGCAGCCAGACCATTTTTGGTTCAGTACCTGGGTAGCACTTTCTGATTGATGTCTAAATGTAGCCACCAATCAGCGAGCACTACCCAGATGCTGAACCAAAATTGTGCCTGGCTCATAAGCTTACATTCAAATAAAGATACCAAGCAAAGAAAAATTGATAATAGGAGTAAATTAGAAAATTGCTTAAAATTGCATGCTCTATCTGAATCATGAAAGTTTAATTTTGACTAGACTATTCCTTTAATCTTTCCCTTCTTCTCTCCCCACTCAGTTTGTTCTCTGAGGAGAGAGGTTGAGAAAAGTGCACTGCAAGCAAAACATTTTATTATTTACCCCTCTTCCATCTTCACTTCAGGATGATTTATCCAAAATTCTGATTGAAGCAGGGGTAAAGGAATACCTTAATTATGGAATGTCAGTACTCACGGGTAAATCTCTCACCCATAATTGCCATCAGGCATCACAGGGATCACGTCTCTTAGCCTCCACCTGAGGGGTTGTTGATATATCCGTAAGTATCATCTGTAGTATATTTACTTCACTCTATGGGCTCTCTACTGGATCTGTATTCTATGAGGGAGAAAAGCCTCAGACACTAAACAAAACCCAGGAACTATCCCTAGTACTCTTCTTTTATAGATACTACATAGTTGGGGGTTCTCAGCCTTTACACATAGCGTTTTACCTATGTGTCTAACATCAGAAATTATGGAATTCAGAGTTAAAATCTTTTTTTCATTGCCTTATTACCCCTTAGCAGCCCTCAGTATGTTTTAGTCCTGTGCTTACTATATTTCCTCACAGAACAAAAAATCTATGCTGTCTCTTTAAGAAAACTGATATTTGCCTTATGCTGGTAGTGGTTCAGTTCATGATGAATGAGGTTAGGGTTGGGGACAAAAGGGGGATCAAAGGGGGGTGTTATTCAATATGTGTGTATGGTGTGTTTTAGTGTTTTTTCTCACAGGCCTTTAGCATGCACATCATTCCAGACCTAGGCTCTGCCATCCCCTTTGGTTCTTTTTTCCCTCACAGGATCTCCAAGTGACTGAAAATTTTCTCTGGGCCTGTCTCCAGATGTTACAAGCTATCTGGGTCCAGTTATAACCCTTTTCTTCTGTTAAGTGTGATCAGTCCACGGGTCATCATTACTTCTGGGATATTACTCCTCCCCAACAGGAAGTGCAAGAGGATTCACCCAGCAGAGCTGCATATAGCTCCTCCCCCCTACGTCACTCCCAGTCATTCTCTTGCACCCAACGACTAGATAGGATGTGTGAGAGGACTATGGTGATTTTATTTAGTTTTATTTCTTCAATCAAAAGTTTGTTATTTTTTAATAGCACCGGAGTGTGTTATTCCTTCTCTGGTAGAATTTGAAGAAGAATCTACCAGAGTTTTTTACTATGATTTTAGCCGGAGTAGTTAAGATCATATTGCTGTTTCTCGGCCATCTGAGGAGAGGTAAACTTCAGATCAGGGGACAGCGGGCAGGTTAATCTGCAAAGAGGTATGTAGCAGTTTTTATTTTCTGACAATGGAATTGATGAGAAAATCCTGCCATACCGATATAATATCATGTATGTATATTTTACATTTGAGTATTCTGGGGAATGGTACTTCTCTGGAATTACACTGTGTATATAAATTTTAGCCTATTTACAAGCAACAGGCTTTTTATTAATTTATGTTAAACGTTTTTGCTGGAATGTAAAATCGTTTTCATTTTCTGAGGTACTGGGTGAATAAAATGTTTGGGCACTATTTTTCCACTTGGCAGTTGCTTGATCTAATTCTGACAGTTTACTGATCTCTCTCACTGCTGTGTGTGAGGGGGAGGGGCCTTTTTTGGCGCTTTTGCTACGCATCAAAAATTTCAGTCAGAAAGTCATTGTTGTTTTCCTGCATGTTCCGGTTCATCTCTACAGAACTCAGGGGTCTTCAAAGCTTGTTTGAGGGAAGTAAACTTCACAACAGAGCTGTGAGATTGTAGTTGACTGTGATAAAAAACGTTTATTCTAAAAAAATTTTAAGCCATCAGGGTTAGTTATTCTTTGCTAATGGGAACAAACCTTTGCTAAAATTGTGTTTTGTTTTACAAAGTTTGATGCTGTAACCTTTTCAGTTTATTGATTTCAACTGTCATATATCTTTCTGTGCTTATTAGGCACAGTACGTTTTGCATTGTATTTTACTTGTATAATATTTCCAAGTTGCAAGTTTAGTTGCTAGTGTGTTAAACATGTCTGATTCAGAGGATGAGACCTGTACTATTTGTACTAATGCCAAAGTGGAGCCCAATAGAAATTTATGTACTAACTGTATTGATGCTACTTTAAATAAAAGTCAATCTGTACAAATTGAACAAATTTCACCAAACAATGAGGGGAGAGTTATGCCGACTAACTCGCCTCACGTGACAGTACCTGCATCTCCCGCTCAGGAGGTGCGCGATATTGTGGCCCCCAGTACATCTGGGCGGCCATTTCAAATAACATTACAAGATATGGCTACTGTTATGACTGAGGTTTTAGCTAAGTTACCAGAGCTAAGAGGCAAGCGTGATCACTCTGGGGTAAGAACAGAGTGCGCTGATAATGCTAGGGCCATGTCAGATACTGCGTCACAATTTGCAGAACATGAGGACGGAGAGCTTCATTCTGCGGCTGACGGTTCTGATCCAAACAGATTGGATTCAGATATTTCAAATTTTAAATTTAAGCTGGAAAACCTCCGTGTATTGCTAGGGGAGGTGTTAGCGGCTCTGAATGATTGTAACACAGTTGCAATACCAGAGAAAATGTGTAGGTTGAATAAATATTTTGCTGTACCAACAAGTACTGACGTTTTTCCTATACCTAAGAGACTAACTGAAATTATTACTAAGGAGTGGGATAGACCCGGTGTGCCGTTCTCACCCCCTCCGATATTTAGAAAGATGTTTCCAATAGACACCACCACACGGGACTTATGGCAAACGGTCCCTAAGGTGGAGGGAGCAGTTTCTACTTTAGCTAAGCGTACCACTATCCCGGTAGAGGATAGCTGTGCCTTTTCAGATCCAATGGATAAAAAGTTAGAGGGTTACCTTAAAAAAATGTTTGTTCAACAAGGTTTTATATTGCAACCCCTTGCATGCATTGCGCCGGTCACGGCTGCAGCGGCATTCTGGATTGAGTCTCTGGAAGAGAACCTTAGTTCAGCTACTCTGGACGACATTTCGGACAGGCTTAGAATCCTTAAGCTAGCTAACTCATTCATTTCGGAAGCCGTAGTACATTTAACTAAACTTACGGCTAAGAATTCCGGATTCGCCATTCAGGCGCGCAGAGCACTGTGGCTAAAATCTTGGTCAGCTGATGTAACTTCTAAGTCCAAATTACTTAATATACCTTTCAAAGGGCAGACCTTATTTGGGCCCGGTTTGAAAGAGATTATCGCTGACATTACAGGAGGTAAGGGCCACGCCCTGCCTCAAGACAGAGCCAAACCTAAGGCTAGACAGTCTAATTTTCGTTCCTTTCGGAATTTCAAAGCAGGAGCAGCATCAACTTCCACTGCTCCAAAACAAGAAGGATCTGTTACTCGCTACAGACAAGGCTGGAGACCTAACCAGTCCTGGAACAAGGGCAAGCAGGCCAGGAAACCTGCTGCTGCCCCTAAAACAGCATGAATTGAGGGCCCCCGATCCGGGATCGGATCTAGTGGGGGGCAGACTTTCTCTCTTCGCCCAGGCTTGGGCAAGAGATGTCCAGGATCCCTGGGCGCTAGAGATAATATCTCAGGGATACCTTCTGGACTTCAAATACTCTCCTCCAAGAGAGAGATTTCATCTGTCAAGGTTGTCAACAAACCAAACAAAGAAAGAAGCGTTTCTACGCTGCGTACAAGAACTTTTGTTAATGGGAGTAATCCATCCAGTTCCACGGTCGGAACAGGGACAAGGGTTTTACTCAAATCTTTTTGTGGTTCCCAAAAAAGAGGGAACTTTCAGACCAATCCTGGATTTAAAGATCCTAAACAAATTCCTAAGAGTTCCATCGTTCAAAATGGAGACTATTCGGACAATTTTACCCATGATCCAAGAAGGTCAGTACATGACCACAGTGGATTTAAAGGATGCTTACCTTCACATACCGATTCAAAAAGATCATTACCGGTATCTAAGGTTTGCCTTTCTAGACAGGCATTACCAGTTTGTAGCTCTTCCATTCGGATTGGCTACAGCTCCAAGAATCTTCACAAAGGTTCTGGGTGCTCTTCTGGCGGTACTAAGACCGCGGGGAATCTCGGTAGCTCCGTACCTAGACGACATTCTGATACAAGCTTCAAGCTTTCAAACTGCCAAGTCTCATACAGAGTTAGTACTGGCTTTTCTAAGGTCACATGGATGGAAGGTGAACGAAAAGAAAAGTTCACTCGTTCCACTCACAAGAGTTCCCTTCCTGGGGACTCTTATAGATTCTGTAGAAATGAAGATTTACCTGACAGAGGACAGGTTAACAAGACTTCAAAGTGCTTGCCGCACCCTTCATTCCATTCAACACCCGTCAGTGGCTCAATGCATGGAGGTAATCGGCTTAATGGTAGCGGCAATGGACATAGTACCCTTTGCTCGCTTACACCTCAGACCACTGCAACTGTGCATGCTAAGTCAGTGGAATGGGGATTACTCAGACTTGTCCCCTTCTCTGAATCTGGATCAAGAGACCAGAAATTATCTTCTATGGTGGCTTTCTCGGCCACATCTGTCCAGGGGGATGCCATTCAGCAGACCAGACTGGACAATTGTAACAACAGACGCCAGCCTTCTAGGTTGGGGTGCCGTCTGGAATTCTCTGAAGGCTCAGGGACAATGGAGTCAGGAGGAGAGTCTCCTGCCAATAAACATTCTGGAATTGAGAGCAGTTCTCAATGCCCTCCTGGCTTGGCCCCAGTTGACAACTCGGGGGTTCATCAGGTTTCAGTCGGACAACATCACGACGGTAGCTTACATCAACCATCAGGGAGGGACAAGAAGCTCCCTAGCAATGATGGAAGTATCAAAGATAATTCGCTGGGCAGAGTCTCACTCTTGCCACCTGTCAGCAATCCACATCCCGGGAGTGGAGAACTGGGAGGCGGATTTCTTAAGTCGTCAGACTTTTCATCCGGGGGAGTGGGAACTTCATCCGGAGGTCTTTGCCCAAATACTTCGACGTTGGGGCAAACCAGAGATAGATCTCATGGCGTCTCGACAGAATGCCAAGCTTCCTCGTTACGGGTCCAGATCCAGGGATCCAGGAGCAGTCCTGATAGATGCCCTGACAGCACCTTGGGACTTCAGGATGGCTTATGTGTTTCCACCCTTCCCGTTGCTTCCTCGATTGATTGCCAGAATCAAACAGGAGAGAGCATCAGTGATTCTAATAGCACCTGCATGGCCACGCAGGACTTGGTATGCAGACCTGGTGGACATGTCATCCTGTCCACCTTGGTCTCTACCTCTGAAACAGGACCTCCTGATACAGGGTCCTTTCAAACATCAAAATCTAACTTCTCTGAAGCTGACTGCTTGGAAATTGAACGTTTGATTTTATCAAGACGTGGGTTTTCTGAGTCAGTTATTGACACCTTAATGCAGGCTAGGAAGCCTGTCACCAGAAGGATTTACCATAAGATATGGCGTAAATACCTATATTGGTGTGAATCCAAAGATTACTCTTGGAGTAAGGTTAGGATTCCTAGGATATTGTCTTTTCTACAAGAAGGTTTAGAAAAGGGTTTATCTGCTAGTTCATTAAAGGGACAGATCTCAGCTCTGTCCATTCTGTTACACAAACGTCTGTCAGAAGTGCCAGACGTTCAAGCTTTTTGTCAGGCTTTGGCTAGGATTAAGCCTGTGTTTAAAACTGTTGCTCCGCCATGGAGTCTAAACCTTGTTCTTAACGTTTTACAGGGCGTTCCGTTTGAACCCCTCCATTCCATTGATATAAAGTTGTTATCTTGGAAAGTTCTATTTTTAATGGCTATTTCCTCGGCTCGAAGAGTCTCTGAGTTATCAGCCTTACATTGTGATTCTCCTTATTTGATTTTTCATTCGGGTAAGGTAGTTCTGCGTACTAAACCTGGGTTCTTACCTAAGGTAGTCACTAACAGGAATATCAATCAAGAGATTGTTGTTCCTTCTTTGTGTCCAAATCCTTCTTCGAAGAAGGAACGTCTACTGCACAATCTGGACGTAGTTCGTGCTCTAAAATTTTACTTACAGGCAACTAAGGAATTTCGACAAACATCTTCTCTGTTTGTCGTTTACTCTGGTCAGAGGAGAGGTCAAAAGGCTTCTGCTACCTCT
The DNA here is from genome assembly GCF_027579735.1 of Bombina bombina. NCBI lineage: Eukaryota > Metazoa > Chordata > Amphibia > Anura > Bombinatoridae > Bombina > Bombina bombina. The sequence goes on from NC_069503.1 coordinate 563,938,445, forward strand.
CTTTCCTTTTGGCTTCGTAGCATAATACGTTTAGCCTATGAGACTGCTGGACAGCAGCCTCCTGAAAGAATTACAGCTCATTCTACTAGAGCTGTGGCTTCCACTTGGGCCTTCAAGAATGAGGCCTCTGTTGAACAGATTTGCAAGGCTGCAACTTGGTCTTCGCTTCATACTTTTTCCAAATTTTACAAATTTGACACTTTTGCTTCCTCGGAGGCTATTTTTGGGAGAAAGGTTCTTCAGGCAGTGGTTCCTTCTGTATAAAGAGCCTGCCTTTCCCTCCCGTCATCCGTGTACTTTTGCTTTGGTATTGGTATCCCAGAAGTAATGATGACCCGTGGACTGATCACACTTAACAGAAGAAAACATAATTTATGCTTACCTGATAAATTCCTTTCTTCTGTAGTGTGATCAGTCCACGGCCCGCCCTGTTTTTTAAGGCAGGTAAATATTTTTTAAATTATACTCCAGTCACCACTACACCCTTGGTTTCTCCTTTCTCGTTGGTCCTTGGTCGAATGACTGGGAGTGACGTAGGGGGGAGGAGCTATATGCAGCTCTGCTGGGTGAATCCTCTTGCACTTCCTGTTGGGGAGGAGTAATATCCCAGAAGTAATGATGACCCGTGGACTGATCACACTACAGAAGAAAGGAATTTATCAGGTAAGCATAAATTATGTTTTTATGTCAAGGAGGTGAATGAGTGCCCTCATGGGAGCTGCTGAGGGGGTGGGTAATAAAAATTATTTTTTTCCGGAGGGAAGTTCTTTTGTTTTTTCTTCTGTCTTCTAGGATTCTGAGGTGTTTTTTTATAGTCTGTTTGTTGTATTTTGTGCAAATACACTGATAATATAATTTTTTGGAATATATCTTTATTTCCAATTACCTGCAGTTTTACCCCTAGGGAACATACTGCATCCCAAAAACTTTCTGCAGTTAATTTTCCCTGTTTATTATGCAAAACTGTTCCAGTGGATCAAATTAACCAGTTATGTGCTAATTGTGTCCCCCTTCTCCAATTTGTAAGCCATAATCCTGTCAGTATGACACCTAGCAGACAATTAGTGCTCTTGTCTGTTTTTGTGGCCCAGGGGTATTCCACTGACTTTTCTCCACAGTTTGAATCTAGTCTTCAAAACACTATGACAGAGATTTTAGCGGCTATCCCCAAACCAAATAAGCGTAACCGAAAATCAGGAGATTTATCACAGGGTCCTATCCCCCACGCTCAGTTACCACCAACCTAAGATTTAAAGTGGACCATATCTGCTTCCTACTTCAGGGAGTTTTTAATACCTTGCATCTATCAGAAACGAATCCATAGGATTCCAAACCTGTAAATTTTATTATTATTATTATTATTATTATCAGGTATTTGTAGAGTGCCAACAGATTCCGCAGCGCTGAAAATAAGTTGAATCAAGTTTTTAAAGCTCCGCCTAAAGTGCTTTTGAAGCACCAGATTTGGTTACACACTATATAGCCAAAGAATGGAAGAAACCAGGCATTCCTTTTGCACCATCAAACAAGTAAAAAAAATATATCCATTTTCAGAGAAGAATTTTACAGCCTGGGAAGTAGTTCCTAAGGTTGATGCAGCTATTTCGACCTTAACTAGATGCACTACTATTCATTTGGAGGATAGTTCTTAATTTAGGAATCCATTGATTTAATTTGTGATGCAGTCTTTGATGTTTGATTGGTAGATGCTTTTTAGATAAGAATTTGATTCTATTATCAAAACTGTCTCGGTGGAAAAGGAGGCCTTTCATCCTCTGGACATGAAATCTAAGGGTTTGTACAAACAAACAAATAAATAATTTTTGTTCCTTTTGCTCCTCTAGAGATCAATAGGACCCTCCAAGAAGAGGTCTGAATCTTCCAAACCTTCCTGAAAACCAGAACCTTCTTGGTCTAAAAATAAGTCCTTCTGGAACATGGATGGGAAATCAATGTCCTAAAAAGTTCATTATCACCAGCCACAAGGGTGGTCTTTCTGGGTGTGCTAATAGACTTGATTCAAATGCGCTTATTTTTCACTGAAATTTGCAGAACCAAACTTCAGACTGTCTGTCTTTTCCTACAGATTGCTCATTATCCATCTGTAGCACAATATATGGAAGTAGTGGGTCTTATGGTAGCAGTGTCAGATGCGGTACCTTTTGCTCACTTTTATCTTTTTCCTCTCCAATTGTCCATATGCTTCAACAGTGGTCAAAGGATTGTTTCCATCTGGAACAGCACATAGAGAGCTCAGTTCTTCAGTCAAACAATCCCTAATTGACCCTTGAAGTTTCTTTTCTTTGGCCTATCTGGACCATAGTCACTACGGACGCAAGTCTGATAAGTTGGGGTGCTGTTTGGGAGTCTCGAAGGGCGCAGGGAGAATGTGTTCCTCTGCAGGCGAGGTTACCTATCAACATCCTAGAACTTTGTGTGATTCTTTGGGCACTTTAATCTTGGTCCCTTCTCAAACAGAAAAAATGTATTTGATTCCAGTCAGACAACCTGGCGTACCTCCCTAAAGATTGAGATCTTTAGGGAGGGACTCTAAGTTCCTTAGCTATGGTAAAGGTATCTCACATTCTGTTTTGGGCAGATGAAAACCACTGCAACCATTTGGGCATTCACAAGTCGTCAGTCCATCCAACCATCCATCCAGGGGAATGGTCTCTTCTTCAGGACTTGTTCGATCAATTAGTCCTGAGGTGGGATCTTCCAAAAATAGATCTCATGGTGTCCAGACTGAATCGCAAACCTCCGGTTTATTGCTCCATCTGGCCTATCTATATCTTCCAATTGTTCTTCTTCCAAGGGGCATTGCAAGAATCAAACAGCAATTGGCTGCTGTAATTCTCATAGCTCCGGCATGGTCCCTCAGAACTTGGTATGTGGACCTAATACAGACGTCATCTCTGCCCCATGGGTTCTACCCCTATGGAAAAATCTGCTGTCTCAAGGACCCTTGTATCATCCAGATCTTAAATCTCTGAATTTGATGGCGTGAAGGTTGAACGACTAGTTCTCAAAAACAGAGGTTTTTTAGATTCTGCTATCTCTACTTTACTGCAAGCCAGAAAGCCTATTATGCAGAAGAGTTATCATAAGATTTAGAAAGCTTACTTTCTTTAGTATTATTCTAGAGATTTATCTTCGAAATCTTTTAGAATATCTAGAATTCTTCAGTTCCTTTAAGATGGACTAGATAAGGGATTATAAGATAATTCTTTAAAGGGTAAGATTTTAACATTATCGCTTTTGTTTCACAAAAAACTGGCCAAATTACCTGATGTTCAAACTTTTGTCCAAGCCTTAGTGAGAATTTGCCCTGTTATTAGACCCATTTCTCTCCCTTTGGAATTTTAATCTGGTTCTTTCTGTTCTGCAAGGTAACCCCTTTGAACCTATGCACTCCTTAGACCTAAAGTTATTGTCATGGAAAGTTATTTTTCTTCTACCCATTTCTTCCGCTAGAAGAGTTCCTGAATTATCTGCCCTGTCTACTGATCACCCTTCTTGATTTTTTTTATCAAGATAAAGCTGTCCTCCAGACTAAATATAATTTTTTTTTATCAAAGGTAGTGTCGTCAGAAAATATTAATCAGGAAATTGTTGTTCCTTCTCTGTGACCAAATCTTTCTAACCCTAAGGAATGCCTACTTCAAACTTTTGATGTAGTCAGAGCCTTAAAATTCTATCTTCAGACTACTAAAGACTTTAGTCAATGTTCTATCTTGTTTATCCACTTTTCTGGTCCCAGAAAAGGTTTAAAGGCTACATGGTGGCCTTGGCATCATGGCTAAAAAAGACTATTCATAAGGCTTATCACCCAAGGAGTTGCAGCACCTGTTACCGTATTACCGTGGTTGCTAATAAATGATAACACATGTGCCCCTGTATACTGCACTTGCTCCAAACTCTACGGCCCCAATAAAAGTTCCGTGTTCATATATGTACAAATAGAACAATGTATGCGCTGTTATAAACGCTGATCCTGGGGACCCACCTTGAACCTTCTATGCTCTAGATCCTCTCTCTCCGGAATCTGTGTAACCACAGCAGCGTGGAGGTCGAACAGCAGCGTGGATCCCTACAGCGTTTCAGCGTGTGTACAGTCGGTCCGGAAGTGCATGACGTCACAATGTGGGTTGGTCCGATGGTAAGGAGAGTCCACGGCCCGGATAAGCCGATGTTCCAATGTAGTGTTGTGCCAGGGGAGGTTATCGCTGCTCAAAGAGTGTCCGTGCCTTAAAACATATCCAAAAGGTAATAGCAAAGAAACAAGCAGAGGCACTGGTAGTTCACAAACAGCAAAGCATCCTTTATTCAAGTGTTAAAAAGACAGCTGGAGACACATAGGAAAAAGCTGTAAACCTCTAGGGCAAAGGTGGTGTGGTGGTTACCCACGTACCCTGATGCTGACGCGTTTCGGCAGGTGCGATTACGGCACCTGCCGAAACACGTCAGCATCAGGGTACGTGGTCTTTTTAACACTTGAATAAAGGACGCTTTGCTGTTTGTGAACTACCGGTGCCTCTGCTTGTTTCTTTGCTATTCATAAGGCTTACTTGGTTGTGGGAAAACTACTCATTCTACTAGATCTGTATCTACTTCTTGGGCCTTCAAAAATGTTGCCTCCTTGGAACAGATTTGCAATGCGGCAACTTGGTCTTTTCATACCTTTTCTAAAAAAATGTATATTTATGCTTCTTCCAAAGCTGCTTTTGGCAGGAAAGTCATTCAGGCCGCAGTGTTTGGCAAATAGGAACTGCCATCATTAAGTCCCACCTGTCCTTAACATGGACTCTCAGCTTGGGTATGGTATCCCACATGTTATGGACACCTATGGACTCTCCTCATCTTACAAAAGAAAACTGAATTTATACTTACCGATAAATTTCTTTCTTTCTGAATGAGGAGAGTCCATTGGACCCTCCAACATTTTGACTAGATGGGCAATAGTTCTTATTTGCAACTCTTGACCCTGCTTTCTGTCTTTCCTACCTTTTCTATAAGTAAACTGAGTGGGGAGAGGAGGTGGTAGGGTTTTTGAACTCCTCCTACTGGCAGGAAATATATCCAACATGTTATGGACACCTATGGACTCTCATCATCCCGAAAGAAAGACATTTATTGGTAAGTATAAATTCAGTTTTTTTTTTTTTACAAATTACCCATTATTTAAAGTCTATATAGCATTATAAATAAAATGAATTTACTTTACCAGTGCTACCAGCTGATACGATACATCAGTGACTTATGAGCTTTTTGCAGTGATTGTACATTAGTACTGTACTATCAGGAAAAAAATGTTTTTGTTTATTTCTTGTGCAATCTTTAAAGGGACAGTCAAGTCCAAAAAATGTTTTCATGATTCAAATAGGGCATGTAATTATAAATGTTTTTAAATTTACTTTTATCACCAATTTTGCTTTGTTCTCTTGATATTTTTAGTTGAAAGCTAAACCTAGGAGGTTCATATGCTAATTTATTAGACCTTGAAGGCCGCCTCTAATCTAAATGCATTTTGACAGTTTTTCACCACTAGAGGGCATTAGTTCATGTGTTTCATATAGATAACATTGAGCTCATGCACATGAATTTACCGTGGAGTGAGCACTGATTGGCTAAAATGCAAGTCTGTCAAAAGAACTGAAATAAGGGGGCAGTCTGCTGAGGCTTAGATACAAGGTAATTACAGAGGTAAAATGTGTATTATTATAACTGTGTTGGTTATGCAAAACTGGGGAATGGGTAATTAAAGGAATTATCTATCTTTTAAAACAACTAAAATTCTGGTCTTGACTGTCCCTTTAAATATGTATTTGTGTTGTAGTCTATGTACTATATCTGTATATTTAAAGGGGCATGAAACCCAAATTATTTTCTGTGTGATTCAGATAGAGCATACAATTTTAAACAACTTTCCAATTTACTTCTATTATCTAATTTGTTAAGTACTTTTGGCATCATCAAGAGCTAGGAGATAGCAATTGATTGGTGGCTGTAGATGTATGCCTCTTTTCATTGGCTTATCAATGTTTTCAGCTAGCTCCCAGTAGTACATTGCTGCTCCTTCAACAATTGGTACCAAGAGAATGAAGAAAATTTGATAATAGAAGTAAATTTGAAAGTTGTTTAAAAATGTATGCTCTGTACCCTCCTTATCTTATCTTTCATGAATATAAGGCTGTCTTAAGGACTAAATTTGATTTTTTTCATAAAAGTTGTGTCTTCAGACAATATCAGTAGGGAAATTAATGTCCCTTCTTTGTGTCCTAATACCAAGAATGCTTCAGAGAGATATTTGCATAATTTGGATGTTGTTAGAGCATTGAAGTATTATAATGATGCTATTAAGGATTTCAGACAAACTGCTAGTTAATGTGTTAACTTTCTGGTTCTAGGAAAGGACAGAAAGTTTCTGCTGTTTCTTTGACCTTTTGGTTGAAACTTCTGATTCCTAAGGCTTACTTGGAGGCAGGTGAACCTTCACCGAAATGGATTACTGCTCATTCTTCAAGATTAGTTGTCACTTCTTGGGCTGTGAAGAATGAGGCTTAAGTTGACCACATTTGCAAGGCAGCTACTTGGTCATCTTTGCATACTTGAACTAAATTCTACCATTTTGAGGCAGCCTTTGGTAGGAAACTCCTCCAGCCAGTTGTCTCAGCTTCATTTATTTTTGCCTGTTGTTTAAATTTTAAGTGCATTAAAAATGCCCTTTTAGGTTCTTGTAGGGTTATGTATTTAGTTCTTCAGTGAAAAATCCCGCCCTTTATTTCTCATTACGCGTGGATGCCAAAGCTTGGGTATTAATTCCCAGGAGTAATGGATCATGGACTCTTACCACCTGTATGGAGGAAAATATAATTTATGCTTAATAAATTAATTTATTTTGTGGTGGTGAGAGTCCTCGAGACCTCACTCTGTATTTTTTTGGTGTTGTTTATTTTTCTTAAGACCTTTTTTCCATGCTCCTTTTATTTTTGCTCTTATTTATTTTCCTGCCTCATTTTCCTTGGCTATACGTTAGACTGAGGTACCTGTGAGGTGGGAGGGGTTTTATAGAGCTCTTGGGGTTTGGGGATCTTGGCCTTCTCCTAGTAGTAGGGAAGAGTAATTCCCAGGAGTAATGGATTGTGGACTCTCACCACCATGAAAGAAATACATTTATCAGGTAAGCATAAATTATGCTTTTTAATGTTAGAAGAGGTATCTCCTTAGCAGCTTGTTACAAATTCAGATATCTACTCAGTTTTTTTTACTAGAAAATCCTGGCTGATTTCTAGATGTACCTAGATTTTATTCAAAACCTAAACTAACTAGCTTAGATTAGTTGTAGACACACCAGTTACTTTTTTTAAAAAAATTAGTGATTCTTGCTGCTTTTCCATGTTTTGCAACTCCATTAGTTTGTCTGCAACAATAGGCATTCAACTCATCCTACCTGGCTGGATTTTGCTACTTTTTCAGGTGATTTTGAGAGCTTGTTTTTAATCTGCTGCCACTATATAAAGTATTTATTTACTATGACTTACTGTACTTGCATAGCTGTATTTGTTATTTGTTGTGGTGCCTTTTCTTCCTGGTGATTAATGGAGCCCAATGAATTTACTGAGAAATACTCCCATATTCCAATGGCAACCACTGTCTCTGTGTTGGCTGCATGTCTGTTAGACCACATCAAAACTTTGGCGAGTGATTAAGAGAGTCATATATAAAATATTGCATGAATAAGGATAATATTGACATCATGAATAAATAAAGAGTACCTATAATTTCAATGGAATTTTTAATAATTAACACAGGTTCAAGATAAGAGAGCTATGTTTGGTTTTGACCTTCAAATTTGAATTGTGAATGCAAGTGTGTTGGTTTTTGAGTGTTCTAAGAGTGATACATTTGTATTAAAAACTATATTTTAAAAGTATTATACTATATTAATTATCAGAAGCGAAGACATTTTTTTATAGGTGATATTTAAATGAGCACTTTAATAATGCATAGAATAAAATCCAGTAAACACATATATGAAATAGACGCTCCATTTTTGAATATGTATTGAGATTTTTTTGAGATTTTAAAAAACCTTTTCAACAAAATGATCTTATCAGATATGTGGTTGTATCAAAGAATTTTGATGTCAAAACTTTATTTGTTTAGCTATTTTTTTTTATTACAGTTGCAGTTTAGAGACATATCCACCAGGTGTCAGAATTTACATGTGGAACTAAATATTTAGCTGTTGAAATGTAAGATATTTATTCTCTGCACATGCATGGAAACAAAAAAAAATTAAGGTTAATAAGTATTATATTAAAGCAGTAATAGTTAGATACATTAAGGGTAAAAAAAAAAAAAAAAAGGAAAAGCTATATGATCAAACTTAAGTGAAATTAAATGATTGGATGTAATAATGTGCAGGTCAAATTTTCTAGTGTTCTCAAGCAAGAGGGTTAGCACAGTAAGTGAAAGGAGTACCAGATATATTCCCAAGCCTATAAATAATACCCAGAATAACACAGTGATACACACATATACTGTATATAGTTTTAAAATACATTGGTAAAGATAACAGTTGAACTGCTTATTTTAGCAGTTAGAGTCTAGATCCAATGCAAGCCTATATAATGGAGTATCTATAAAAAAAAACTCCAGTGACACTAGATTTTGTTATTGCAGAACTATTTATGGTGACTGGATTATACATTAACCACTATTACACCAGTCTATATTCACTCCTACAGACTGTTCTCTGTGATCTGCTGCCAAGGAGGTTCTGGCCCCAGTCACTATAACACTGGTACACGTTACTTAGGTAACCAACACACCACAAATAACCCTAACAACACTATTGTGATTCCCACCAATGCATATAAACCTAACTATGACCTCTCCTACCACAAGTCCCTATATTGGCTTAACAGATTACCTCCATTAACCATATGCAGCAAGGTTACTTGGAGGAAAGGACTGTTTTTGATAACCATAAATGGCTAAAGATTCAATGATCTTTAACATTGGTAAGAAAAAGATTATTTTTTTATTTTTAAAGGGATACTAAACCCATTTTTTTCTTTCATGATTCATATATAGCATGCAATTTTAACGTTCTAATTTACTCCTTTTATCAATTTTCTTTGTTCTCTTGCTATCTTTCTTTAAAAAGCATGAATATAATGCTTAGGAGCCGGCCCTTTTTTAGTTTAGAACCTGGGTTACTCTTGCTTATTGGTTACTAAATGTAGGCACCAATAAGCATGCACTATCCAGGGTTCTGAACCAAAAATGGGCCGGCTTCTAAGTTTTACATTCTTGCTTTTCAAATAAGGATATTAAGAGAACAAAGAAAAATTTATACTGGGAGTAAATTAGAAAGTTGCTTAAAATTGCATTCTCTATCTAAGTCACGCAAAAAAATTGGGATTAGTATCCCTTTACATATTGGATGATTTTTAAATATAATTTAGAGGTTTAGGTTTAGTGTGGTTATTGGTGATCAGGGTGGAAATCACAGATTGGGGGTTACACATGGATTATAAAGGGACATGAAACCCAAATCTTTTCTTTCTTGATTCAGATAGAGAATACACATTTAAACCACTTTCAAATTTACTTCTATTATCTAACTTGTTTCCTTCTCTTGGTGTCCTTTGTAGTGATGTTGCGAACCTAAAAATTTGGGTTCGCAAACAGCGAACGCGAACTTCCCCAAAAGTTTGCGAGCCGGCGAACCAGGCGAACCGCCATTGACTTCAATGGGCAGGCGAATTTTTAAACCCACAGGGACTCTTTCTGGCCACAATAGTGATGAAAAAGTTGTTTCAAAGGGACTAACACCCGGACTGTGGCATGCCGGAGGGGGATCCATGGCAAAACTCCCATGGAAAATTACATAGTTGATGCAGAGTCTGGTTTTAAGCCACAAAGGGCATAAATCACCTAACATTCCTAAATTGTTTGGAATAACGTGCTTTAAAACATCAGGTATGATGTTGTATTGATCAGGTAGTGTAAGGGTTACACCCGCTTCACAGTGACAGACCAAACTCCCGGTTTAAAGGGACAGTCTACACCAGAATTTATATTGTTTTAAAAGATAGATAATCATTTTATTACCAATTTCCCAGTTTTGCATAACTAACACATTTATAATAATATACTTTTAACCTCTGTGATTATCTTGTATCTAAGCCTCTGCAAACTGCCCCTTTTTTCAGTTCTTTTGACAGACTTGCAGTCTAGCCAATCAGTGCCTGCTCCCAGATAACTTCTCGTGCACGAGCACAGTGTTATCTATATGAAATACGTGAACTAACACCCTCTAGTGGTGAAAAACTGTTAAAATGCAATCTGAAAGAGGTGGGCTTCAAGGTCTAAGAAATTAGCATATGAACCTCCTAGGTTAAGCTTTCAACTAAGAATACCAAGAGAACAAAGCAAAATTGGTTATAAAAGTAAATTGGAAAATTGTTTAAAATGACATGCTCTATCTGAATCATTAAAGTTTATTTTGGCCTAGACTGTCCCTTTAACGCACCGCAAACAACCGCAAACAGTCCATTTGCACAACCGCAAACTCCCCATTTGTACAAGGTTGGATACCAAGCTAGCCATGTCCCGTTCCTTGTCCTCACTGATGTCATTGAAGGTCTCTCCCTCCACCCAGCCATGTACAACACCAAGGGTCCCCGAAATGTGACAACAAGCCCCCTGGGACGCCTGCAGAGTTTGGTCTTCCACCTCCTCAAAGCCACCTTCCTCCTCTGACTCCTCTTCTTCAGACTCCTCTCTCTGCATTGCCTCTCTCTGCATTATTATAAGGTGTGTTAAGTAGTACTATTCCTATCAGTTTAATCCCTGTTCCGTCCCCTATCAGGGGACGTGTATATGGCATGGATTTTAGGAACCGGGAGATGGAAAAAGATGCTTGGTCGGTCCTCCTACTTCAAATTTGGGGCACTGCGCGTGCAATCTAATGTCCCACCAGATAGGAGTGGTGTGTTAAGTAGTACTATTCCTATCAGTTTAATCCCTGTTATGTGCCTTTTTTATTGGTTTGGTTTTTGAAGCCACAGTGCTGCACTAGAGGCCAGAAAAATTAGGCATGTACACATGCCTGAAAAATTAGGTATTGTTGCAGCAGGCCAGAAAAATTGATGTTTGTTTCCCAGGCAGAAAGTGCCCTAAAACATTGCAGCTTGAACCCTAGTTGGTGGCGGATAAGTCACGCAAGTCATCCGGCATTCGAAGATAAAATACAGCAGCGTGTGGACCATTTTTAGCCCAAGGCAGCTCATCTCATCAGGCCTTTTTTACTCGAATGTATCGCCCAATGTCAGTCCCTTCGGGATTCATCCCTCATTCTTCTTAATAAAGGTGAGGTAATCTAGACTTTTTTGACCTAGGCGACTTCTCTTCTCAGTGACAATACCTCCTGCTGCATTGAAGGTCCTTTCTGACAGGACACTTGAAGCGGGGCAGGCCAGAAGTTCTATTGCAAATTGGGATAGCTCAGGACACAGGTCAAGCCTGCACACCCAGTAGTCAAGGGGTTCATCGCTCCTCTGAGTGTCGAGATCTGCAGTTAAGGCGAGGTAGTCTGCTACCTGTCGGTCTAGTCGTTCTCTGAGGGTGGACCCCGAAGGGCTGTGGCGATGCATAGGAGTTAAAAAGCTCTGCATGTCCTCCATCAACAACACGTCTGTAAAGCATCCTGTCCTTGCCGGCGTGGTCGTGGGAGTCGTAGGATTACTTTCACCTCTTCCCCTGTTAGATTCCCGTTGTGCTGTGACATCACCCTTATACGCTGTGTAAAGCATACTTTTTAATTTAGTTTGGAACTGCTGCATCCTTTCCGACTTGCGGTAATTCGGTAACATTTCAGGCACTTTATGCTTATACCGGGGGTCTAGTAGCGTGGACACCCAGTACAGGTCGTTCTCCTTCAGCTTTTTTATACGAGGGTCACTCAACAGGCACGACAGCATGAAAGACCCCATTTGCACAAGGTTGGATGCCGAGCTACTCATGTCCCGTTCCTCGTCCTCAGTGATCTCACTGAAGGTATCTTCTTCCCCCCAGCCACGTACAACACCACGGGTACCAGATAGGTGACAATGAGCACTCTGGGATGCCTGTTGTGGTTGGTCTTCCTCGACCTCAAAGTCACATTCCTCCTCTGACTCCTCTTCCTCACAATCCTCTTCCAGCGTGCCGTTGATGTGGAGCAAGACGCAGCAGCAGAAGAGGACTCAGCCGAGGAGGTTATGGAAGAGGATGGAGTAGGAGGAGTAGAGGAAGTGGCAGAAGGCCTGCCTGCAAGTCGTGGCAGTGTCACCAACTCCTCCTCTGCAGAGCCACGCATTCCATGCTTGGCAGCCGTCAGCAGGTTTACCCAATGTGCAGTGTAGGTGATATACCTGCCCTGACCATGCTTTGCAGACCAGCTATCAGTGGTCATATGGACCTTTGCCCCAACACTGTGTGCCAGACATGCCATTACTTCCTTTCGCACAATCGAGTACAGGTTGGGGATTGCCTTTTTTGCAAAGAAATTTCGGCCGGGTACCTTCCACTGCGGTGTCCCAATAGCTACAAATTTTTTGAACGCCTCAGACTCCACCAGCTTGTATGGTAAAAGCTGGCAGGCTAACAGTTCAGACAAGCCAGCTGTCAGACGCCAGGCAAGGGGGTGACTTTGTGACATTGGCTTCTTCCGCTCAAACATGTCCTTGACAGACACCTGACTGTGGGCAGATGAGCAGCAACTGCTCCGGAAGAGAGACGGAGTGGCGGATGGTTGAGAGGGGGCAAGGAGGACAGCAGTGGTTGACGTGGCTGAAGATGCTAGACCAGGAGGAGGATGGCGGCTTTGAGTTTGTGTGCTGCTTCTACTCATGTGTTGATCCCATAGGCGTTTGTGATGTGCGATCATGTGCATTCGCAAAACAGTTGTACCTAGGTGGGTGTTGGACTTCCCACGACTCAGTTTCTTTTGGCACAGGTTGCAAATGGCATCGCTGTTGTCAGAGGCAGACACACAAAAAAAATGCCACACTGCTGAGCTCTGCGATGACGGTATTCTGGTGGAGGCAACAGCATGCGTTGATTGGTGTGCTGTCTGGCTGACCCCGGGTGCCGATGCATGCTGTCTGACTGTGCCACTAGCTCCTTGCGACGACCTCCCCCTGCTTCCAACTCGTCTCCTCCTCCTCCTCTCTGTCTCCCCATCTGAACTTTCCCCCTCTTCTTCTTCTCTTCTAGCGGGCACCCATGTGACATCCACGGACGCATCGTCATCATCAACTGCTTCACTTGTATCTGACAAATCAACAAAGGAAGCAGCAGCGGGTACAACATCATCATCATCATCATCACACCGTACGTCCATGTCTGTAATGCTGCCTGACTGAGACATATCACTGTTATCTACATCCTCTGTCAATGATGGTTGCGCATAACTCAATTCTTCCAACTGATGTGTAAAAAAACTCCTCTGACAGATCAAGTGAAGCGGCTGTGGTGCTAGTGTTGGTGGTGGCGGCAGGCGGGCGAGTGGTAACGTGAGAGGTGCCCAAAGATAAGCTGGAGGAGGATGGTGCGTCAAGGTTCGGAGCAGAAGCTATAGAAGATTGGGTGTCCTGTGTTATAAAGTCAACTATGTCCTCCTCAGAACTTTTCAAGTTCATGGGACGTGGCCTCTGAACACTGGGCATTATTCTAGTGCCAAAGGGAATCACAGCACCACGACCACGACGGCACCTGTGGGGTGGCCTGCCTCTGCCTGTCATTTTTTTTTTAAATGTACACTTACACTACTATTAAACAAGATATGAGTGGTGGCACTGGGCAAGTGGGCACAGTATACGCTGTGAGCCTGACACAAAAAAGCAGACTGATGTTTAACAGTCCAAAAAGTTTTTATTTTTTTAAATGTACACTTACACTACTATTAAACAAGATATGAGTGGTGGCGCTGGGCAAGTGGGCACAGTATACGCTGTGAGCCTGGCACAGACGCTGGCAGGCAGGCAACTGCAATTAGATTACACTAGCAGACTGATGTTTCACAGTCAAAAAAGTTTTATTTTTTTAAATTTACACTAGTGTTACACCAGATATGAGTGGGGGCACTGGGCAAGTGGGCACAGTATACGCTGTGAGCCTGGCACACACGCTGGCAGGCAGGCAACTGCAATTAGATTACACTAGCAGACTGATGTTTCACAGTCAAAAAAGTTTTATTTTTTTAAATTTACACTACTGTTACACCAGATATGAGTGGTGGCACTGGGTAAGTGGTCCTGGTACACACGCTGGCAGGCAGGCAACTGCAATTAGATTACACTAGCAGACTGATGTTTCAAAGTCAAAAAAGTTTTTTTTTTTAAATTTACACTACTGTTACACCAGATATGAGTGGGGGCACTGGGCAAGTGGGCCTGGCACACACGCTGGCAGGCAGGCAACTGCAATTAGATTACACAAGCAGACTGATATTTCACAGTCAAAAAAGTTTTTTTTTTTAAATTTACACTACTGTTACACCAGATATGAGTGGTGGCACTGGGCAAGTGGGCCTGGCACAAATGCTGGCAGGAAGGCAACTGCAATTAGATTACATTAGCAGACTGATGTTTCACAGTCAAAAAAGTTTTTTTTTTTTTTAAATTTACACTACTGTTACACCAGATATGAGTGGTGGCACTGGGCAAGTGGCTTGGCAGGCAGGCAACTGCAATTAGATTACACAGGAAAAAAATTAAAATAAATAAAAAATGATGTTCTAGCCCTAAAAAGGGCTTTTTGGGGTGCTGTGCTTACAGCAGAGATCAGATGAGTCCTTCAGGACTGTAGTGTGCACTGAATACACTAGCCTAGCTATCAATTTCCCTATTAAATCACCAGCAGCTACACTGTCCCTCCTTTCACTAACAATGCAGCTTCCGAATGAATCTAAAATGGCTGCTGTTCAGGAGCTGGGAGGGTCTGGGAGGGAGGGTCTGCTGCTGATTGGCTGTAATGTGTCTGCAGACTATGAGATACAGGGTCAAAGTTTACTCAATGATGACGAATAGGGGGCGGATCGAACATCGCATATGTTCGCCCGCAGCAGCGAACGCGAACATGCTATGTTCGCCGGGAACTATTCGCCGGTGAACTATTCGCGACATCACTAGTCCTTTGTTGAAGAAGCAGCAATGCACTACTGGAGCTAGCTGAATTCACTGGGTGAGCCAATAAGATGAGGCATAACGGTGCAGCCACAAATCAGCAACTCCTGGGTCTACCTAGGTATCCTTTTCAATAAAGGATACAAGGAGAACAAAACAATTAGCATTTAGAAGTAATTTAGAAAGTTGTTTTAAATCACACGCTCTATCTAAATGTTGAAAGAAAAATGTTGGGTTTTATGTCCCTTTAACTCTAAGTAAGGGTTTTTGGTGGGAGGTTACAGGTAGAGTTAATGTGGGAGATCAGGTCAGACATTACAGAAAGAGTTTAAGGCTCTTTAGCATAATCTGGGGACTGCTGTGAGATATTGTGCATTGGGACATTTAATACAACTATATATATGTTAAAGGGACATAAAACACAAAATAACCATTTAATGATTCCGATAGAGTTTAATTTGTTTTTATTTTCAAAAAGAGAACTATCAAATGTCTTTCTCACGTGAAATGTATGTCATTCTCTTTGTATCCTTTGTTAAAAAGTAAGTATGTACACTCAGGAGCATGCGTGTGTCTTGTGCACTATATGGAAGCAGTTTAGTAAAGAGCACTAAGTGGCAGCAGTATTTCTACCATATCGGGCTCCAGAAATACTCATGCTACATTTGATAATAGAAGTAAAATGAATAGTTTTTTAAAATTTGCATTCTTTGTCTGAATCAGAAAATGAGCATCCATGAATATAGACCAAGGCCTGTGTTTTATATCTAACCCTAATTCTCTGTACCTTTCACGTGTGTTCACTCTGGCTAAGAAACATTGCTGTTGGTATGTTTGTTACTTAGGGTGTGATGTTGTAAGCATGATCACTATAGTCATATGTTATAAAGGTATCTGCATTGCAATTAAAGGGACATTAAACACTTTGAGATGGTAATATAATATGATAAATCGTATATAAGTCTGCACTATACTTTCGTTATTTATTTTGTCCCCTTTTCCGGTAATTTAACACTAAAAGTGTGAGGTTTTCAGTTCCAATTAGAAATGGAAGTGCAGAACGCTGTTATATTCCACTAAACCTTTGACTGCACACTCTAGTGACCTATTTATAACTGTTCCTAATTGGCCACGGAAGAGAATGTATCCTAAGTTACAACATGGCAGCTCTTGTTTTATAGACACTTATTTTGTCAATATTTAAACAGCTAATGAAACTTTAAAAAATACATCTACATGTTATTCTCAGACTAGTCTTTTATTTAAATACATCATTCTATCTATTGTTTTATTTAGTGTTTATTGTCCCTTTAAAGGGCCAGTAAACCTAGAAAATAATGTTATATAATTCTGCACATAGTGCAGAATTATATAACATTATATTAGTGCTAGCTTTATACAACCTAATATTGCGTTTACATTTTTATTACAAAAGAGGGGTTTTCAGACCCGCCCTCTGTGCTCTACTGAGCGGGTCTGGTTTTCCCTCTGAGCGCATCTGGGCAGCTGTCTAGTCACAGCCCGGCCCGATCGCGCCATTACACTCAGTGCAGCTCGCTCCCGCTGTCAGACAGAGCCGGAGCGAGCTACACTGAGTGTAATGGCACGATCGGGCCGGGCTGTGACTAGACAGCTGCCCAGATGCGCTCAGAGGGAAAACCAGACCCGCTCAGTAGAGCACAGAGGGCGGGTCTGAAAACCCCTCTTTTGTAATAAAAATGTAAACGCAATATTATGTTGCATAAAGCTAGCACTAATATAATGTTATATAATTCTGCACTATGTGCAGAATTATATAACATTATTTTCTAGGTTTACTGGCCCTTTAAGTTTGCAGATGCAATACTCTAAATGGGTTAAATCACTATTAGAAGGCAGTCTCACCAAGAGGCATTCACTATACGTCACTGAGCGAGGCAAAAGATCTCTGCCACTGGCAGAATGTTAAAGTAGTATCGCCATCTGCAGTGAAGATATAATGAAAATTATCCCTTTGAATAGTATTGAATGGCAATACAATTTACATGCCTGAACCGAAACTCAACCTCTTGTTACAACACAATCGTATAATAGTAAAACTTGTACATATGAATAATATGTACTAGTTTTACTATTAAGCTGGGGCTTTGTGGGTATCTTGTAAATGTCTTTTACAGTAAAGAAAATTATTTAAAGGGACATTAAACCCCCGAAAAATATTTTATGATTCAGACAGAGAATACAATTTTAAACAACATTCTAATTTACTTCTATTATCTAATTTGCTTCATTCTTTCGATATCCTTTGTTAAAGAAATATCAATGCACATGGGTGAGCCAATCACATGAGGCATCTATGTGCAGCCACCAATCAGCAGCTACTGATCATATCTAGATATGCTTTTCAGAAAAGAATATCAAGAGAATGAAGCAAATTAGATAATAGAAGTAAATTAGAAAGTTGTTTAAAATGGTATTCTCTATCTGAATCGTGAGAGAAAAAATTGTGGGTTTAATGTCCCTTTAAATGTGTTTTTACATTTTGGCATGTTCTTTTCTTTTTAGGAACAAGATTTTGTGTAGGGATATTAAAATTCCATAGAAGACAGTAGTAGTTGCTTTTTTCATTTTACAATAGTTTTGTTTTTAAACGCTGCACTATGTAAAACATGTTTTAAAGTAGATGGCTTTTTAACATTGTATTAGTTTAGCCGCTACTTATTTACACTATATTGAACATGTTTAAAGCGAAAGTTAATCCTAGCGTTTCACAAACGCTAGGATTGACTATTGAAACAAATAAAGGGGACTTTCATTCATGAAGTGAAAGATACTTCATGTAGAAATCTCTTTATTTGTCTGAACCGATCGGCGATTTGAGCTACTAACAAAGCCCACGGCTAAAAAATTTTTTTGCTAAGAGGTAACGTTTTCACCTTTTAGCCAATAGCAGTGCGGTAAATCCAGCTTGGTGCCAATGGGAGCCGGATTTACCGCACTGCTATTGGCTAAGAGGTAAAAACGTCACCTCTTAGGATTTTTTTTTTTTGCCGTGGCATTTGTTAGTTGCTCAAATCGCCAATCGGTTGAAACAAATAAAGGAGCTTTCTACATGAAGTATTTTATACTTCATGAATGAAAGTCCCCTTTATTTGTTTCAATAGTCAAACGCTAGGATTAACTTTCACTTTAATTCCAATATCACAATTACCTAATGTGTGCTATTTTAAATAAAAAAAGCACTATTGTAAAACAAAAAATCCGTGGCTACTGTCTTCAATGGGATATTAATATCTTGAACACTAAATCTTGTCCTAAAAAGAAAGGAGCGTGCTATAAGTTAAAAAAAATGTTTATTTAAATAACGAACTTAGTTAAAATACATAATATAGTATTTTACAGTACAATATATATCTATAACGCACTATATACGCATGTGCAATATACCCACAACCCCCCAGTATATTGTTAAGCTTTATTTTGTTTTCTTTATTACCAACTGTGATCATATAGATAGCAAACATATAAGTGTTTCATGGGTGGTTCCAGGGGTTAACCTGTATTATAATCGGGAAGCATTGCCATGAATTTCTAGTATTCTAAACAATATCTGCCATCTTAGATGAACCTTTTTTCACCTTTCAGTGGTGAGATTAGCAATTGTAAGTAATTTAATGCCTTTGCTGTGAAACTTATTATCTTCCTAAAAAAAGAAAGAAATATATGGGGCGCCCTTGGTCAAAAGATAAAATGATAAAATATGACTGTATGGAAATAGACAATAGTAATACAATCTTTCAAATGTGGAGTGAAACAATGTAACAGAAAGCAATTGTCAAATCAGTGAATATCACAGAAAATCAAAAGTCCCATATATAAAAAAAACTGGATATTAGATAAAGAACCCAGGTCTATGAAGTAAGTCCAGGTCCAGGCAGCTATCTGTGGATGGATCAAGGTCAAGATCCAGGATCAGCAATCTATAAGGAGTATAGAAGAACAGAAGCGCCACATGGCCTAGTACTGTATGAATTTGTAAAAGAGATGGTATATAAAATGTTTGCACTCACATTTAGTAGAGCACCCCTCTTGGTGCAAATAGAGCAGGCTGGAATCAAACAGTCACCCAGAAGACTGATCTCCAGTGTAGCTCGAGCTCCAATGAGTCAGGATACAATATCCCAAAGGGTGGTTCACCAAATGATAAGTTTAAATCAGAATAATGGTATGGCAGCAGGTGGTAAATGTAAAACTTACTTTATTAAAACAAATAAAAACAAGCAACGCATTTCTCGGCCAACCGGTGGCTGTTTCATCAGGCTTATTATCTTCCTAAGCAGAAACCATTTCTCTTGTAAGGTGTATCCAGTCCACAGGTTCATCCATTACTTGTGGGATATTTTCCTTCCCAACAGGAAGTTGCAAGAGGACACCCACAACAGAGCTGTCTATATAGCTCCTCCCCTAACTCCCACCTCCAGTCATTCTCTTGCAACTCTCGACAAGATAGGAAGTATCAAGAGATATGTGGTGTCTTAGTGTAGTTTTACCTTCAATCAAGAGTTTGTTATTTTTAAACGGTACCGGCGTTGTACTGTTTTACTCTCAGGCAGAAATTAGAAGAAGAATTCTGCCTGGAGGTTTGATGATCTTAGCGGTTTGTAACTAAGGTCCATTGCTGTTCTCACACATAACTGAAGAGTATGGGAAAACTTCAGTTGGTGGAACGGTCTGCAGAATACCTGCTTTGAGGTATATTCAGTATTTTTATTTCTAGAGAGATGAATAAGTTCTAGAAAATGCTGACAGAGCCTTGTGTATTTGAGGTAAGCTAGATGCAGTGATTTAACAACGACTCGGATCATGCTTACAAAACAGGGTAATACTCATGTTTATACTCATATTACTTAGTGACAAAACATTTTACATGTTTCATAAATAGGACGTTTTTTCTCTGAGGGAGATAAGTCTTTATATGGGGCCTAGTTTCCACATGGCTAGTTAGATACTCCTAGGAGTATTTTCTTAAGGCCCCTCTGACATCCAGTACATGGTAGGAGGGGCCTATTTTCGCGCTCTAGATGCGCAGTTTTCCTTCAGACTGAGACATCCAGCTTCCCTAGAGGAGTCCTCTGGCATCTGAGGACCATTACAAAGGGTTTATTTCTGCACAAAATCGTATTTGAGGGCAGGTAGGAGCCTCAGCAGAGCTGTGGCAAGGTGCGTAACTGTCTTTTAACGTTTTTTAAATCCGGTTTGGGGCCTAAGGGGTTAATCATCCATTTGCAAGTGGGTGCAATGTTGCTTTAGTCCCTTACACACACTGTAAAAATTTCAAAGACTTTACTATATTTTTACACTGTTTTGCAGTTTAAGTACTAGTTTTTTTCTCTTAAAGGCACAGTAACGTTTTTGTTTAATTGCTGTTTCACCTTTATTAAAGTGTTTTCCAAGCTTGCTTGTCTCATTACTAGTCTGTTAAACATGTCTGACATAGAGGAAACTCCTTGTTCAATATGGTTGGAAGCCATTGTGGAACCCCCTCTTAGAATGTGTACCAAATGTACTGAAATTTCTATAAACTATAAAGACCATATTATGGCACTTAAAGATTTATCTCCAGAGGATTCTCTAACTGAAAAAAGGGACATTATGCCATCTAGCTCTCCCCATGTGTCAGAAAAATCTTTTCCCCAAACAAATAGATTCACACCTTTGTGTGATGAACAATATGAGGTAGAAATAGATGAATTAGGCAATATTTGGACACATTTAGGTGCAAAACCAAAACAACAGAAAATGTTGAAATCAGCAGAGGATGAAAATAAGGAAAAAAAATGAAGAAAAAAATGAAAATTTGGGTAATAATAATAAAATTAGTAATAAGAATAAAAACAATAGAATTAAAAATATTAATAAAGAATCAAGTCCAAAGGGAGAGTCAGCCCCTTTTCAAATTTTCAAACCAAGGATCAGGAAAAGAAGTTTGGAACAAAGCGGGGCAGAAGAGCAGGTAGAATCCAAAAGAGGAAAGAAAGCAAAAAAGAGAAATTAGAAGAGGCAAAGAACCAAATATTTCATGTATTAACTACCAACGAAACAAAATTGTTACAATATGGTTTAAGTTTTGCCCCAAAATCTAAACCCAATAAATTTAATACTTATATAGATTTGCAAAACTTTATACGGAGGATGACCTTAAAAAGACATTTTGCAAAATATAATAGTAATAATATCGGTACCAAGTCTCGAGAAGGTAATGATTGGGCATATGTAACTATGCTGGAAAAATTAGATACTCCAGCGGTGTTCACTGAGAAAGGTAACAATACAGAAAAAAAGGATGACACTGTAGGAGATTCAATGGCGGAACTTTTAGATTTAAGTTTACATGAGGATGAATTAAAAATAATTCATTCAAATCTAAAACGTCCATCTAATTTCTATCCAACTACCTCACAAGGGCCACATATCCAAATTTTCAATAAATTGGTGACTGAGGATTTCAACAAAATGCTAAATAATAAGAAAATAATAAAATCAATGAAATATAAAGACAATTTGAATAAACAAGAAAGAAAGGCATTAGATCTATTGTCTAAAGATACTAATCTCATTTTCAGGCAAGCAGACAAAGGTGGGGGATTGGTAATACAGAACAGAAAGGATTATCTAAAGGAAGCTTATAAACTCTTGGAATGTAGAGATACATATAGGAAACTAACTGTGAATCCTATGGAGAAATATAATAAGGAATTATTGAATTTATTGAATAAGGCTAAAAAGGATCAACTCCTTAATGAGGACGAATTTTGTTTTATTTTTTAACCTAATCCTAGGATTATTATTTTCTATCATTTGCCCAAAATCCACAAGGACCCAGTGAATCCTCCGGGGAGACCCATTATATCAGGAATAGATTGTGTAACAGACCATCTTTCAAAATATATTGATGGTTATTTACAACCCATTGTGAAAAATATTAAAACTTATGTTAGAGACACAATGGATGTTATAACTAAGTTTGAGGGTTCCCCGTGGAGTCCTGGGTCCTTGTGGATTTCCTGTGATGTATCAGCATTGTATACCTCAATCCCCCATATAAAAGGAGTGAAAGCAGTAGCTTCACAGTGTGCTAAAGGCAATATGTTAGAGAACCATATTGCATTTATTATAAAAGGAATTCAATTTATTTTAGAACACAATTGTTTTGAAAAACAATTTTACAGACAAATAGAGGGGACGGCCATGGGTACTACCATGGCCCCCTCATATGCGAATATTTATAAGGGGGAATTTGAGGAGCAACATATATGGTCAAATAATCCTTATTTGGGTCATATAAAAAAGTACTATAGGTTCATAGATGATCTGTTATTCATTTGGGAAGGGGATATGGAGGAAGCCATAAAATTTGTAGAACATCTAAATGTTAATGCATTCAATTTGAAATTTACCAAAGTAATCTCCCAGGATAGCATAAATTTTTTAGATTTAACATTATATATTAATAAGGATAATAAAATTAGTGTGAAAAATTACAGAAAGGAAACGGACAGAAATAACTTTTTAAGTGCTAACAGTGGCCATTTAATGAGGTGGATACAAAATGTTCCACTGGGACAATACCAACGTCTGAAAGAAATTGTACTGAAGGAATAGATTATGAGAAGGAGGCAGACATTTTAACCAACAAATTTAGAGAGAAGGGATATAAGGAGGATTGGCTTATTAGAGCAAAAAATAGAACTGACCAAATAGCTCGGGAAGAACTTCTGATCCCCAAACATAAAAGAAACAAGTCACCAACAAACAATACTAAATTTAATGATGAGCCCCTGTTTATTACAACCTATTCTGAAGGATCAAATCAGATCTATAAAATTTTGAATAAAAATTGGAATATCTTAAAACAAGATTCAATTTTGGGTCCATTGTTAGGAGAGAAGCCAAGGGTTGTATTCAGAAAAAATAAAGATCTGAAACAATTCTTGGCACCCTCAAAACTGAAAAAGGTTCAGGTAACATCATCAAAAACTAACTGGCTATCACAAAAACAGGTCCACAGGTTCCCGATGTCCTTCCTACGCTTTTTAAGAGAGCTGCCTGGTCCGTTGTTGATTCTGTTGAATCCGTCATCTTTCCCCACGCTGTGATCATCTGCGCACTTCCATAGAGACTTCATTGCTCTTTTTTCACCATGTATAGATGTAAAAAGGATGATTGCAATATGTGCCCGCATGTATTGCAATCAGATACATTTCAAGATGCAATGGGAGATGCAAGTTATAATATGAAATATAGATGCACTTGCGAATCAACCCATGTAGTTTATCAATTGATCTGTTCATGCAATAAAATGTATTTGGGGAGAACAAAAAGAAAGATAAAAAGGAGATTTTGGGAACATACAAACAATATTATAAAGGGAATTGTGAAGCATAGTGTTGTAGATCATTTTAAAGAATTCCATTCGAGTAACCCAGATGATCTAAAAATAAAGGTAATAGATTGGATCCCACAAAAATTAGGGGGCACAAATCGTCTCATGCAACTAAGGAGGCGTGAGACTTTTTGGATCAATGAGCTAAAGAGTCTCTATCCAATAGGATTAAATATTGACTTAGATTTAGCAGCTTTCACATAAGACAGGTTGCTATATAAAATATTTAATTTATTAAATCTGGGGAGGAATGTGTTTAAAATAGAGATAAAAGGGGCTTAAAAACATCTAGCAAGAAATAATTCAGTTATTAGGATTCTATAGAACCTTTTTTAAGGAAAATATTAAGTTGCTTAGCACTTGTGTCCGCTATGAAGTTCGTATTTAAAATCTAAATATTCTAAACCTTTTAATAGTTTTTTAATATGTGTGTAGTATATTTATGTAAAAAATTATTTTGTTGAAACATATTGGGTTAGGCAATTGTGTGTATATATTCTGGTAATATACATGGTATTAAATGTTTAAGATAGGGCATTAGGACCCAGCAGGAGTATACACCTGTGCAGGTGCCGGTGATCATATCCAGTCAAGAGGACTTTTAAGATCAGGTCTAAGGGAAAGGAGTATCAACAATTCAATACCCCTGAAGAAGTTTGCACAATTGCAAAGGAAACGCGTTGGGTAACTAATAAGGGACAGCCGGTGAATCTGCCGAAGTGACCTAAGTCAGCTGAAGTCGGGATTCGGGTTTACAAAACCGCCAGTGTGAAACAACAGAAAGTGCTGCTGAAAGAAAGCAAACAGCTACAGCGGTAAAACATACAGTGAAGGGATCCAAGACGTGGAGGCTAAGACACACTAAAATGACTAACGGACTACGGCTGTCATATATATGAAGGGCTTGTTTTACACTGCTATCTTGTAAGTGTGAAATTTTTATTTTAGGTGATCGAATAAATTGTTCATAAAGCTACTTTGAATCGGTGGCCGCTGTGTGTTTTTGTATTTTTCAGTTACCTTCTCTTTACCAGGACCAGGAGATCCGGACCACACACTGAGCAGCCTGAACCAAAACAAAGTTAAAGACAGAGGAAAGACTTCTTGTGAACTTTTATCCAGCACCAGTCTTTTACAACATTCATTTAGTGGATATCATACCGTTTGTATATGGTAACATATTTTATGACACTTCTTATGGGATTTTAAATAGTATTTTAAATTATTTTTAGTGAATGTTTTAGGAATATCTATTGTGGTGTTATTTAAAGTATTATTAATAGGAATAGTCTTATTTTTAAGGAGCCACTAGAATATTGTGTACAAGCATATATTTTCTGTTTTAAAGGGAGCGCTGAGATTTATTTTTGTCTGTAATGTGTCAGAACCTATAACTCCCGCTCAAGTGACGCCAAGTACATCTAGTGCGTCTAATTCTTTTACCTTACAGGACATGGCGGCAGTTATGAATGCTACCCTCTCAGAGGTATTGTCCAAACTGCCAGGGTTACAAGGAAAGCGAGACAGCTCTGGGGCTAGAACTAATACAGAGCTTTCTGACGCTTTAATACCTGTGTCCGATATACCCTCACAATACTCAGAAGCCGAGGCAGGTGAGCTTCTATCTGTGGGTGACATTTCAGACTCAGGGAAGGCGTTGCTTCAGTCTGATTCTGAAATGACAGCATTTAAATTTAAGCTCGAACACCTCCGCTTATTGCTTAGGGAGGTTTTAGCGACTCTGGACGACTGTGAACCCATTGCAGTTCCAGAAAAATTGTGTAAAATGGACAAATACTTTGCAGTGCCTGTTTACACTGATGTTTTTCCAGTCCCTAAGAGTTTTTCGGAAATTATTACTAAGGAATGGGATAGACCAGGTGTGCCGTTCTCTCCCCCTCCTGCTTTTAAAAAGATGTTTCCCATAGATGCCGCCATACGGGACTCGTGGCAGACGCTCCCTAAGGTGGAGGGAGCAGTCTCTACCCTAGCTAAGCGTACAACTATTCCCGTAGAGGACAGTTGTGCTTTCCTAGATCCTATGGATAAAAAATTGGAGGGTCTCCTTAAGAAATTTTTTATACATCAGGGTTTTATTCTCCAGCCTCTTGCATGCATTGCCCCAGTTACTGCTGCAGCGGCTTTTTGGTTCGAGTCTCTTGAGGAGGCTCTACAGGTGGAGACCCCGTTAGATTATATTTTAGACAGGATTAAAGCTCTTAAGTTAGCTAATTCCTTTATTTCTGATGCCGTTTTCATTTAACCAAGCTAACGGCTAAGAATTCAGGTTTTGCCATTCTGGCACGTAGGGCGCTATGGCTTAAGTCCTGGTCAGCAGATGTTACTTCAAAGTCTAAGCTTCTTAACATCCCCTTCAAGGGACAGACCCTATTCGGGCCTGGCCAGAAGGAGATCATCTCTGACATTACCGGAGGAAAAGGTCACGCCCTTCCTCAGGATAGGTCCAATAAGTTAAGGACCAAACAGAATAATTTTCTTTCCTTTCGAAACTTCAAGAGTGGCGCAGCTTCAGCTTCCTCTAATACAAAACAAGAGGGAGATTTCGCCCAGTCCAAACCAGTCTGGAGACCTAACCAGGCTTGGAACAAGGGGAAGCAGGCCA
The DNA here is from genome assembly GCF_027579735.1 of Bombina bombina. NCBI lineage: Eukaryota > Metazoa > Chordata > Amphibia > Anura > Bombinatoridae > Bombina > Bombina bombina. The sequence goes on from NC_069503.1 coordinate 563,964,669, forward strand.
AAAAACCTGCTGCTGCCTCTAAGACAGCATGAAGGAGTAGCCCCCGATCCGGGACCATATCTAGTCGGGGGCAGACTTTCTCTCTTCGCCCACTCCAGGATCCCTGGGCACTAGAGATTGTTTCCCAGGGATATCTTCTGGAATTCAAAGGTTCATCTCCAAAGGGGAGATTTCATCTCTCACAACTATCTGCAAACCAGATAAAGAGAGAGGCATTCTTACATTGCGTTCAAGACCTACTGGTTATGGGAGTGATCCACCCAGTTCCAAGGGAGGAACAGGGTCAGGGTTTCTATTCAAATCTGTTTATAGTTCCCAAAAAAGAGGGAACTTTCAGACCAATCTTGGATCTCAAGATCCTAAACAAATTTCTCAGGGTCCCATCCTTCAAGATGGAGACAATCCGAACCATCCTCCCTATGATCCAGGAGGGTCAATATATGACTACCGTGGACTTAAAGGATGCTTATCTCCACATTCCGATTCACAGAGATCATCATCAGTTCCTAAGGTTTGCCTTCCTAAACAGGCATTACCAGTTTGTGGCTCTTCCTTTCGGGTTAGCCATGGCGCCAATAATCTTTACGAAGGTTCTAGGGTCTCTTCTGGCGGTTCTAAGGCCACGGGGCATAGCGGTGGCTCCTTACCTAGACGACATTCTAATCCAGGCGTCGACTTTTCAAATCGCCAAGTCCCATACGGACATTGTTCTGGCCTTTCTGAGGTCTCACGGGTGGAAAGTGAACAGAGAAAAGAGTTCTCTCTCTCCTCTCACAAGAGTTTCCTTCCTAGGAACTCTGATAGATTCAGTAGAAATGAAAAATTTTCTGACAGAGGTCAGGATATCAAAGCTTCTAACTTACTGCCGTGCTCTTCATTCCACTTCTCGGCCGTCAGTGGCTCAGTGTATGGAAATGATCGGCCTAATGGTAGCGGCAATGGACATAGTCCCGTTTGCCCGCCTACATCTCAGACCACTGCAACTTTACATGCTCAATCAGTGGAATGGGGACTACACAGATTTGTCTCCTCTGTTAAATCTGGATCAAGAGACCAGGGATTCTCTTCTCTGGTGGTTATCTCGGGTCCATCTGTCCAGGGGAATAAGTTTCCGCAGACCAGAGTGGACTATAGTGACCACAGATGCCAGCCTTCTGGGCTTGGGCGCAGTCTGGAATTCCCTGAAGGCTCAGGGTTCGTGGACTCAGCAGGAAGCCCTCCTTCCGATAAACATTCTGGAACTAAGAGCGATATTCAATGCTCTTCAGGCTTGGCCTCAACTAGCTGTGGCCAGGTTCATCAGATTTCAGTCGGACAATATCACGACTGTAGCCTATATCAACCATCAGGGGGGAACAAGGAGTCCCCTGGCAATGATGGAGGTTTCAAAGATAATTCTATGGGCAGAGGTTCACTCTTGCCATCTCTCAGCTATCCATATCCCAGGAGTAGAGAACTGGGAGGCGGATTTTCTAAGTCGGCAGACCTTTCATCCGGGGGAGTGGGAGCTCCATCCGGAGGTATTTGCCCAGCTGATTCAACTATGGGGCAAACCAGAACTGGATCTGATGGCGTCTCGTCAGAACGCCAAGCTTCCTTGTTACGGGTCCAGGTCAAGGGATCCCCAGGCAGCACTGATAGATGCTCTAGCAGTGCCCTGGTCCTTCAGCCTGGCTTATGTGTTTCCACCATTTCCTCTCCTCCCTCGTCTGATTGCCAGGAGAGAGCTTCGGTGATTTTGATAGCAGGACTTGGTATGCAGATCTGGTGGACATGTCATCCTTTCCACCATGGACTCTGCCGCTGAGGCAGGACCTTCTACTCCAAGGTCCGTTCAAACATCCAAATCTAATTTCTTTGCGTCTGACTGCTTGGAGATTGAACGCTTGATTTTATCAAAACGTGGTTTCTCCGAGTCGGTCATTGATACCTTGATTCAGGCTCGAAAGCCTGTCACCAGGAAAATCTATCATAAAATATGGTGTAAATATCTTCATTGGTTCAGACGTTTTGTCAGGCTTTAGTTTGAATCAAGCCTGTGTTTAAACCTGTTGCTTCGCCATGGAGTTTAAATTTAGTTCTTAAAGTTCTTCAAGGGGTTCCGTTTGAACCTTTGCATTCCATAGATATCAAGCTTTTATCTTGGAAAGTTCTGTTCTTAGTGGCTATCTCTTCGGCTCGAAGAGTTTCAGAGTTATCTGCCTTACAGTGTGGTTCCCCTTATCTGATCTTCCATGCAGATAAGGTAGTTTTGCGTACCAAACCTGGGTTTCTTCCTAAGGTAGTATCTAATAAGAATATCAATCAGGAAATTGTTGTTCCGTTACTGTGTCCTAATCCTTCTTCAAAGAAGGAACGTCTGTTACACAATCTTGACGTGGTTCGTGCTTTAAAGTTTTATTTACAAGCTACTAAGGATTTTCATCAAACATCTGCATTGTTTGTTGTCTACTCTGGAAGGAGGAGAGGCCAAAAGGCTTCGGCAACTTCTCTTTCTTTTTGGCTGAGAAGCATAATCCGGTTATCTTATGAGACTGCTGGCCAGCAGTCTCCTGAAAGAATTACAGCTCATTCTACTAGAGCGGTAGCTTCCACATGGGCTTTTAAAAATGAGGCCTCGGTTGAACAGATTTGTAAGGCGGCGACTTGGTCTTCGCTTCATACTTTTGCTAAATTTTACAAATTTTATACTTTTGCTTCTTCGTAGGCTATTTTTGGGAGAAAGGTCTTACAGGCAGTGGTGCCTTCCGTTTAAGTTCCTGCCTTGTCCCTCCCTTCATCCGTGTCCTAAAGCTTTGGTATTGGTATCCCACAAGTAATGGATGAACCCGTGGACTGGATACACCTTACAAGAGAAAACAAATGTATGCTTACCTGATAAATTTCTTTCTCTTGTGGTGTATCCAGTCCACGGCCCGCCCTGTCACTTTAAGGCAGGTGTTTTTATTTTTAAAACTACAGTCATCACTGCACCCTATAGTTTCTAATCTTTCTTACTTGTCTTCGGTCGAGTGACTGGAGGTGGGGGTTAGGGGAGGAGCTATATAGACAGCTCTGCTGTGGGTGTCCTCTTGCAACTTCCTGTTGGGGAGGAGAATATCCCACAAGTAATGGATGAACCCGTGGACTGGATACACCACAAGAGAAAGAAATTTATCAGGTAAGCATAAATTTAGTTTTTTTACTTTTGATACTGTTGAGATTCGCATTCGCTAGTGATGTGGTCAGATTGTTAAAAAGGCAGCAAGCCCTGTGCTATCCTAAGCAAGGCACATCGCTACTCATCTGTACAGTGAGAGTCACCCTACCTTTTTTTTATAGCATTTCTTTTATTTGCAAGACTGGTAAGGCTGTAATTAGCATTTCTTGTGGACCTGGCGATCTTTACAATCTTACAAGATTAAAAAACACTCATTTACTTTATCCCTGTGTCAATTGGTATCTTGTAGTTTGTGATTAAACCACTATAATAATAACCCTATCACAAACAGTTGCAAATTGCATCAATTTAAATGTTTTGTTAAATGTTTACCCAAACCAACAAAGAGACAGGGCACAAGAAATGTATTTGCGGTTATTTTTGGTTGGAAGCGCAAAAGCCTTTTTGCAGTAGTAACTGATTGCAATTTCTTGCCTCTTGCTATGAACAAGCAAAGCTATTTTGCATGTCATGACATGATGTAATGAAACAAATGATTTGCTGCATTAATTTAAAGGGATATGAAACCCTCACATTTCAGATAGAGCATACCATTTTAAACAACTATCTAATTTGTTTATATTATCTGAATGGTTTTGTTCTTTTTGTATCCTTTGTTGAAAAGTATAGCTAGGTACACTTAGAAGATGCTGATTGGTGGTTGCACATATATAACTCTTGTCATTGGCGTTCAGCAAGCTCCCTGTAGTGCATTGCTGCTTCTTCAACAAATTATACCAGGAAATGAAGAAAATTACATAATAGAAGTAAACTGGAAAGTTGTTTGAAATTGTATGTTCTATCTGATTCATGAAAATAAAATTGTGGGTTTCATTGCCCTTTAACACTGGTAGGGCAGAGGTCAAACACTATTTCCTGTGCAGCTCACTGTGATCAGCCAATAGGAGCTGATATTATTAAGTTACATACAAATATGTCCCTAATCATAGTGATTTGATTGTGATGCAACTAGAAAAAAATGTAACTGCTCTATTTTTGGTCTAATTTAAGATCCTGGCCATTCCCCTGCTAATCAGTTTTCCTGCTTATTTTGCAGCAAAGAAAATTACTTGTTTCTGTTAACCTTTTCAGTACCTGCTCTTCTCTGTTTTTTTTTTTTTTATCAGTTAAGTGAAGACAAATGTCATTTTGTTTGCTTCATTTTCCTAAAAGAAAAATATTGATGGATAAAAAAATGTGCCAGAATTTTACAAAAGACTCAATGTACTAATGGTAGAATCCACTTAAATGATAAAACAATTGATGTCTGTCAAGGCACATTAATGCAAGAGTTTATAAATCCCTGTTAGTTTTGTGTGCATTTTATGTTTCTATTTGAAGGGGAACCTCACAGATCCACAGAAAAATAAAGAAAACTTTGCATTTCTGTTTTATTAAATAAACAATGCTAAAAAAAAAGTTTGATTTGGCTTGTGAACTCTGTTTATAAAAATATATTTTACACAAAAATCCAAAATTCAGATGTGTTACCCCCTAAAAATGTATGAATCCATAAAATAGAGTATGCTTCTTATTGTTAATTTTGTTTTCTGTGGTATCTTTGACAGTATAGCATAACAGTAATGTCGATATTTTATCTTTTTAGTTAGGGTCGAGATGGAAACAATGAAAAAGTACAAAACAATAGTAAAAGAAGAAATAAAAATGAACACACATAAAACTAGTGTTGATTATTGCTAAGGTAAGCAACACAAAATATGTGCACCTGCACAGCAATAATACAAGTTATTATTGGTACTCAAATATAAAGTTAAAGAAAAGCATTTATAGTATCATGCAGAAACTCAAGGGAAAATACTCTGCAGGTTACAAGAACAATCAGGACTGCTGTTTAAAGAAGTCCATCAAAAACAATATTTGTTGCTATTTTTATAGCTTGAGTTCCAGGAATCACTATAGTTTTCTATATTTATAATTTATACTTCTATAAAATACACTTTCAGTCTTTCCATATAATACAGGCAAATATTTTGTGAGGTAGGTGACACTGATTAAAGGGATCTAAAAGTTTTTTTGTTTTTTTTTTACCTATTTTGATCTATACAACCTTTATATTATACCCAGGGCCGGATTTAAGTAATTACATTTTCCCTTTTATGGAGATACACAAATACATACACCAATTGCAATATTTGTTGTAATGGAAGCTACACCAAAAATCAATATTCACTTAACTCAAATGGCCATACAATTTCTATTATGTATAACAAAAACAAATCATGTTAAACTTTTAATGCAAAATATTCTAAAGAAAACCCTATTTAAAGGGACATAAAATGTGATAGTTTGCTAGGGCATTTTATTATTGCACTAGTGCTTGCACAGAAATGTGTTAGTCTCTTGCAAAAGAGTTAAACACATAGTCAATGTCAGTTCTGAGACAGCAATACACATCTGATCAGACCCAGATGGGCTCATAGGACATATTTACTGACAAGCCATTCGTGTATTTCATTTCTGGAGATGACTTTGACTATGTGCTTAACATTTTGTTGGAGTTAAACACAGTTTTGGGTAAACAATAGCAATATTAAAACTACCAGCATGCAAGCTCATCAACAACCTTTGCAGCCAGTGGAAGAAAATATAAAGTGTAGGTATTTTTTCCACTACATGAAAAAAATCTTGTGAACAGATGTTAAATTTATTTTGTTCTGAAATATAAATATCATATGATGTTTCTCTCAAAGTAAAAAAAATGGAATGTAGATTATATGTAATCCAGGAGTCAACAAATGTGTTTAAAATTTTAAGGCAGTAAGAATATTTAGGAGCTCTACTTTTAGGACCCAGACAGTGGTATTTGTATATAGATCTATAGTAAATAATCCAAAAAATTCAGGGGTCAAATTCAACTTACCACAAAACACAAACATACCACACTCACTTGATAAAAGAACAGATGAACAATTTTTAATGTGATGTGTATGTATATACTGTATGTATATACTGTGTGTATATATATATATATATATATATATATATATATATACACACACACACACACACACATATGCCATGTGAGTGGTTTACACACATACACATTTTTATTTTGCTAGTTAACCATTAGTAATTAGCTCTTCATTTATAGCAACAGCCTTTACAGTCTACAAACATCGTTGTCAAAGGGCCCTAAAGTCTGTAAATCAGAATCGGCAGCTTGTAATAAAGAGCAGAACAGCTAGTCCCACATAACCTCCTCACCTCCAATGCCTTTATAGAATAAAAACATACATCCTGAAGCAGAATTTAACCCCCTGGCTATAAAAAAGGAATACAGCACTTAATAAGTGAATACACTGCAATCCTCTCTGGTAGCCAAGGGGTTAACGTGTGCTCTGCTTGTTATGTTGTCATTCTAGGCAGCATTTAGAACCCTTGTACAGTCCTAACCTGTCCTGAAACCTTTATTCCTTCAACAAAAAGTGTCTGCTCCACATCAGCATGGAGCTTGGCTGTGTGAGGGAGGCAACAGAAGTACATAAAATAAAAGTGTCTGCACCACAGTTATCAGCATGGAGCTTGGCTGTGTGAGGGAGGCAACAGAAGTACATAAAATAAAAGTGAAACTTTAACAGTAAACATGCCTGGCGAAAATGGGAGGGGTTTAGTTTTAATCTTTGCCCCTCTCTCCTTCATGGCTCCCTGGACTGCTGTAACATATTCCTAATGAAACACTCAACTCTGTAAGCAGCTGGCAGCACAATTCTTATTAAAATAATGCCCTCAGAAAAATATATATATATATATTTTTATTTTTTTATTAAGATACACTGACAGGCAGGCGCCCCTCATTGCAATGTGCCTGTAGGCACATGCCTACTGTGCCTAATGGGAAATCCAGCCCTGATTATACCCTACATTTACATAAATATTTGACATAATTAGAATTACAATTGTTTAATTAAGTATTGATCTTAAAAGTACCTTTTTATATAAGTGATTTAACCCTTTAAGGACACAGCTTTCAGTTTGCTCAATTGTTTTATGACGGAAAAATTCCGTCATATGTCCTTAAGAGGTTAAAAGTAGGGTCACCTAAACTACTAAAAATTAGTATAATTAAAGGGATATGAAACAAAATAAATTTCTTTCATGATTCAGATAGAGCATGAAATTTTAAACATCTTCTAATTTACTTCTCATCAAATCATTAATTTTTCTTTGTTCTCTTTGTATCTTTTGTTGAAAAGCAGGGACGTATGCTTAGGAGCCTACCCATTTCTGAGGCACTATATGGCTTAGTTTTAAAAAAAGGTTATCCATTTGCAAGAGCACTCAATGGCAGCACTATTTCCTGCCATGCAGTTCTCCAGATGCCTACTTAGGTATCTCTTCAACACAGAATATCATGCTAACAAAGCAAATTTGATAATAGAAGTAAATTGGAATTTTTTAAAAAATGGTATGCTCTGTCTGAATCCAAAAATAACTTTTTTGGGTTTCATATTCCTTTAATTCTATGAAATTTAAATAGTCCCTTGTTTTTTTGTTTCTAACAAATGCTTTGGCTTGTAAAGCACTTTTATTGCTCTTGAGAAAGACGGCTGGGACCGTTGAAACGCTTTTGCGTTGAGCCAAATAAAGACAAACTTTTTTACTGAATCTGTGATATTGTCTTTTCATATTGGGAAGGAGCCGGTAACCTGCAATATACACTGTGAGTAGATATTCACCTTTGTATGGTGTATTGTCTGATATTTCAGCACCACTATTTTGCACCTAGACTTATACAACTGAGGAAGGAAAGGAAAGGAAGATACCAACGACTGATACAAGCTGAACCAGCGCCTCCAGCTAGCACACCTGATATATTCACACAGACCTTGGGAGAGACTGTGGGACGGCTGCGGTTCACCAGAAGGGGAAAGTATTAATACATATTATACACCTGTTTGCATGTACTTCCACATTAAACCAGTCTCTCATCTGCATTATAAATCTGCTCTGGGTGAGGCCATTTTCTACAACCAATTTGCTAAACACATCAGGAAATGAAGTTGCAGCTTCAAAATCAGCTGATTTCTGCTCACCTGACAAGTCCAGCTTACGGATGCCATGACGAACCTTGAATCGGGTAAGCCAGCCACTTGAAAATTAACACTTGCCTTCAATATTCATTTTCTCATGAAATTCTCTCACTTTTTCCTGCAACATGGGTCCTGAAATGCAACCACCCTCAGACCTTTTCAGTGAAAACCATTCATACAGGGCCTTGTCAAGCACTTTCATTCTTGGTGTATGAAGAGTATGACCATTCTTTACACTCTTGTCACTCTTCGTCTTAACATAAAACTCTTTTATTTTCTGAGACTGAGCATTAATGTCATAGATAGTTGACATACTGACATTAAATTCCTACATGAGCACTGTGCTACTGTCACCTTTCTCAAGCCTCTGGCATATTTCTATCTTTTGCTTGAGGTTAAGCACTGCACGTTTGCGCTTACTTGGGACATGTTTCGGCATACTGTACTTTGGGTTAGATGAGAGCACAATACAGTAGATGTTTACACTTGAATACATTTTTTTCTAGATACAGTAGTAATGCACTGTTTATAGGGTGGGTAGTGGAAATTTGGGTGCAGGTGTCTAAGCAGATAATGTGTATGGTCCACAAGAGGAAGCTACTGTAGTGTAGACTCAGATATAGTAGATGTGACATCTTAGATTAAGGCGTTCTAGCCGTCAGATGTACAGTACTGTATTCAGTTCTGTTTATGCTTTTACCCAGTGATCAATAAACTTTTTGGTTTTACTGTATCCTGTATTTTTGAACTTTAAAGTAGTGCCGGCTTTTTCTCTTCAATTTTGTATCATATGATTATCCCTTGGGCTGGGCACCTTTGTTTTTTCCATTGGGGCTAATCTTTTTACATTATTGGTGATTTGTGGATCACATAGACAGGAGCCGGTTACGGAGAATTAGAGGTACACACTAGACGCAAAGTGATGACAGGACGTATCATCACTCTGAGGCTGACTTTAACAGGAAATGCGCTACCGACCGGAAAGGTATCTCATTAGACAGGCAGTACAAGCTCTCCACCCTGCAGCGGTTAGTGGAAGAATGGCCACCAGAGAGGTATTGAGTGTGTACAATACAGCTGAAACATCAATTACTGTGGCTGTCTATTAGTCTATCTGCCGCAGCTCCTGCTGTTTCAAGAGATCTGGACTGTTTGTTTGTGTAGAGCACATTTATGCTCTAACATATTTCCTTTTTTTCCCCGCTTGCTTGAAAGTGCCGGTTGATTGAGTTCCGGATAACTAAGAGTTTACTGTATTTGAATACTATCACTCAGAGCTAATTTGTTTTTTTAATGTAGGCATATTTAGAAAAAAACACATTTTGCTTTAGTAGTTCTAATTTAGGGGTTCATTAGTATATTGTAAGTGGCGGTGGAGTCCAGAGCGGCAGATTAGGGGTTAATAATTATAATGTAGGTGTCAGTGATAGCGGCGGCGGCAGATTAGGGGTTAATAAGTGTAAGATTAGGGGTGTTTAGACTTGCTTTTTTGCAGATGTTAGGTTTTTTTCACCCAGCTCAGCCCCATTGTTTTCTATGGGGAAATCGTGCACGAGCACATTTTGCCAGCTTACCGCTACCGTAAGCAACGCTGGTATCGAGGTGAGATGTGGAGCTAAATTTACGCCGGCTTAAAGAAAACTTGCAATACCAGCGTTGGCTTAAGAGAGTTGTAAGAAAAAAAGGCTCGTTAGCACCGCACAGCCTTACCGACAAAACTCGCGATCTAGCCGATAATTTCCAAAATCAACATAAACTCCAGAATGATGTAATTTACAAATTTGATATTTAAAAGTTACAGTTATTTTGTTTCTATGACTGGCACGTGCAAGTACCAAAGTACCGAATTATGTTCAATTCACTCATTTTTCCTAGCAAAGGGGCACAGGCAGCAATTGCAAATAGCCATTGTAAAGATTTGTATCTTGAAACCTAGTGCTCAGTTTTCTTTAGATAATGCTATGCATATATTACTTCATGAGATCTATCATTTTCTGTGATGATCAGAGCAGTGCTTTTAGCTGTAGCTTTATATAAGAAATAAGCATATTTTCATATAGAAAAAGGACAAATATTCACATCTTAACACAAAATGTATTGAACCAATTACCCAAATGTTCAGGATTTGTAGTAGCTAACACCACCAAATACGGTGGTAAATTTGTGTATCCTCCAAAAAATATAAGCATTTGAAAATAAGTGTTTCTTATAGATTGTACATTTTAAAGGGACAGTCTACTTAACATTTATATTGTTTAAAAAGATAGATAATCCTTGTATTACATGGGTGATACATGGATTATCTATCTTTTTAAACAATATAAATGTTCAAGTAGATTGTCCCTTTAAAATATACAATCTAGGGGGCGGAGCCGAGTAATGGCCGCATAATTGGGGAGCTCCGGGTAGTATAAAGTTTTAGCAGGCTGGCATGGTGGGTAAACATCAGCTGGAGGCACTCTGACACATTAAAATATGGACCGGATTGTCTGGGTCGTTACTCTAAAATAAAAGGAGAAAGCAGCGAGCGGTAACGCTCTGTTAAGGAGCCGTGATAGACGGAGCTGCACAGCACTCAGAGCGGAGGTAACGGACGGAAAGCCATGTGGTGCGACAGAAACCACAGAAAGTCCGAGTGAAGGTACAGAGGGATAAGCAGTTGGGGAAAATATACTGATGGTATTAAGAGCCATATGAGGGGCGAAGCATAACAGTGAGAGGTCGTTACCAAATAAAGTGAAGGCATGTAATATAAAGATGGCGCCAATGTAAAAAACAAAAGAGAAAGGGGAAAAAAGGAAAAACAGCGTGCATGAAGGCTGTCATATTATCAGCCCCCAGAACTTGAGTAGTTCTTGTAAGCTAACATAGCTGAGAGCCATCGCGTTGGTATAGTAGCAGGGGGCATAAAAGGCATTGAATGACACAAACAAGATAAGCTTATCAGGAGTGGTGAGAGCGGATGGTCAGATACATAACGCACATGTGAAAATAGGTTACAGTCCGTTTTTGTCCCACCTCTATAAAAGGAAAAACTGAATACCAGAGGGACCCAACTTGAAAGAAATAGCACTTTATAGACAAAAGACATAGAGCGCTGTACACATAAAATAAAAAAGGGACATCAATTGCAGAGAGACAGCTAGAGACAAAATAATAGCTAAGAAGGGAGACCATACTGGCAGCAGAGAATTGTAATTATGGCAGCTAAAAGAAACACAAAGGTTACGCCATTAGGCAAGCAACCCACAGCCCCCATTTTATTTTCTTTAAAACTGGCAGAGGGGAGAGGTCCCCAGAACAACTTTCGCCCAGATCAGAGGGGGATCAGGCTTTTGCAGCAGGTGACCCAACTGAATTAGACAGTCAAGCCCCTTTAACGAGAACTGACCTTGATAATATGGTGTCGAAACAAGACATTTCCAGCAATTTTGAAAAGCTCCTTGAGAAAATGTAAACGTTGCAAAACACAGTTACTAGTAGCCTGAATGATCTTAAACAGGAGATGGGGGAACTTGGATCCAGAGTTAACTCTCTTGAAGAAAATGGAGACGCTTTGGCAGAAGGGTTAAACGTAATAGTAAATCAGTCAAATGCTCAGCGACATGACATAGAAGATATCTATGACAAGCTAGAAGATTTGGAGAATAGGAGTCGCCGATGTAATATACGGTTGAAAGGTGTACCAGAATCGGTGACTCCTAAAGAATTAAATCCATATTTGCTCAACTTGTTCCAAGGAATCACGGGCAAAGCTGAAGAAAATAAATTCCAAATGGAGAGAGCTCACAGAGCTTTGCGGCCTAAGTGAGAAGAGCTGCCTCGTGATATAATTATCAAGATGCTCAAATATCAGGAAAAAGAAGAAATTCTGACTGCAGCAAGAAGAAACCCTACATTTAAACACCAGGGAAATGTGGTGCAATTTTTCCAGGACTTATGCCTAAGGACTCTGCAGAGAAGGGGTGCCCTTAGACCCCTCACTTCACAACTAAGGAAGGCCCAAATACCTTACAGATGGGGCTTCCCTTTTGCTCTGCATATTACTTGGGAAAATAAAATGATGTCCATTAAAGAGCCGGAGGAAATGCCAGACATCTGAAGAAAATTGAAGTTGGATATCCCAGAACCTCCACAACAACAATCTTCCGCAGGAAGGGAAGAGAGAAGCAGACCGACTTTCCAGAAAAAATGGGCGAGAGTGCCTGAGAAGAGACGGAAGACTTGAAACCCTTAAGATCACCTCGTGAAAGTAATTAAAGGAAAGAAAAGGGTTACAGGACACGAGAAAGTTGGGGATACCTCAATCTTTTTTGGACGGACTAAAGACTTCCAAAGTTAAGAAGACAAAAGCCAATAGTTCAAGGACATTACAAGTCATCGGACAGATGAGTATAAGTTGATGTTGTTCAAAATGTACTGTTTTGTTTATTATGCACAAATAAGAGAGGTAATAGGGTTTTTTTTTGGGGGGGGGGTTTCTCTCCTAAAAATATGGCGCAATTTCTATGGACCTGTGTAAAAGGTCTAGGCGCATAGACTGTTGGAAGGAGATACATAGGACTCCATCATAAAACTTCTCTTTTTTCTCCTCTCTTCTGTCTTTTTTTTCTTTTTTGACAGACTGCAAAAGTTGCTTCAAAACTGGACAATCACTTATGTGATACTATGGGGAGATCACTAAACGTGTTTAAAATAGTTTTACCTTATTGTCCCAATAAGACAGAAGAAACTATAGTTGAACCAAATGCTAGCCTTAAATGTTAACGAGAATGTTTAAAGAAGTTTTTTTATACTACCTGTGTTGGTTTGTAGGTTACTAGGATGCAAAATGTTATTACATTGAAAGCTATTGTTTATTTGTTATGTTTTCTTGTGTTAATTTTTGTTTGTTTCCAGGGGGTGCCAATTAAGTATAGATGTGAGGTCCGTAACGTAAGGAGGGCAGGAAAGGAAGCTAGATCAGGGACGCACGATGAAGGAAAGGGCTCTTTTTGCACATCAGATATCTTCTCCACAACGGAGGGTGCAAGAAAAAGAGGGGGGGGGGAGAGAAAGTTTAACAATGGCACATAATTTTGTACTCCTCTCACATAACGCGAGAGGGCTTAACACGGACATTAAAAGAAAGACTGCCATGTCACAGTATTTGAAAGTAAATGCCAAAATAATATTTTTGCAAGAGACACATTTTGTGAAATCGAATATCCCCAAATTCTGGTTGCACCACTTTCCATTACATTATCACGCTACAGCGGATACCAAAAAAAGGGGGGGTGTCAATTTTGATACATAGATCATTAGATTTTGAGTTGGAGAAGGTGATTAGAGATAAAGAGGGGCGGTACGTTGTAGTTCAGGGAACGCTTCAAGGCACGAAGGTAACGCTCTTTAATCTATATGCCCTGAACAAATCACAGAACTTGTTTTTTTCTGGGATTTCCGAAATGCACAGTGTTGTTGAATGCACGTTACAAGATGGCAGCTTGCATAGCACATCCAATGCTGCAGATCAATGTTTAAATTGTAAAGCTTTTATCTACAATAGAATGCAGTAAGATAAAGACTGCATACAGCATTGCAGTCAGTTTAGTTTGGATAATCAGAAAAAGTTAGTTTAAAACATTTCCATCAGGTGTTGTGGTTCCCTTTAAGTGACTCCATCCAAAATGGCGTCCCTTAGATTCCGATTGGCTGATAGAATTCTATCAGCCAATCGGAATTAAGGTTGAAAAAATCCTATTGGCTGATGCAATGTTCCAATCAGCCAATAGAATGCGAGCTCAATCAGCCAATAGTATTTTTTCAACCTTAATTCCGATTGGCTGATAGAATTCTATCAGCCAATCGGAATCTAAGGGACGCCATATTGGACTTCACTTAAAGAAACCTTCATTCAAGAAGAAGACTTCGTTGGAAGAGGATGCTCCGCGCCGGATATCTTGAAGATGGACCCGCTTCGCGCCGGATGGATGAAGATAGAAGATGCCATCTGGATGAAGATTTCTGCCCGTCTGGAGGACCACTTCTCCCGGCTTGGATGAAGACTTCTCCTGGCTTCGTTGAGGACTTCTTGCCACTTCGTTGAGGACTTCTCCTGGCTTCATTGAGGATGGATGTCGGCTATTCAAAACTGTAAGTGGATCTTCAGGGGTTAGTGTTAGGTTTTTTTAAGGGTTTATTGGGTGGGTATTTTTAGGTTAGGGTTTGGGCCGCAATAGAGCTAAATGAGCTTTTAAGGGCAAGGTCCACACAAATGCCCTTTTCAGGGCAATGGGGAGCTTAGGTTTCTTTAGTTAGGGTTTTATTTGGGGGTTGGTTTTGTGGGTGGTGGGTTTTATTGTTGGGGGGGTTGTTTGTATTTTATTTTAGGTAAAAGAGCTGATTTTTTGGGGGGCAATGCCCCAAAAAAGGCCCTTTTAAGGGCTATTGGTAGTTTAGTTTAGGCTACTCCAAGAGAAACCTCTGGATTCACACCAATATAGATATTTACACCATATCTTATGGTAAAACTTTCTAGTCTTAATGACTGACTCAGAAAACCCATGCTTAGACAAAATTAAGCATTCAATCTCCAAGCAGTCAGCTTCAGAGAAACAAGATTTGGATGAAGGAAGGAACCCTAAAGTAGGTCCTTCCTCAGAGGCAGTCTCCAAGGTGGAAGAGATGACATTCACTAGGTCTGCATACCAGATCCTGCGAGGCCACGGCAGTGCTATGAGAATCACTGATGCCCTCTCCTGCTTGATACTAGCAATGACTCGCAGAAGGAGAACGAACGGAGGAAACAGGTATGCCAGACTGAAAATCCAGGGGTCCGCTAGAGCATCTATCAGAGTGACCTGCGGATCCCTCGACCTTGAACCATACCTCAGGAGCTTGGCATTCTGCCAAGATGCCATTAAATCCAGCTCTGGTAACCCACACTTGAGGGTTAAGCTTGAAAATGCCACTCCTTTCCCAATTGCCCACTCCTGGAATGTGGATCACGGATACACAACAGATGTGGATCTCCACCCACTTAATAATTTGAGCCACCTCTTTCATGGCCAAGAAACTCTGAGTTCCTCCCTGGTGGTTGATGTAAGCCACTGAGATTATGTTGTCCAACTGGAACCTGATAAACTGGGCTAAAGACAACTGAGGCCAAGCCAGAAGAGTATTGAAGAATGCTCTCAGATCTAGGATATTTATAGGAAGAGCTGACTCTTCTTGAGTCCAGAGACCCTGACAGAGATGTTCCTGAGACAGCCACTACGGAAGAGATTCTCTTGTAGCCTGATCCAGATTTATTCGTTGGGACTGATCCGCGCAAATGGAATGATGTTCAAGGAAGCTACCATCAGACCAATTACGTCCATACATTGAGCCACTGACAGCCTGAAGTGAGGACTGAAGGGGAAGACAAGAAAATCTTGGACCTCTGTCAGAAAAATCCTCATCAATAGGGAATCTATAATGGTCCCTAAAAACACAACCTTTGTAGCTGGAACAAGGGAAATCTTCCCCAGATTCACTTTCCATCTGTGGGAACAAAGAAAAGACAACAACATTTCTGTTTGAGAGTTTGTTTGTTGAAAATATGGTGCCTGAACCAGAATGTCATCCAGGTAGGGTGCCACTGCAATGCCCCAAGACCAGATTATTGCCAGTAGAGCCACCAGAAACTCTGAAATTCTGGAGGCTGTGGCAAGGCCAAACAGCAGAGCTACAAACTGAAAATGATTGTCCAAAAAGGTGAATCTCAGAAATTTGTGATGATCCCTGTGAATGGGAACATGAAGGTAGGTATCCTTTAAGTCTATGGTCGTCATGAACTGACCCTCTTGGACCAAGGGAAGAATGAAACAGATTGGAATAGAACCCCAGACCCTGTTTCTGAATCAGAACTGGAACTATCACTCCCAGGTCTGAAAGATCCTGAACACACTTTAAGAATGCCTCTCCTTTAATATGGTCTACAGATAATATTGGTAGGAGGAACCTACCCCTGGGAGGAAAGGTCCTGAATTTTAGCTTGTAACCCCGGGACACAATGTCCACCGCCCATGGATCTGGGACATCCCGTATCCAAACTTGAGCAAAATGAGTAAGTCTGCCCCCACTGGATCCGATCCCGAATTGGGGGGAAACCCTCCATGCTGACTTGGAATTAGCTGCGGGTTTCTTTGATCACTTCCCCTTGTTCAAAGACTGATTGGGTTTTCAAGAAGGCTTGGACTGTTCCTGCTTGGAAGAGGGAGGGGAAGGCTTACCTCTGAAGTTATGAAAGGAACATAAAACGTCCTTTCTGTCCTTCTTATCTTGTGGCTGAAAAGATCCTTTTCCACCTGATATAACTGAAATTACTTCAGCCAGGCCCGGTCCAAACAAGGTCTTAGCCTTGTAAGGGATCGCCAAAAGCTTGGATTTAGATTAAACATCCACAGACCAGAATTTCAACCATAAAGCTCTGCAAACTAGTACAGCAAAACCAGATATTCTTGCTCCCAACTTAATGACTTGTAAGGAGGCATCCGTGAAAAAGGAATTGGCTAACTTAAGAGCCTTACTCCTGTCCTGGATCTCCTCTAATGGGGAGACTGCCTGAGTAGAATCAGACAATGGCCCCTGCTTATCAACCCGTCAACTTACTTGCATTCGCCGGCACCAATACGCTCGCCTAAAATCGTCTAACATCGCTGTCGCGGACCTGAATACGTTCTCCAAAGTTACCAAAAAAGCTGTCAATAAGCCGCACACCAAGTACGGGGCGATGAGAAGCGGACTGTTGTTAACTAACAGTCATTGATCTCGCTGCTCTTTGGCTTTTTCCCAGCTTTATTGGTAGACTGTCACTAAACACCCGCACTATACAATACTGTTTAACCCCTATCCCACCGCTCCCGAACCCCGCCACAACTAAATAAACTTATTAACCCCTAAACCGCCACTCCCGGAGCCCACCACCACCTACATTATACTTATTAACCCTTAATCTGCCGCCCCCACACGGCCGCCACCTACATTATGTTATTAACCCCTAATCTGCCCCCCCTACACCGCAGCCACCTACATAACACTTATTAACCCCTAATCTGCCGTCCCCAACGTCGCTGCCACTATATTAAATTTATTAACCCCTAACCCTAACACCCCCTAAATTAAATCTAATTTAAATTAATATAAATAAAATGACTATCATTAACTAAATAATTCCTATTTAAAACTAAATACTTACCTATAAAATAAACCCTAAGCTAGCTAAAATATAACTAATAGTTACATTGTATCTATCTTAGGGTTTATTTTAATTTTACAGGCAAGTTTGTATTTATTTTAACTAGGTAGAATAGTTATTAAATAGTTATTAACTATTTAATAACTACCTAGCTATAATAAATACAATAGTACCTGTAAAATAAAACCTAACCTAAGTTACAATAACACCTAACCTAACCCTACAATTAAATACAACTAAATAAATTACATACAATTAACTAAATTATATACAATTATCTAAAGTACAAACCCCCCCACTAAATTACAGAAAATAATAAACAAATTACAGAAATTTAAACTAATTACACCTAATCTAATAGCCCTATCAAAATAAAAAAGCCCCCCCAAAATGAAAAAGACCTGTAGCCTAAACTAAACTACAAATAGCCTTTTGCGGGGCATTGCCCCAAAGTAATCAGCTCTTTTACCTGTAAAAAAAAATACAAACAACCCCCCCAACAGTAAAACCCACCACCCACACAACTAACCCCCCAAAAACATACTAACTAAAAAAAACTAAGCTCCCCATTGCCCTGAAAAGAGCATTTGGATGTGCATTGCCCTTAAAAGGGCAGTTAGCTCTTTTGCAGGCCCAAAGCCCTAACCTAAAAATAAAACCCACCCAATACATCCTTAAAAAACCTAACACTAACCCCCTGAAGATCGACTTACCGGGAGAAGTCTTTATCTAAGTCAGGCAGAAGTGGTCCTCCAGACGGGCAGAAGTCTTCATCCAAGCCGGGCAGAAGAGGTCCTTCAGACAGCAGAAGTCTTCATCCAGAAGGCATCTTCTATCTTCACCCATCCGGCACATAGTGGGTCCATCTTTAAGACATCCAACGCGGAGCATCCTCTTCGGCCGATGACTACCCAACGAATGAAGGTTCCTTTAAGTGACATCATCCAAGATGGCGTCCCTTAGATTCCGATTGGCTGATAGAATTCTATTAGCCAATTGGAATTAAGGTAGAAAAAATCCTATTGGCTGATGCAATCAGCCAATATGATTGAGCTTGCATTCTATTAGCTGATTGGAACAGCCAATAGAATGTGAGCTCAATCCTATTGGCTGATTGGATCAGCCAATAGGATTGAACTTCAATCCTTTTGGCTGATTGCATCAGCCAATAGAATGTTTTTCTATCTTAATTCAGATTGGCTGATAGAATTCTATCAGCCAATCGGAATCTAAGGAACCTTCATTCGTTGGGTAGTCATCGGCCGAAGAGGATGCTCCGCGTCGGATGGATGAAGATAGAAGATGCCGTCTGGATGAAGACTTCTGCCGTCTGGAGGACCTCTTCTGCCCGGCTTGGATGAAGACTTCTGCCCGTCTGGAGGACCACTTCTGCCCGACTTGGATGAAGACTTCTCCTGGTAAGTCGATCTTCAGGGGGTTAGTGTTAGGTTTTTTAAGGGTGTATTGGGTGGGTTTTCTTTTTAGGTTAGGGCTTTGGGCCTGCAAAAGAGCTAACTGCCCTTTTAAGGGCAATGCCCATCTAAATGCCCTTTTCAGGGCAATGGGGAGCTTAGGTTTTTTTAGTTAGTATTTTTTTGTGGGGGTTGATTATGTGGGTGGTGGGTTTTACTGTTGGGGGGTTGTTTGTAATTTTTTTACAGGTAAAAGAGCTGATTACTTTGGGGCAATGCCCCGCAAAAGGCTATTTGTAGTTTAGTTTAGGCTACAGGTCTTTTTCATTTTGGGGGGGCTTTTTTATTTTGATAGGGCTATTAGATTAGGTGTAATTAGTTTAAATTTCTGTAATTTGTTTATTATTTTCTGTAATTTAGTGTTTGTTTTTTTTGTACTTATATAATTGTATATAATTTAGTTAATTGTATGTAATTTATTTAATTGTAGGGTTATGTTAGGTGTTATTGTAACTTAGGTTATGTTTTATTTTACAGGTACTTTTGTATTTATTATAGCTAGGTAGTTATTAAATAGTTAATAACTATTTAATAACTATTCTACCTAGTTAAAATAAATACAAACGTGCCTGTAAAATAAAAATAAACCCTAAGATAGATGCAATGTAACTATTAGTTATATTGTAGCTAGCTTAGGGTTTATTTTATAGGTAAGTATTTAGTTTTAAATAGGAATTATTTAGTTAATGAGAGTCATTTTATTTATATTTATTTAAATTAGATTTAAGTTAGGGGGTGTTAGGGTTATAGTTATGTTTAGGGGTTAATAAATTTAATATAGTGGCGGCGACTTTGGGGACGGCAGATTAGGGGTTAATAAGTGCTATGTAGGTGGTGGTGGTGTAGGGGGTGGCAGATTAGGGGTTAATAACATAATGTAGGTGGCGGCAGTGTAGGGGGTGGCAGATTAGGGGTGTTTAGACTCGGGGTACATGTTAGGGTGTTAGGTGTAAACGTAACTTTTATTTTCCCATAGGAATCAATAGGATATCGGGCAGCAGCGATCATAAGCTTTTGATGCTTTCAGACTCCTATTGATTCCTATGTCATCCACCGCCTCCAGGGGGGTGGATTGAAAACCAGGTACGCTGAGCCAGAATAGTGGCGAGCATACCTGGTAGAAATGTGTTAACTAACAAAAGTAGTCAGATAGTGCCGAATTTGCATTCAGAACATCTGTAATGACATAAGCATCAATCTGTGTGAGACTTTGACCAGCGGATCGCATGTTACGTCACAAAATTCTACTTTTGCCGGACTGTAGAGTTTGATAACTAAGGGGAATCAGGCTCGCCACAAATACGCTGCGGAATTCCACCGTATTTGTGGTTGACGGCTTGATAAGTAGGGGCCAATGCATCAAACCAGTAGGCAACCATACTGGTGACAGTGGCAATACACACTGTGGGTTGCCATTGGAGACCCTGATGAATATACATCATCTTTAGCTTCTTGTCCATTGGATCCTTAAAAGAACAACTATCCTCTATGGAAAAGTGGTTCTCTTCAGGTTTTTGTACCTACAGGCACCTGAGATGTAAATCCGGCCCTGCCTCCACCTTAGGAACTGTTTGCCATGACTCCTTAATGGAGTCAGCTATTGGAAACATTTTCCTGAGAATTGGAGATGGAGAAAAAGAAATTCAAGGCCTCTCCCACTCCTGAGCAATAATCTCTGTAGCATGGTCTGGTACAGGGAATACCTCCACCTCAGAGGGAACATCAAAGTATTTGTTTAACTTACTAGATTTCTTAGGATTGACTATGATAGTCATATCAGAGTCATCCAAGGTAGCCAAAACCTCCTTTAGAACATACGGAGGTGTTCCGGCTTAAACCTGAAGAATACAACTTCAGCATCAGGAGAAGGAATTATACTATCTGAGTCAGAGATTTCACCCTCAGATGCTACTGATGTGCCTTCCTCCTCAGACCTCTGAGAAGGAACAGCGTGGATAGCCACAACCAGATCAGAAACCTTAACTGAATCTTTAAATTTCCTCTTGCGCTTTCCCTGAAACATGGGAAAAGCAGACAACGCCTCAGAAACTGCAGAGGATACCTGGGCAGCAATGTCTTGCAAAGAAACTCCTACAGGAGCAACCGCAGAGCACTGCATGTGGTGACAATAGTGATTGGGACGCTTGAGGAGAAAGCTGCAGTAATTCTGATAAAGCAGAAGCCTTAGAGGATGGTGGCTCAACCAAAAAAAAATAAAAAAAGTTTTTCTTATAAAATAAAGTTCTTTCAAAACATGAAAAACAAAAAGGTAGAGGGAGTTCTACTTGGATAGAAAAGCAAAGTTTGCATGTAACCGCTAGCAAGGCCTCTAGTACCATAATGCAACTAACAATATATTTAATTCGCAATTGATACTGTCTCTTTAAGGCTTAAATTTATTTATTTTAAAACAAGATTTATTTATTTAACAAAAAATATATACCCCCTTTATAGGCACATTCTACACCTCAACAAAACTGCTTAGGTGCCTACCTGCCCCAGAAGACCGGATTCTTAGCCATTGGAATATACAGGAAACCTGGGTAGCAATGTGTCCTTACAGTCATCGACTACTCCGGAGCTTTAAAACCAAAGTCTGAGCTAACCGGTATGTGTCACCACTCTGGAAGCTCCTAAACAGAATGTGCTAGAAAGTGCGCGCTTCTGACTGCTGCCTCAGAAGGGAACCGCCTCTCTTTGTACAGAGACATTCTCGGCGGCCATAATGCAAATAAAGAAAACGGCAATTGCGTTGCCTGTTAAAACAACCACATGGTCGGTAAGAGTGTCCTGGACTGGTAACAATTAAACCGGAACCAGGAAAAAAAAACGAGCCACCAATGAGCTGGGCAATTAACCCTGAAATGCCCAGATCCCCTAATCACCCTCAGTGCCTGCTAATCTGCCATAATAGAGGATCAAAATAAAGTCTAAAATGTCCCCTATTCTGCAGCAAGAAGCTGCTTAAAGTGCCAGTGCCCTTTGTAGCTCAAAGAAAAAAATGGCACTTACCTGTAAGTAAGGCTGTCCGGCAGTGTGTGAGAGGATGCCATTCCTCACATGGACCTGTGAAGAAAGAAAGATTAGAGTAAACTTACTCAGGCTTTCTGAATAGGGCAGCAATCTGTTGAGAGGCGCAGTAAGGATTTTACCCCACAAGTTCCCAACTGCTTAAAAGCCACCACTGCCCTACTGAAGAGACTGACGTGGGGTATGGCTAAACCCAAGGAAAGATCAGAGCAAAACTACTCTGCTTTTAAAATAATAAAATCTTGATTTAAGTAAACTTCTTTTTACACCAAAAAAGACTTCACCTCCTTCTTGCACCGCAGGCAAAGAGAATGAGGTTATGGGTAAGGGAAGTGACATATATAGCAGCTTTGCTGTGGTGCTCTTTGCCTCCTTCTGCTGGCCACTAGTAATTGATGATGCCGTGGACTCACTATATCTTAGGAAAGAAACACTTGTTTTCAAATGCTTATAACTTTTTGGGGGAAACACAAATATTGCCCCATATTTGTTGCTTAACCAACACTGTTACATTAATACACTTTTTATCACTGTGAGTACCTTGTATCTAAGTCTCTGCAGACTGCCCCCTTATCTCAGTTCTTTTAATAGCCAATCAGTGAGCACAATGCTATCTATGCGGCACACATAAATTAACACTATCTATGAAAAACTGTCAAAATTCATTGAGATAAAAGGCAGCCTTCAACAGCTTAGAAATCAATTATGAGCCTACCTAGGTTTAGCTTTCAAAAAAGAATAGCAAGAGTACAAAGCAAATTTGATGACAAAAGAAAATTGGAAAGCTGTTTTCAAAACCGCATGCCCTATCACAATTAATATAGGTTATTTTTGACTTGACTGTCCTAAATTATGCACTGTAGAATTATTAGCTTTTTGAATTCTTTTGGTCAGATTAGATTTAAATATCTACTTTTATCACATAGAGCAGCCAAAACACTTAATATTCAAGAAACAAACCAAAGTAATAACAACACAAACGAGTGCCTCTACATTTTGTGTTTTATGATAGGCAGTAAGCAATAAACTTAAAATTTGAAACAATCAGGGTTTCCTTTTTACTGAAAAGATTAAGCTGTAAGTTGTTATTATTTTAGCAATAAAAGCAGAGGAAGCAAGTAATTGCCGATTACTGCTGTATCACATGGGAGGCAGTCTATAAATTAACCAATAACCACTCCACTCGGATCTCAAACCAATTTTAATTTATTGATGGATACAGACTCCCTGCGCAAGTCTCTGTGCTTTGTAATAATATATATTTGTGCTAGTTGTGTCTTCTGTTTTTATGCATTAGAACATGGGAGGAATCTAATTGAAATTTTAATGGGAAAAATAGACAATTTTTATCAGAAATTCACAATGCAAAATCTAAATATATATTTTTTTTATATATATATATATATATATATATATATATATATATATATATATATATATATATATATATATATATATATATATATATATATATATATATATTTATATTTACACTTCAAAAATAGACAGGCACTCTCCGGTATTAAATCCAAAGTTTTTTCTTTTTATTGTGACGTTTCGGGGTATTTAGCCCCTTCCTCAAACAGAAAAATACATATACAACACACATTAAACTTACCCTCCTATATACCCCACAAAGTGCAAATGAGTGAACACAGGTGTGTCGGATCTGCATCCCATTAGCACTACTGAGCATGTACAAATGGCCAATTACGGCAACACACCTGGATCAAACCAAAAAGCAAATGCGAAATGCACAAGTCTAATTGTAAAAATTGGCAACATCTAAGCTGTAAGTAATTCTTCAATCAATCTTAGATTAGCAGCTGGCAAACAATCAGAAGACATTCAGAGATAGACATAATTAACTGCGGATGTCAATGACGATATAGAACACCTGTGCTTACATAGGTAGTATGGTTATGTGCAGGGGCAAAAACGTAACATGGGTTGTCACTCCTGTAAATACAGCATCACATAGTATACGATTAGGCTCATGATATTATATAAGGGGCAAACCGCACTATACCAACAGTTAAAACAAAAATATAAAAATATATAAAAAAAAAATATAACAACCCAAATACATTAGATAGTAAACGGGGCCAACCTAAAAGGTCATTTGTGTGATACATTAAAGACCCATATACATTAATCAGGGTTCAGTTGGCACATACACAACAAGTGGGAAGTAAAACTCAACGTCAATGCGCAAATTTTGTTACCTACACATGTTTGGCGCAATGTCTTTGACAATGTGTTTAACCTGAAGTGACCACCCAGGCCACCCAAACCCATAGATGTATAATTGTTTACACGTGTCCCCAATGGAAAGCTATTGGTTTTGTGATATAGATCGCTGCAATGTCTTTAACTATGTGTTTAACCTGAAGTGGCTACCGTATCGAAGTACCAGGCCGCCCAAGCCCATAGATGTATAATTGTTTACACGTGTCCCCACTGGAAAGCTACTGGTTTTGTGATATAGATTGCTGTAGAGTCACAAGGATTACAAACTGGACACCTAATACCCGCAAATACATATTCCCATATATCAGTATTAGTTATAAATAATTAATAATGTGTTTGTTCAGTCTAACTCACAAATTCATACTCTAATGTGGTAAGGCGATCAGTATCAGACCATTAATATCATACCGGTACGTTTCTGTCTCCCCAAATATGTGGTGGGTATGTACCTATATATATATATATATATAAAGTTCCTTGTGCATTTATTTTTAAAATCATATTTTTATTAATTTTTACACGTTGTCCAGAACAGCATAAGGTACAATTTAAAAGAATTACAAAATTATATCTTGCAACATATGCATTGTTTACATAAGAAAACATTATTTTCTATAAGGCTAATATAATTAAATAAATGTAATAAAAGTTCATACAATGTGTGTTCGCCTCTTATACATAGAAACATAGTATTTCAGAGTAAACAAACTTATTTAAACCATATCGGAGGGGGGGGGGGGTAGAGGGAGAGAGTGAAAACAAAAAGGGGAACCATATTCACTCACCAGATCCCCAACAGAACAATTTCAGTGTTTCTGAATGGGTATATCAACTGTTCTACTTCACTAGGAGGAAAACTTTTAACAAATAAGGACCATTTCTTAAAAAAATGCAAATGTCACTGTTAATATTCATATCTTTATTATATTGTTAAAAAAGAAATAAAATATATATATATATTTTTTTTTTAATAATTCTTAATTTCTGATATATTGGGTCTGGTTGCCTCTTTCCATTTCCTGAAAACCAGATATCTGCTTGCTAAAATAATCATGTTGATAATTTTTTTGATGTTGATTTTGAGTTCCTTCTCACAGAAAGATTATTTGCAAGAGATGAATAAATTGCCAGTGTAATTTTAGGGTGTTGAAAACTATTTTCTGCCATAGCTGGTAGATTATGGGACAGTCCCACATCATGTGCTTTAGCCTTTGGATAAGACCAATTTCCCCATCTAAATCCCTTCTCAGGTGTATAGAAAAACCCTATATAATAGCTTAACATGAGACTCTCTACAGGTTGAGGACATTGTAGTCCGAGAAAGTAGGCATAATGCTTGCGTTTATATTTTCTGTGGGAAAAAAAATGCTCCAATGTTGAGATATCTCTCTCAGATTTGGTTCACCATTTTGGGAGATAAGCAATTGGTACCCAGGTGAAATAGATAAAAGACCATTTTTAGCTAGTGCGACCCAGTTTTCAAATTTGCCCCACGACCATCTCTAACCATATTCCTGGACCACGTTAGAAACATAATTTCTGATTTGTAGGTAAGCAAAAGAGTCTTTGTTTGAGAGATTAAATTCACAACTCGTATTGAACATCTTCATCTCTGAAATATGGCTGACTGTATACCTTCTTGGAAATCGGGGTTCCCAAGAATAGTTTGGAATTTAGGGATGTTGACATTAATCCTTAGAATTGAAAATAGCCTCCACCATGCTATTATAGGTGAATATATAGATTTGAGTTGTTTTACATTCTTAGGTATTATCTTTGGGTCACAATGTATCATAGGATGTGGCTGTGAGGTGTGTGTGGAGTGGTGTTCACCTGTTTGTTCATTCGAATAAATCTACTGCAATGATTTAATGCTCTGTCTCTTATAAGACTTTTATTTCAACATATGGTGAAAATTGGTTAAAAAATTGCAGCATTTGGAGGTTGCTGCCAAAGGAAATACAAGTCACAGGCTTTCCACAAGTAATGCTGTCCGGTGAAACGGTTTACTACAGTAACTCCGCCATCTTGCATGAGTGAGGCCGGATAACAGTGAGTAACCAAGCTTGTCCAGTGTTTACTTTTTGAGAAAGTTGATTCCAAATATTACCATTACTTCTGTATATCAAGAGTGATACAAGATCCTATACCTGTAATAAGAAGTATGAATATACACCTATAACGAGAAATGTGACAAATCTTGTGTTTTACTTTTACCTAATGCATTTGCGTAAACACCTGAAAATAACCGAAGTGGAGTACCCTGTGCAGTGGTTTCTAGTCCTGACAATATACCGGCTATATTTACACTGTTAGAGAGTGACAGTGCTATATTTTATTACGGATCACATAATAGCTGAAGGCATTGTATTATATTTTTCCGTGGTTTGCAACACAGGGTGCATGAGTTTGTATGTCTATGTATCAGAGAAGCCGGCAAAAAATGGGTAAATCATATTGCTTTCAAGAGCATTGTTATCTGGGACATAAACACTAAGTTATAGGTGCGTATATCATTTAGCGCCATACCTCTAAATTTTTTAGGCAAAACAGTTTATTAAATGAAATTCTCGGTTTCTTGTTTTGCCAAATAAATCTTCGAAGGGAGGCATTTAAATCTCTTATGCCTCTTCTCTTCAATAAAACTGGGATGTTTTGCAGAACATATGAAATCTTTGGCAGAAGAACCATTTTAAATAAGGCTATCCTACCCGAGATGGAGAGTTGGAATTTCTGCCAATTTTTCATGTGATCTTGAACTTTATCAAGGACAGGAAGAATATTCAGATTATACCAGAATTCTGGTTGAAGAGATATATGGATACCTAAATATCTGATATACTTAATTACAGTTTTAAAAGGAGTAGCATTTGCAGAATCCCTACTTTTCCTAATCCATAAGATTTCTGATTTTACAGCATTAACCTTATATCCAGAAAAAGACCAGAATAACTCAATAAACGATAAGACTTTAGGAATGTTTATCTAGGTGTTGGACATATAAAGAAGGATATTGTCAGCGTATAGTGCAATATTTAATTCTTTATGTCCTACATTAATGCCGTCCTGATCTTGTCTAATCATGATAGCTAGGGGTTCAATTGAAATATTAAACAAAAACAGAGATAGGGGACATCCTTGGTACTTGCCTCTATTCAGAGTTATCTCAGGAGACAGATTATTGTTCACAATTAATTTTGTGTGAGGAGCATTATATAAATTGTAAATGAAACTAACAAAGTTCTCTTTAAAACCAAATTTAAGTAAGGAGACAATTAAATGGTCATAGTGAACAGAGTTAAATGCTTTTTCAGCATAAATCGATATAATCGCTAGGTCTGAAGAGTTCACTTTTTCCTGTCCTGGGAGTCCCTCTAAAAAAATTAAAATAATCAATTGTTAAAAATACATCCCTGGATCGGGAGCCTGACCACGCTGGAAGATGGTCACACACTAGAAGGGCTCCTGCTTCTTACACTGATAAAAACGCTCAAAATAGCTTAAATGCACATCATAGAACCATCTCTCTTAAATGACTGATCCAGCTTAATAAGAAGCCTTTATCCCTGTCTTCTCCTAGCCCTGGGAACTATTAGGCTGATATATTTATCACGGCGCTCATCTGCCTGTCTCTAAATGGCGCCAACCCGGATGACTACCTCTCTAAGCTTTCTACTGCTCCTATAACCACGCATCGGCCCTCCCTTACGCTACGGACAGACTTCCAGTGGACCCATCACACAGCCTTAGATCCACTTGCACCAGCAAGGACCCCTGGGCTCCCACCGGCAACTTTGCCCCGGCCTGGCTGATGCACTGACACAGCTACGCCATTCTGGCTTCAAAACACGCAGAGACGGCTCCGGGAGCTAAGACATCCACACTTATACCCCCAGCAGGATTTCCGGTAAAGTGAGCATAAAGCGGAGGCTCCGGAGTAGCTATCGACACTGCCGACTCGCTGATTCAAAAGACCCCCGGCGGGGGAACCGCAACCGGTAAGCCATACACCGGCCTCGATTAGGCGTGCAACGGAGACACACACACACTGTGACAACACAGAGCGCGGCCTAGGCAGGACTTTGAGAGGGCACTCTGCTGATCTTTTAGCCTGCACATAAATAAAGGGTATCCTCTCTTCTGCTCCATGAAGGCAAGTCAAATAACACAGCACTGAGAGGCCTAACATAGGATTGGCAATATAATTAAAGATCTCAGCCAGGAGCTCAAAATAAAAGACTTAAATGACAACAGGATATACACATACCAGCCCTTTTCAGAACCCTTGAGAATCTTTTTAATTATTCAAGGATATACATAGATACTAGCTGTTTGAATAATTGGCTATTTCACAAGGCCTACACAGTAGTGCTGCTAGAGAAAACCTACATTAAGGCAGCATAAAGCCAACCATTGATCTGTAAGTGCATGCCTATCAAAAAGAACAACAAAGCTGACAAGATAGCTGTTTCTAAATCAATGAGCCAATACCTCAAGCCCCTGGACCCTACAAAAGAGGCTTTGGTCGCCAACATGGATGTCCCTCAGGACCTCCCTGCACCCACCAATCTGCAACACACTGAATCTCACCCCCAATTTGTTACTAAGGATGACATTAACCACCTGTCTTCTAAAGAGGATATTCAAGGGGTACTGACAGAAATGAGGAGCCTTTTTGGGGACCTTAGAAAGGACTTTTCTGCACTAGAGACTAGGGTTCTGAAAATTGAAAAAACCACACAAGATAACGCAAAAATAGGGACACAACATGCTGTAGACCTACAAAACCACGCCGACAATTTACAATTTTTGAATGAAAAGCTGGAAGACCTTGATAACCGCGGACGCAGGAACAACCTGCGGTTCCGTGGGATATCTGAATCAGTTCACCCACAGAACATTGAAGGCTACCTACAAGCCTTATTTCGCATTATTAAAGACTCGCCTTCCTCACCTGAGATCCCCATAGAGAGGGCTCATAGGGCCCTCAGGCCCAAACCACCAAGTAAAGCGCCCCCGCGGGACATAATAGTCCGCTTTTTGAGTTATAAAGACAAGGAAGATCTTCTCCAGGGAGCCCGCAAGAAACCGTCCCTCACGCATGCCGGAGAGGAAATACAGTTTTTTTCTGATCTGTCCCCTGTGACTTTACAGAAAAGAAGGGAGCTGAACCATATTACATCTGTTCTACGTACTCACAAAATCCCTTACAGATGGGGCTTTCCGGTCTCAATTATCGCCACTGGTAATAACAAAACTTTCATCTTCAGGCCAGGAATGGACCACATGGAATTTTTCGAGAACTTGGCCATTCAGACTCCTCTCCCTGGCAGTTCTCAACCAAGAAGGCCGCCCCAGCTCACCCGCCCTTCATCTGACCATCCTGAGAACGAAGCATAAGGGTAATGTACTGCTGGACTTGGTGGGATTAGGTTTATTCTGCCCTGCCTTCTTCCAAATATATGTTCAGAACTCATGAAAATGTCCTTAATATGTTTTAGTAAATGCTAAATATGTTCATTTGTTCTTCATTAATGCGGAGTTGCATGCTTCACCTTATTTCTTAGGTTTGTAAATGCACTTTTTAAGTGTTATGTCTACTCCTTAAAGCTACAAGCTAAAATTTAATGCCATAGAACTGTCACCAATCACCCTTTGCGTGGCCTGGTAAGGCAGACACCGTTAACTACACTGTTCTTAAATGAAGTTAATTACAGCTATTTGTTCCCTGAGTTATCTCCATATTCTATTATTGATGTATATGCTCCTTCTTATAGTGGATTGTCTATATTTAAGAAATTCTCATAACTGTTGGTTTTGCCTTAGAAATGTATGCTTGTCTCTCATAAGAATGTATTGGAATTTCTTTGCCCTTTAATATAGGCAGGTTAACTCTGTACGCAGAGGACATTATAACCTATACGTACTCTCTTGGGACCAGCGGGCTAACACTTTTCTTTACTCAAATTACAGTTTGACTAACTAATCACTAACAGACTCCAAAATCAATGTACGTTAATACAGGACCTACCCGCTAGCAAGCACGCGCACACTAACGATGCGCCTCTCTATAGAGGCAACTTAAATACACTTATTACCAACTACATAAGGTGTGGAGAGGATGGTGGCTCATAGGCACGTACAGTCCTATTGTAAACTGCCCCGCAGAAAAAACATATACAAGCCTTACTTGAGTTCTTTTAGATGCGATTACCAGCGAAACACCGAGGCTCCCGCTTGCAGTTTCATCTTTACCTAACACACTAAAAAATGGTCCTAAACTATATAGCTCTTCAGCGACCATGACCTATTCCTTTATATGAGTGTGCTTCCCAGCTTGACAAATACAACGTCTGACTCAGCAAAATAGGCATACGGCAGAGATCCTATGGGCTCACTAACTGACATTTCTCTTTACTTTACTTTAACCGGACAGTCCTTATATAATTGACATGCTATAAGTATAATTCTGTTTAATTATAACTTACATCAGTAAAGGGGCTTTTCCCCTAATTCAGGTTTGTTACAAAGTTCTTGTATATATAATTATTCTTAGGAGTAAACCACCTTCTGTGTTTACTCCGCTCTTTCATATTTCGCTCCCCCCTCTCCATTTACTCTCTATACCCCACTAACTTCACCCCTCCCGCAGTACTTGAAACCACCCTCTATACCCTCTTCCCTCTCCTAACAGCCCACATTCCTTCCTTCCCCTTTTTTTTTTTTTTTTTTTGCCATGGCTGCGCACCAAAAATCCAAAAGGTTTTTTCAACATTCAATTAATCTCACTACCATAAATGCAAAAGGTTTGAATAACCCAGGCAAACGCTCTATAGCGTGCAGAGAATTAAACAAAATACAGAGCCATATAATCCTGCTTCAGGAAACGCATTTTAAAAAGGGAAGAGAACCTAAATGGCATAACCCCCAATTTCCATTAGCTTACTTCGCCTCTGGCCAGACTAAAAAAGGGGGAGTAGGTATTGTTTTTCACAAAACTATCCCATTCAAAATGACACATATTGAGAAAGACCCAAATGGCAGATACCTTATCCTCGTAGGCACACTATTCGGTCACCATATTACCTTAGCCTCAATTTATTCTCCCAATCACGGTCAAGACACATTCTTCAAACAGACCTCAGACCTCCTCATGGAACTTTCTAGGGGTATCACCTACATAGGTGGAGACTTTAATATCGTGGCTGACCCCGCAGTTGACACATCAAGGGGTATTTCTTGCACTCCCTCTTCTACAATCAAACAAGTAAACGATACACTTAGAAAGCTATCACTACATGATATCTGGCGAACCCTGCACCCAACCTCTAGGGATTACTCTTTTTACTCTGCCCCTCACAACAGTTACTCAAGGATTGATTATATATACACAGACTCCTGTGGTCTCTCGATCACCCACCACTCTACTATTGATCATATTACATGGTCAGACCATGCCCCAGTCTCTTGTTCAATACTATGGCCAGATATACCAATCACACAAAATACATGGAGAATGGACGATTCTATCCTAGACAACCCTTTAATTTATAATGATATACAAAAGATTATGACAGAATATTTTGAAATTAATAGTCACCCTCCTACATCACACGCCATTATCTGGGAAGCACACAAAAGCGTCATTAGAGGTGCTATGATTAAACACAAGGCTTTCCTTAACAAGCAATACAGAACTAAATATGCCGACCTACAAACAAAACTTAATACCCTAGAAACTAAACACAAAGCAGACCCCTCTTGCCTCACTACTAGCAACCTCTTAAAAGAAACAAGAATTGCATTTCACAAACATTTAGCTGAATCACACCAAAAAAAAGCACTTCTCTTGAGGCAGCATTACTATGAGGGGGGAAACAAACCAGGTCGCATCCTAGCCAGAACTCTAAAAAAAAGACAGCTTAGCTCTTATATTCACTCTGTTGTATCTACAGGCGGCCATCAGGTGCACAGTAGCGAGCAGATAGCCTCAGAATTCCACAAATATTACCACTCCCTATATAATATACACAACCATCCTGCTGACCCCCATCAAGCGACAGAAGGGCCCCAAAATGAAACGTTTATAAACTCCTACTTAAATAAAATAGACCTCCCTTCTCTATCTGCAGAAGATGCTAAACTCCTGGATTCTCCAATAACCGCTGAAGAACTTTTCTCAGCTATTAAAAACTGTCCAATTGGCAAAAGCCCCGGTCCTGACGGCTTTTCGTCAGTTTATTATAAAAAATTTAAGGAGACCCTGGCAGGCCCATTCCTAAAATTACTCAACGATCTTTGAGAGAACCCCTATCTGTCCCGTGTCCTTTTAGAGGCACACATAACAGTACTACCCAAACCAGGAAAGACCCCTGATCGCCCCAGCCATTTTCGGCCAATCTCACTAATTAATTCGGACATGAAGCTTTTCGCAAAGATTCTTGCGACCAGATTAAATAAATACTTACCTGATCTGATAGGCAATGATCAAGTTGGTTTTGTCCCCGGTCGTGAGGCTAGGGACAACACTATCAAAATTACACAATTAATCAATCATGCTAAAGTCTCGGGCCTCCCTCTTTTGCTCTTTTCCACAGACTCAGAGAAGGCCTTTGACAGGGTAAGCTGGGCCTTCCTTCATCAGGTAATGGAACGAATGGGGTTCGGAAGAACCTATATAAATTTAGTTTTTGCCCTTTATTCTAACCCCAACGCTAAAATTAGGATTAACGGCACACTATCAGAATCTTTTGACATTAAAAACGGAACCAGACAAGGCTGTCCCTTATCCCCACTGCTATTCGCCCTCTCGATAGAAGTGCTAGCCAATTTTCGTAAGGGCCTCCCATCACATCAAAGGTATAAAAGTAGGAGACTCAGAATATAAACAAGCGCTGTATGCCGACGACGTTCTTTACACACTAACAAATGCCTCTGAATCCCTCCCTGCACTCTTAAACGTCCTTAAGGAATATGGCAGAGCTTCCGGCTTCTCTCTGAACCTACATAAATCAGAACTACTGAACGTTAATACCTGTCCCAAAATTATACAAACCTTACAGCACATATACCAAATCCCCTTAGCTACATCTAAATTGAAATATCTAGGTATTTACTTAACTCCTGACCCATCTGACCTATTCAAATATAATTATATCTCCCTCAAGAATGCGATTTCAGCAGACTTATCCTCGTGGAAAAGCAAATACACATCCTGGCTTGGTAGAATAGGGGTGATTAAAATGAATGTCCTGCCCCGAATCCTCTATCTCCTTCCCATCACTCTTCCTAAGGGCTATATATCTCAGTTGCAAAAAATAATAGAACAATACATATGGGCCGACACCAAGCCCAGAATCCCCAGACGCACTATGTACTTACCAAGAGACAAAGGCGGACTCGGGCTGCCAGATATCTCCCTCTATAAAAGGGTGATTAGCCTTCAGAAGATAGTGGAATGGGCACAAAACGAAAAATATAAAGCTTGGATTGAACTAGACAGGCAAATCCTCAGAATTAATAATGTGAGCACCTTAGCGTGGCTCTCACCTTCTCAGCGCCCTAATATAATTAAGAATTATCATCTCCTATCAGAAACATTCAACACCTGGGACTCAACCGTCGCTACCTCCACTCACATCTCCTCGAGACACTCACCCTTAACACCAATACTTGAAAACCCCGAAATTCCCTATCACAAAATAGGTTACTTTAGACTCGCACCATATAAACTCAAAGAGGGTACAGTCTACGGAGTAGTTGAAAATGGAAAGATTATCCCACAAGCTACACTTAAGGACACCTACCCCAAGGTCTTTTCTTCTTGGCTGCAATACAACCAGCTGGTACATTTTATATCCGGCCATAGACAAAAACAAAATCTGGGCAGGGCACTCACTCCATTTGAGCAACTTTGCACGGGGAATTCCCTACCAAGACACCTAATATCTCTCCTCTACAAATTAGCCGCTTCCACGGGCACAGATACACTCCCGACTTATGTCACACAATGGAATACAGACTTAGGGACAGATAACGATGAACACTCATGGTTAAAAGCTTTTAGCTTAATCAAAAAATCGTCTGTCTCGTCAACCATCCAAGAACTCCATATTAAACTCATAGGCAGATGGTACCTGACCCCAGTTAGACTTCACAGAATATTCCCTACAGTAAGTCACATGTGTTGGAGAGGATGCGGAGGGAATGGCTCCCTACTTCACATATGGTGGTCTTGCCCCCTAATTATGCCCTTCTGGACAGAAATCTTTGACAAAATGTCTGAAATCCTCAACATCCCCCTGCCAAAAACACCTGAGATTTTATTATTCTTAACGCTTCCCAAAACACAAAGCCAAACACACCTCTCCCTGCTGCTAATCATGCTTACTAGCGCGAAAAAACGGATCCCTAAAAAGTGGAAGAAATAAAATCCTCCCACGATAGGTGAATGGCACTCGCAAGTCGAGGAAGTCCTATTACTGGAAAGATATTACTACCTTAAAAATCACAAACTAGAAGAATATGAGTTCCTTCGAGCACTATGGCTATGCCAAACCTTCTCCTCTAACCCAGCCCCCCCCTCCCTCCTGACCATGGAATCCCACCTGATGCCCCTCTCTATCCCCTTTCTTCATCTATTCTGTCCCTTCTAAACTCTTAATTGTTTACTCTGAAAAATGGAAAAGTTTATATATGTTTACTCTTGCTTCTGCTACAGACTAAGGAGCAAGAGTTTTGTATCATTTTTGAAGTGTACGATCTTAATGCACAAGGAAACACAATGTACAGTTTCCTCTTTGTATCTGTTTTTTATACTGTGCTGATTGTTATTACATCCAACTATGCTATTGTAATCTTTACACTTCAATAAAGCTTGTTTAAAAAAAAATACATCCCTGATTTTAGCAGCAGAATTTCTTTTATACATAAATCCTGCATGATCTTTGTGAATAATATTGGGTAGTACAGTGTGTAAGCGTCTAGCAAGAATGGAAGTAGTTAATAGTCAGAATTGAGAAGTGCTATGGGTCTTTATGATTCTTTTTTTGTAGGGTCCTACCCCTGTTTCAAAATTAGCGCGGTTATAGAAGCAGTGAAGCTAGAGGAAATATGTTTACTCTCAGTTCAAAAATAGTTGAAAATTCAGCTTGTTCTGCATAGAATCGTAACTCTTTCTCCCACGCTATAATATAAGCTGACTTATAGAAGGTATGGTCCAAGGCCGTCACGCAAACCAGGCAAGAGCTTCACAATGGCATCTCACGCCGCTCAGACTCTTCACAATTTCCCATTTAAATTGCCCACTATGCTGGAGAGACTGCGGGGTTGGTGGGATCGCCAGCTCACATTTGGTGGGAATGTCCGGCGCTATGACCTTTTTGGACTGAGATTTCTCATAAGTGTATGACTCTGGACCCCCAGCTGGGTAACTCCCCCCAAACTGTTTTATTTAACTTAGGTATTAAGACTACCTCCATCCCAACATATTTTTTGAGCATATACTTGTTCTTGGCAGCCAAATTAGCAATTGCTAGACTCTGGAAAAGAAAGACAGTCCCTAGTTGGGGTGACGTAGCCAAAATTATGACTTACTTTGAGCACATGGAGTGCCCAATTTTTACCCAACAGAATAAGGTGATCTTACACTCTCAAATTTGGGATACTTGGAAACAATTGAACAAATTATGAAGAGTAGTCTCAGGGGGTAATGGTTAAGCTATGGAGTAGTCAGGCGCACGCAGCGTGTGGTTTAAACGTCTCAGTGAGCTGCGCTCCTTCCCCCCCTTTATTTATTTATTATTTTTTTTTTCTTCCTTTCCCCTTTTTTTATCTCTTTCTATCTCTATATTCTTCTCCCCTCTTTTCTCCTTACCGATCTTTCTCCCCCTCCCTTTCGACCCTAGTTTTTCCAATCTCTTTTATGGGTCACTCTTGTAAACAATCCATGTTTGACAAAAATGCTTCATTTTCTTACCTACCTACTTTTCATTACTACATCGAGATTTATATTGTTATTAGGTAAAGTTGAGGCCGATTGCTATAACAGTGTCGTTTCGTTGTATGTACAGTCATGTTTTGGATGTATCACAATATTGTGTATTATGAAGACCTTGTTATGTATCATTATCGGTTTCACGCTAGATGTATATACAATACCTCTGTACTATTTGTATTTTTCGACCTCAATAAAAACTTATTTGGAAAAAAATAGTTGAAAAGCTTTTCAAGGTATGGGACGATATTTTGAGCTAAGATTTTATAAAACTCATTTGGAATTGCATCTGGCCCTGGTGCTTTATACAATAATAGATCTTGGATAGCTATTTTAATTTCAGTCTCAGTGATGGGGGCATTTATGTTAGTGGTTAATTCAGTGGATAAAGTGTGGTTTATAATTCTTCCCACAAAATTCGTCCCCTATGTTGCAGACTAGGGCCTCTATTTAATAAAGGTCTTGCGGACCTGATCCGACAGTGCGGATCAGGTCCGCAAGACCTCGCTGAATGCGGAGAGCAATACGCTCTCAGTATTCAGCATTGCACCAACAGCTCACAAGAGCTGCTGTTGCAACGCCGCCCCCTGCAGACTCGCGGCCAATTGGCCACCAGCAGGGAGGTGTCAATCAACCCAATCGTACTCGATCGGGTTGAATTCTGGCGATGTCTGTCCGCCTTCTCAGAGCAGGCGGACAAGTTATGGAGCAGCGGTCTTTGTGACCTCTGCTTCATAACTGCTGTTTCTGGCGAGCCTGCAGGCTCGCCAGAAACACAGGGCATCAAGCTCCATTCAGAGCTTGACAGATAGGCCCCTAGATTCCTTAGCAGAATATAAATTATGGTAATATTTAGTAAAGACTTGCAGCACTTCTTCTGGGGTTGTAACAAATGTTCCTTCACTTTGTATTCTTTTGACCACTGTAGATTTTTAAATATTTTTAACCAGAACAGCTAATAACTTCCCAGATTTGTTACCATGTTTATAAAATTTGGCTTGTAATCTTAGATCAGATCGTGTTACTTTATTAATTAAAAACATATCCCTCTCTTTTTTAGCTCTACAATAGGTGGCTCAATTTTCAGAAGATCTTTCTTGTAAGTATTGGTTATATAACTTAGTTAGAAACTTTAAAACTTCCTGTTCTCTATCCCTATTTATTTTTCGCATTGCTATAGTGTAAGCTATGATTTTACCCCTCAGCACCGCCTTAGCCCCTCCCCAGAACACATCCGTTTTTTCTACATAATCTTGATTAAACTGTGGGAACTCTTCAAACTTCCTTCTGAGAAAGTTTTTAACTTTATGTCGTTACATAAACATTTTGGGGAAATAAAATGGTTAGATGTATGACCAAGGGTTAAAGTAGTAACTTGGAGAGATATTGGATCCTAGAGGCAAATAGTGTGTATATCTGCTTTGATTTGTATTTTGGCAGTTTTATTATCCACTAAAAATAAATCGATTATCGAAAGAGTTTTATGTGCTTGAAATAAGCATGTATATTCTCTAACATCTGGGTTCTGTGTCCTCCGTATGACTGCCACGTTTTGAAAATCTTTTTAAGAAATTTGGTTTCTATGTCATCTTTTTTAGTTTTAGGTAGTAAGGCTTTTTCCCTGTGTCTGTCAAAGGTATATTGAGGAGCCATGTTAAAATATCCACCTATTATAAGGTATCCCTCAGAACATTGCATTATACATACCTGGAGTCCCAAAAGTCTGAACTAATGAGGTTTGGGGCATAAATATTACAGAATGTATAAATAGAGTTGGGTATTTTTATTTTCAGAAGAAGATATCTGCCCTCTGGGTCCGGAAATCTATATAAGACCTGATAATTAATCTTCTTCCCTAATAGAATTACCACCCCCTCTTCTTGCTGACAGAAGGGGATGCAATAACCTCTCCAACCCAAGAGAATTTTAATTTAGCGACTTCAACTAGGTCTAGATGAGTTTCTTGCAAAAAAGCTATGTCACTTTTTAATTTTTTGAGATGTACAAGAATCGCCTTCTGCTTAATAGGAGATGTGATACCCCCTATATTCCAAGCCACTATGTTCAATATATTGTGGTTATTCATACCCTACCCTGAGTTATATATAAAACAAAACAAAATGAAACCCCCAATCCCACCTCCCCTCAGATCCAAAAACGCCCCATATGAGTTCAAGGAGGCACCATTCATTGAATTATACATACAAAAAAAGAACAGAAAACGAAAAAAAAAATATATATTCCTGTAACCTTATTCCGATTCCTTATCTACCAGGAATTTTTCAGCTTCTCTAGAATCAAAAAAATGACTATGGTCGTTAATTGTAATTTTTAATCTGGCTGGGTAAACAATAGTGGCTTGGGTCCCCTGATTAATGAGTTTGATGCAAATGGGAGATAATTCTCTTCTTTTTAAGGATGTCTCATAAGAGAAATCCTGAAAAAGAAATATTTTCACACCACCTAACAAAATAGGTTGAGTCTTCCAATAATATTGTAACAGGGTAACTTTATCTTGAAAATGTAAGAGTTTGGCAATAATAAATAGTCTTGTCCTCAGTTCCCTGTTACCAATTCTATGTGCACGCTCTACTATAATGGGGGGATGTGATATCAGAGCTGTACTAGAGTCACTAAGATAAACTCTATCAAGTCTTCATCATGTTTGTTCTCTGGAAGTCCCACTATCCTGATCTTATTCCTTCTGGAACGATTCTCTAGATCTTCTATTTTGAGCTGCATTTTGAAAAGAGTTGTTAATTTCTAATTAATTTTAAGAGACTTGTTAGAGTCCCCTAGATCTGATATTCTCTGTTTCACCTCTTGAAGTCTGTTAGAAAATTGTCTAACTTCATTGGTTAAAGGGACAATAAACCCAAATGTTTTCTTTCATGATTCAGATAGAGCATGCAATTTTAAGCAACGTTCTAATTTACTCCTATTATCAATTGTTCTTCATTCTCTTGCTATCTTTATTTAAAAAGCAGGAATGTGATGGATAGGAGCCGGCCCAATTTTGGTTGAGAACCTGGGTTATCTCTGCTTATTGGTGGGTAAATGTAAGCATCCAATAAGCAAGTACTATCCATGGTGCTGAACCTAAAATGGTCTGACTGCTAAGATTTACATTCCTGCTTTTAAAATAAAGATAGCAAGAGAATAAAGAAAAATTGATAATAGGAATAAATTACAAAGTTGTTTAAAATGTTTATGCTCTATCTGAATCATGAAAAATAAATTGGGTTCAGTATCCCTTTAACATTGATATATCCTGTATAATTTCACAATGTTCTCGACCAAAACCTGCATATCAATATGCTCATTACATCATACAGGGTTGACATTTACAGGGTGAATTTCTGCAGAGGTCTCTAAAGTATTTTTATTCTTCCTCTCTCTTGGTTTAATGGCCATAGCTGGAGAAGTGATTTTAGAGTAAGAGGGTGATTTGATAAATTTGTCCATATAATGTGGTTAAAGACAAAAAAGACAAAAAAGAGGGATAATCTAAAAATTTGTGAGGGGGAAGGGAGTGGTCTAGTAAAGGAATCACATGAGTAAAGGAAAAATAAAATGAGGTGATCTACTTTTAACTAAAATGTGCTTAAGACCAGCTATGTTTCCTGGAAACACACAAACAGAGGAAAGTCTGATTTCACAGGAGCCCACTACTTGATTACATTAAGGTGTGCTTAAGAACCCTAAGTAATTGCTTTAAAGACTAAGCTTAACTATGAATTATTTACCAACTTCCACAGAGGGCAATAGCTTAGGACTTACAAAATATCAATAACAGGAAAGTTAGCTTAACCCTTTGGCCCCTATTTAACAAAGGTCTGTTGGACCTGATCCGACAGTGCGGATCAGGTCCGACAGACCTCGCTGAATGCGGAGAGCTGCCTCCTGCAGATTTGCGGCCAATCGTCAGCAGGGGTTGTCAATCAACCCGATTGTTTTCGAATTGCGGCAATGTCTGTCCGCCTGCTCAGAGCAGGCGGACAGGTTATGGAGCAGCAGACTTTAGACCGCTGCTTCATAACTGGGGTTTCTGGCGAGCCTGCAGGCTCGCAAGAAACATGGGCCCTCAAGCTCCATTCGGAGCTTGATAAATGGACCCCTTTGGCTGCTAAGCCATTTCCCACCTGTGTGCTAAGCTGGTTTTGAGCTTTTTGTTGCAGTTCACTTTTAAACACTTTTAGAAGTAAAGTAAACTATACAAAATATATATATTTTTTTTTAGCAGACCCAGCAGATTAAACATATACCATTATTATATGTGTATGAAATAGCGCATAAAAAGTGAAAAAAGTGTATTTTTTTACTCCTGACTCAATAAATAATAGTATGTAATTTTATTTTTCTAAGCTCTATCATTAAAACCTGTGTGGATAAATATTTGTAGTAGGTAACCTGTCTGAAATAAGCAGAAATTAAGAACATTTCACAGTTTTTTCCCACTGTTTTATTGCAGGCGTGTCAATTTGATAAACTATCGAAAACAGCATCTTAGAATTTACTGTACTGTTTTCAGCAATTAAACAGTTCTAACCACCTGAGAAATTAAAATAGGGTACACAAAGCACACATTTTCAGAAAGTACACCCCTTGGTGCATCAAATGAGGGGCTACAAGTATTTCTAGCAGGAATTTCGGGTGCGTAGCAATTAATGGAATAAGTTGCATTGCTTAAAAACAATAATAATACTAAGCAAAGAGCCATATTCCACTTATTATTACATTGTCTATTTTTGTGCTAGCAATACATGTAGCCCTTCATTTGATGCGCCAAGGGGTATATTCCAAAAATGTGTACTTTATTTAATGTATCTGTCTGATTGCAGATATAACCCATAAAGGTTGAAAGGCTATTTTTTTTTAAACAATTTCAAGATTGCCATGTCTGCAATTAAACAGTTTTAGCCGCTTGGAAAATTACAATATGGTACACAAAGCACACATTTGTAGAAAGTTCACCCTTTGGCGCATCAAATGAGGGGCTCCATGTATCTCTAGCACATAACTGAGGTGTTGAACAATTAATGCAATATGGTGCTTTGCATAAACATTTTTTTTTTTTTGGGGTGGGCAGCAATTAATGGAATAAGTCGCATTGCTTAAAAACAATAATAATACTAAGAAAAGGATAGGATGATAATATTTCACCTATTATTACATTGTCTATTTTTGTGTTAGCAATACATGTGGCCCCTCATTGATGCTGCTTGGTGTGTACTTTCTAGAAATATTTAGTTTATATACCAGATCGTTGGGAATGCACCTGTAATCTGCATCGGTACTGCAGAATAAACTGTTGATTTGCAATTCTCTTTACAAAATAAATAGATGTCGCTAGAAAATATATAATTTTTATTGCAAAAAATAAGCTTCTTTGCAGGGTGTTTTACTCCTCTTCCACACACGCTAAAAGACTGATTCTAAAAATATTATTTGGTGTGGGTTTTTTTTTTAAATAGCATTCCTCTACCATTTATTAATTTGTAGCCACATTATCCAGGAGATCATTGGATTACAAATATAATATCGATCAGTATTGTAAAAGGGATTGTAACATTTCTCAGCTAGGTGATCACTGCGGTAATGCTCATTATCACGGTGATCATTTAGCTATAATACTTAAACCGATATTTCTTTTTTAAAAAAAAAAAACAAGTTTGTTTTTATAAAATGTATTTTGGGGGTCTCTAGGCAATTTTGATCTTTATTTATGTGCCTTAAGAGACCCCCAAATCCTGTTTTTAAACTTTTTTATTTTTTATTTTTTTCTACACCCAAGACTTATACCATTGGAAAGGGTAGATGATTGCCTTTCCAATGGTCTTGGGGGTCTGTAGCTGCATAGATGCCTGAGATATAGGCATCAAAGCAGCATGCCCCCATCTCCCTATAACTGACAATTCTCAGTTTTAAATAAAGTTGCGCGATGACGTCATCACATCATTGTGCATGATATCATTGCGAGGGGAGGGGAGCCCAGGCGATGCTTGTGAGTATCCAAGCCAGATTGCCAGGGTAGGAGTGGATGGGAGTTCTCAGACCTCCATCAAGGTGGGGGAGTGGTTGTGACGGCTCTGAGCCGTCGTTAGCACCTGAGTGTCAGAAATACTTTTGTAGTAACACCAGCACCAATATCTTGGTATAAACCTTTATTAGGTTACATAGAAAACAGCGACATTTGTGGCAAACCCACTTAATCATGCTCGAAACTTTGCTGTTTTCTATGTAACCTAATAAAAGTTTATACCAAGATATTGGTGCTGGTGTTACTACAAAAGTATTTCTGACGACCAGGGGAAACTGCAGCTGTCCCCAAACACCGTGCACCACTGGATACTTAAGTGCTGTATACCCTCAACATTGGAATAGTTAGCACCTGAGTGGGAAAATTTGCGACGGCTTTAGCACTCAACAGGTTAACACACTTTTAGCAAGTTAAGGTTTGTTAGAAATCAATTTTATCTAGAGGCTTTCTTAGGCTTTCAGCAAGTAAAACAGCTGAAATAAGCTAGATATAAACGAGATTTCATCACCCAAAAAGTACCTATCAATATATTATTGTGTCCTCACAAGCACTTAAGCAGTAATGAAACACAGCTCAT
This sequence comes from Bombina bombina, assembly GCF_027579735.1. Classification (NCBI taxonomy): domain Eukaryota; kingdom Metazoa; phylum Chordata; class Amphibia; order Anura; family Bombinatoridae; genus Bombina; species Bombina bombina. The sequence goes on from NC_069503.1 coordinate 564,007,503, forward strand.
TCACAGTTATGACCATACATTATATATGAAAAATGCAGTGAATTGGTTAAACAGATTCCCAAGTATCACCACTGTAATTATGAATTGATAAAAATAAGTTACACTGTAGTTAGATGTAACCTGTAAAGACCAGGATCTTAATACAGTCAAGTCTTGGCTGCAAATATATATATATATATATATATATATATATATAATTTTTTATTTTTTTTTGATGAGCATTGGATTTGAAGAAGTTGCAAGGTGTCATTAGGTTTCAAGAAACCTTAATAAAATATATTTCCTTGTCTAGAATAGCTAGAGGATATGTAAAGCCTTTTAAACCAGTTCGCTATCTTGTGTAAGCCATCTGATGCGTAAGTATTACAAGATAAACAGTTGTGACTTTAATCTTGGTTGAAGCAGTTCTATGTCCCGTTAGTAAGCAGACCAGCAGAGTGAGCTCAAATGCCAAGTAAAAGCAGTAAGTGGCTAGGCAAGAGTAGTTATTAAATCAGCCAAATAACTCAGCATTCATAATGGTGTTAGGCAGCACTTATAAAGGGATATTAGCTTGTGAGAAAGAATAGCAAGCAAGCAAGATTGAGGGCAGAAGCTTATATAACAAAAGAATAGAAGTGTCTGCTTATAGAAAACAGCTCATGCCAGCATGTTTCATAAAAGGATTCTGAATAAGATACTTGCTGTTCCTCCCTCTGTATTATGTCCTGATGTAGTATCGACCCTCAAGGCCTCCGGAATACCAACAACACTCTAAACAGAGCTTAATAGGGAGATTATTCCAGGGTCCGGCTCAAAGATGGATCCGCAAGCTCTGCAACAGAGAGTGGAGAGAATTCCTATGCCTGCGGGTCAGGCTTTGGTCTTTCCCTCACCTCAGCTGGTCTTTGAACAGGAATAGGATAGCTGAGGCCCCCAGAATTGTTCTAATAGCACCGCTGGTATCAGATTCTCTACCCCCCCTCACGCAGCACTGATCGGAGGGAGGGATTATCTGTGGTACTTCGCAGTGGATTCCTGGTGAGAGTAGTTCCAGACCACAACTCGATCTGGGTCCAGGCGCCTCCTTGACCGCAGATGTTTCATAAAAGGATTCTGAATAAGATTTTTGCTTTTCCTTCCTCTGTATTATGTCCTGATGTAGTATCGACAGTTAACCCATCAAGGCCTCTGGAATACCAGCAACACTCTAAACAGAGCTTAACAGGGAGATGATTCCAAGTTCTGGCTCAAAGATGGATCTGCAAGCTCTGCAAACAGAGAGTGGAGAGAATCCTTGAAGGCTCGCCGGAAACACGGGGCATCACGCTCCATACAGAGCTTGATAAATTGACCCCACAATCTGATATACCCAGTGTGTTTATCCCAGACTGGAGGCGCTATTTCTTAGTGGTAGCTGTCTGAATCTATCAATCTCCTAAATATAGATCAATATCCCATCTAACATTTATACCTCTTGGTTCTTTAGTCTTTAGGGTAAAGATCCAGCATGCCTACCTGTGCAGCAGTTTTGCAAACCTATTTCCTCCTTTCTTACTACCTACAACATGATCAATACACTAAACTTGAAATATGTCTGATCTCTCATTCTGTGCTTTGTGCTGTGCAAAGTGTTTGGCTACTGGAGTTCTAGGTGGTTCAGCCTCTATGTCATTCAGATGTTCCCTGACACAGTCCTTTAGCATTCTACTTGAACACCCTACGTACTGCTTCTCAAACAATTGACAAGTTAAGAGGTATACTATGTATCTAGATGTGCAGTCTAATCTGTATTTAATGTGACAATTTTCACCTATTTCACTCGATACAAAAGTATCACTTTTTTAACATAGTCACATGTTTGGCAAGGTCTTCTGCCACATATGAACATACCCTTCCTGTCTAGCCAGCACTCCTTTGGATTTTTAGCTCTTGAATCATATTCATACATCAATACTCTGTCACCTATCGTGGGTGCCCTTCTAGCTATATATTGACAACCTTGGGATAGGATATTTAAATTTGTCCTTATTATATTAACCATATTATATATTATGGTTAATATAATAAGGAACATTTTAAATATCAAATATATATATGATTCAGATTTGAATAATGGGTTCAAAGTTGAATAATAAAGTCACTGTTCACTGTTTTAGCAAAGGAAACAGCCCAATAAACAGTTTTACCTTTATACAATTGCTCCATATCTCTCTAGAAATATAGTAAGTGGTATTTTTACCATGGATTTAGAGTAGTGCTTTAGATCTTAATGAGCAGTGTCAAAACATAATGTTTATTTGGTCTGATGAGAATTTTGAGAGATGGTTTTTAAGTATACCTATTCCCATAAAACCTATTGTAACAAAAATTAGGTAGTCCTAATTAAGTACAAATTCCCTTATTTTATAACCCTATTAAATTCTTAATAATGTCAGCCTTATGACACCAACAACATTTCAAACATAAAAAACTAAATTAAAGGGATACACGTATCATATTTCTGAAAGTCGAGTATCTGTATGTGAAAAAATGGAGAAAAAAATAACAAAGAACTGTTTAGATATCAGCTGAAACTTAAAGAAACACATAACCCTACCCCGTGTTTGGATATATTTGGTATTGTGCTGACTTCTTAGTGCTTTTACTTACGTGGCCACAATGGGGTTAACACAAACTTGCTCTTGTTTTCGGCAGATAATGGTTTCTATCAGTGTTTTTTTCCATAATCCCAAAACACTTTTGCCATCATTTCCCCATAAGCTCAAACTCATTGACACCTAATAACAGCACAAAATAATTATCTGTGTCAATAATCTCAACATTTTTGTAATTGAAAAACAAAATTAACAACAAACAAAATGGTGATTTCAATTGCTTTGTCATTACAAAATGAACAATTACCTTATAGCAGTTAAATTTAATAAGTGAAAATGGGCCCATAAATGTGTCACGAAGTATGCAGAATTTAGACTGAGCTGAGAAATGAGATTTAATACTTGTAAATGTAAGGTTTTACATTTTGTAAGTAAAAATATGCAGGCTTCTTAATATTTAAATAGGACTAGACTTAGCAAAACAGAGGAGGAAAAGGATTTAGGAATACTTATAAATAACAAGCAAAGAATACGTGCTCAATGCAAGGCAGAAGATTTTAAGGATAATAAAATGCTAGTATTTATTAAAAGTCATTGTTTCAAGGAAGAAACATATAATTTTGTTGCTATATAAATCCCTTGTATGACCTTGGTTTAAAGGGATATGAAACCCAAAATGTTTATTTCATGATTCCGATAGAGCATACGATTTTAAACAACTTTTCAATTTACTTCTGTTATCTAATTTGCTTTATCCTCTGGGCATCTTTTGTTGAAAAGCATATCTAGATAGGCTCAGGAGTGTGGCGCTAGCTGCTGATTGGTGGCTGAACTTGTATGTCCATTTTCATTGGATTACAAATGTGTGCAGCTAGGTCCCGGGACTGCATTGCTGCTCCTTCAATAAAAGATACCAAGAGAATGAAGCAAAATTGATAATAGAAGTAAATTGGAAGATTGTTTAAACATGTATAATCTATCTGAATCATGAAAGACATTTAATCAATGAGGAAAGGTTAGCCACATTGTGTCTGTTTACTCTAGAAAAAAGGCATTTGAGAAGTGATATGATTATACAAATATATTCAAGACCCATTTACGGTGGTAGCTCTGTTTATTTAAAGGCAATTGTTTGTGGCAAGAGGTCACACTTTATAACTAGAGGAAAGAATGTTTAATTTCCAGCAACATAATAAATTGTTTCACTGTAAGAGCAATCAAATTATTGAACTAATTGCCTAAGGAGGTAGTGAATACCTAATGCCTTAGATACATTTAAAAATTGCTTATATGTATTTCTAGCTAAAAAGGAATTTAAAGGGACGCTCAAGTCAAAATGAAACTCATGATTCAGATAGAGGATGCAATTTTAAACAACTTTCCAATTTACTTCCATTATCAATATATGCACAGCCTTTCTATATTTACAATGTTTTAGTCACCATTTCCTACTGAGCATGTGCATGAATTCACAGAATATACATGTATGCATTTGTGATTGGCTGATGGCTGTCGCATGATACAGGGGGTGGAAATAGACATAACTTTAAAATTTGTCAGAAAAAAAATCTAAAACTCATTTGAAGTTTAGACTGTGCTATTGCATTGTTGATTTATCATGCATTTGCTAATTATGCAAATCTACTGTATTTACTGGTCCTTTAAGGATATGATTGTTTGTGTTAAATGGGACTAATTGTATTAATGGCAGTTTATTTGGCAGCTTCCTTATTGTAAATTAGGTAGGATCTGAATAGGTTGAACCTGATGGACTTCTGTCTTCCTTCAACCACATATACTACTGTTATTTTGTATGTCACTATGTATACATTTATGCTTCAAAGATTTTGCATGTCAATCTCTAAATGGAGCCCTTCTCAAAGTGAAAGAAGTACTGAGGGAGAGACAAACGCCTAGATTTAGAGTTTGGTGTTAGCCCTCAAAAGCAGCGTTAAGGGGTCATAACGCTGCTTTTTACCGGCCGCTGGTATTTAGAGTCAGGCAGGATTTAGAGTCAGGCTACCGCTCACTTTCTTTCCGCGACTCGAGGTTACCGCAGATCCCCTTACGTCAATTGCGTATCCTATCTTTTCAATGGGATTTGCCCAACGCTGGTATTACGAGTCTTGGAAGAAGTGAGCGGTAGAGCCTCTACCGACAAGACTCCTACCGTCAAAAAAGGTCAGTAGTTAAGAACTTTATGGGCTTTAAACTTCTTGTAAAAAAAAAATATTTTCTGTAATTTAGTGTTTTTTTTTGTATTATAGATTAGTTTATTTAATTTTATTTTAGTTTAGCTAATTGTAGGTAATTTATTTAATTAATTTATTGATAGTGTAGTGTTAGGTGTAATTGTAACTTAGGTTAGGATTTATTTTAAAGGTAATTTTGTAATTATTTTAACTAGGTAGCTATTAAATAGTTATTAACTATTTATTTATTTATTTATTTTTTTAAGTTTTTATTTATTGACCAAAAGCAAAATACCAGCCTTACAATTCGGCTTACCTTTCACCACGCAGGGTATACCAGAACAAAAATTTAGCCCGACATCTTGGTCTCACATCTCACCACACAGGGTGTTTACACTAGTTATGAAGTATCAGAGTGCTAATTCACATAAATTAAATTTTAACTTAAAAATCCACAATCTATATTCCGGTATTTCTTCAACTTACAAATTAGACTCTACCTCCTCAGTCATTCAATTACCCTGATGGGACTATATCACTGTAGAGAGAGCCCTTCCTGTAAAAACTTGGACATTACGGTGGTAGCTGAGTTATCTATAGTCGTTTCTCAAATTGTGTATCTTGCTTTTGGGGCTTTTATCTATTATAATAAGACCCTATCTAAAGACAATACTTGAAATACAAACAATAAAACAAACAAAAAAAAACAAAACAAAAAAAAAAAACCCCGACTCCTCTCCCCCCCTTCCCTCCTCCCAATTTGTTCGAAGTGCTCTTTGTACATAGTCAAGTTGCCACATGGTAATATTTATTTAGCCCAGTAAAGTTATCTTACCCCTAGCTATCAAGTTGACCCCTGCCCCACTCTTGGGGTATCTTGTTTTTTAACAGAAGTAACATGAATTTGGGGGAATTTTGTAAGGGTAGTATGAGTTGCTTTTGTACTATCAATGGCTTTTCCCGGATTATATTTAACCATTTTGAAAAGAAAGCCTCAAGTCTCTTTTCTGAGTAGGGTCTAATATTAAATAGCTCAATCATCATCTGTGTATCCATTGTATTAATAAATTCTTTCAGACTAGGCTCTTCTGTTGCTTTCCATTTTTTAAATATTATGTTACGAATAGCCAGATTTATAAGAAGTTTATCTGATTTATTTTCACCTACATCATATAACAGGAAAACATTGACTGTAGTCAAAGAAATTTTAATACTTAAAAAATTATTAAGCCAGTAATTAACTTTGCCCCAGAATTGCAATACTTTTGGGTAGGCCCAGAGACAATGGATAATATCAGCAGTCTCAGCTTTACATTTAAAACATTTACAATGTAGTGTTTTATCAGCCCATTTATTAATTTTGTCAGGGGTTAGATAATAATTATTTAATAGTTTATATTGAGACTCTTTCCAACTATGCACTGACGTAGCCATATCCAGATTAATAAAGCATTTTTTAACCTCTTGTGATTGAACCTGCGGGAAAAACCTATTTGTGTAAGTTGTAATTTTTCCACTTGCACCATCCCTGATTTCCAATTCATTAGACCTTTCTCCCTCCAAGTTTTATATACTGGGTCTGACAGGCCAGGCAAAAAGTCGGGCATGCCCATAATAGGACAATAACTAGAAATTTGGTATTGACAGTTTAAGAGGGTACAATATTTCTTCCAGGCTATAATAACGTTCTTGAATGTTAGTAGATTGGAAATATTGTTAGGGATTAATTTTTTATCTATGTGCAATAATGATTTAAGATTATAAGGCGTGACTGATTACTTCTGATTCCAAATTGTAGTAAGTGACGTAATCCCCCTCTACCAACCAGTCTACTGTGAATTTAACTAGGTTCACTAAATTATATGTTTTAAGGCAAGGAAGTGCCAGACCCCCCTCTTTTCTACGCTGAATCAGTTTATTTAACCCCTTAAGGACCAGCGACGTACCCTGTATGTCACTGGTCTTTTTTTGGAACTTGATTGTTTTATAGCGCGGTCTTGCCACCAGCGTTGAGACTGCTCTATTACACAAAGCTTGCTGGAGGGAGGGCATTACAGGGAGTGCAGAATTATTAGGCAAGTTGTATTTTTGAGGATTAATTTTATTATTGAACAACAACCATGTTCTCAATGAACCCAAAAAACTCATTAATATCAAAGCTGAATATTTTTGGAAGTAGTTTTTAGTTTGTTTTTAGTTATAGCTATTTTAGGGGGATATCTGTGTGTGCAGGTGACTATTACTGTGCATAATTATTAGGCAACTTAACAAAAAACAAATATATACCCATTTCAATTATTTATTTTTACCAGTGAAACCAGTATAACATCTCAACATTCACAAATATACATTTCTGACATTCAAAAACAAAACAAAAACAAATCAGTGACCAATATAGCCACCTTTCTTTGCAAGGACACTCAAAAGCCTGCCATCCATGGATTCTGTCAGTGTTTTGACCTGTTCACCATCAACATTGCGTGCAGCAGCAACCACAGCCTCCCAGACACTGTTCAGAGAGGTGTACTGTTTTCCCTCCTTGTAAATCTCACATTTGATGATGGACCACAGGTTCTCAATGGGGTTCAGATCAGGTGAACAAGGAGGCCATGTCATTAGATTTTCTTTTTTTATACCCTTTCTTGCCAGTCACGCTGTGGAGTACTTGGAAGCGTGTGATGGAGCATTGTCCTGCATGAAAATCATGTTTTTCTTGAAGGATGCAGACTTCTTCCTGTACCACTGCTTGAAGAAGGTGTCTTCCAGAAACTGGCAGTAGGACTGGGAGTTGAGCTTGACTCCATCCTCAACCCGAAAAGGCCCCACAAGCTCATCTTTGATGATACCAGCCCAAACCAGTACTCCACCTCCACCTTGCTGGCGTCTGAGTCGGACTGGAGCTCTCTGCCCTTTACCAATCCAGCCACGGACCCATCCATCTGGCCCATCAAGACTCACTCTCATTTCATCAGTCCATAAAACCTTAGAAAAATCAGTCTTGAGATATTTCTTGGCCCAGTCTTGACGTTTCAGCTTGTGTGTCTTGTTCAGTGGTGGTCGTCTTTCAGCCTTTCTTACCTTGGCCATGTCTCTGAGTATTGCACACCTTGTGCTTTTGGGCACTCCAGTGATGTTACAGCTCTGAAATATGGCCAAACTGGTGGCAAGTGGCATCTTGGCAGCTGCACGCTTGACTTTTCTCAGTTCATGGGCAGTTATTTTGCGCCTTGGTTTTTCCACACGCTTCTTGCGACCCTGTTGACTATTTTGAATGAAACGCTTGATTGTTCGATGATCACGCTTCAGAAGCTTTGAAATTTTAAGAGTGCTGCATCCCTCTGCAAGATATCTCACCATTTTTGACTTTTCTGAGCCTGTCAAGTCCTTCTTTTGACCCATTTTGCCAAAGGAAAGGAAGTTGCCTAATAATTATGCACACCTGATATAGGGTGTTGATGTCATTAGACCACACCCCTTCTCATTACAGAGATGCACATCACCTAATATGCTTAATTGGTAGTAGGCTTTCGAGCCTATACAGCTTGGAGTAAGACAACATGCATAAAGAGGATGATGTGGTCAAAATACTCATTTGCCTAATAATTCTGCACACAGTGTAATAGTGTGTTCTTGCTAGACTTGTGCTATTATGTCCTGAAAAAACCCTTAACGACCAGTGGCATACAGGGTACATTGTGGTCATTAAGGGGTTAATGCCAAAAGAGATTTACCATTGTTCCATAAAAATTGAGATATTGATTTATTGAACCTATGTAGATCTGAACTTAGTATAAATAGGGGCAAGTTTTGAAGCAAAAATAAAAATTTGGGAAATATAATTGTTTTAATTACCATTATCTTTGCTGAAAGTGACAATTTATACATACTCCATTTTGCTAGATCTTGAGGTAATTTATCCAATAAGTTTTCATAGTTTATTTTGCACCATTCATTCAGATTTTTGGATATATTTATACCTAGATATTTTAGCTGTTGTACTTCATGAAATCCATGCTTGGTATAGCTCTTATTATTTTTCTGTAACCAAAGAATCTCCGACTTCTGCAGGTTCATTCTATACCCTGAAAATTTACTATAGGTTCCTATTATATTAAGACATTTTGGAATACTTTCAGACGTGTTATACAGGGAGTGCAGAATTATTAGGCAAGTTGTATTTTTGAGGATTAATTTTATTATTGAACAACAACCATGTTCTCAATGAACCCAAAAAAACTCATTAATATCAAAGCTGAATATTTTTGGAAGTAGTTTTTAGTTTGTTTTTAGTTTTAGCTATTTTAGGGGGATATCTGTGTGTGCAGGTGACTATTACTGTGCATAATTATTAGGCAACTTAACAAAAAACAAATATATACCCATTTCAATTATTTATTTTTACCAGTGAAACCAATATAACATCTCAACATTCACAAATATACATTTCTGACATTCAAAAACAAAAAAAAAAACAAATCAGTGACCAATATAGCCACCTTTCTTTGCAAGGACACTCAAAAGCCTGCCATCCATGGATTCTGTCAGTCTTTTGATCTGTTCACCATCAACATTGCGTGCAGCAGCAACCACAGCCTCCCAGACACTGTTCAGAGAGGTGTACTGTTTTCCCTCCTTGTAAATCTCACATTTGATGATGGACCACAGGTTCTCAATGGGGTTCAGATCAGGTGTTAAGATATGTTAAGTTGTTTTAGAGAACACTACTACTACAGCTTACTGCTTATGCAGGACCACTCAGTCTCACACCTTACCTCGGATTCCCACAGATTGAACTTAAGGGAACCCTGATATGCTCATTGATCTGAGGGTCACTACAGCAGGGTAGCTGAGTGAAAACGGAACCTTCACGCAACAGTAACTGCTAGCAGCAGAAAAGAGAGTAAATTTTAAAGGGATGTAACTTCAACAGTAGTGAAAGAGTTAATCACTGCAGGTGCCTTGATTCACACACACAAGCAGTGTAAAATAGTTTATGCAGCAGGCTTTAGCAAACACACCAAAATTCACACAGTACTTTGTTATCTAAATAAATCAAGCTGTGGGCATTATGTAAATCATACTTTGATAATGAATATTGGTTATTTCCAAACTTGTTCAATCAGAGTATAGGATGCTGTGTTTATCTCATGAAACAGGTAAAGTTGAGGTTAATGCAAACAGTTCTTTCAAACAGAATGAAGGTTAATTGTTATAAGGATTAAAGTATGCTTAGGCAGTCCGTTAATGAGAGATGGTAGCAATATGAATCTTTGTCACAGTTATTTGTAAGCAAGTTGGTAATTAGAAGTAATAGTTTAGTGCATATTTGATATCTGAAGCGAATATGAATCTCCGGCAAGAGAGAGTTACACAGTTAATATAGCAAGCATAAGTGTAATGAAGTTGCAGCGATACACACAGTTCATGCAATATATACAGACCAGTATTACAGGAGATGGCAATTGAGCAGAGTAATACTGTTACCAGACAGCAACAAGTCCCAGCGGTATCACAGTGAGCTTGACAGAGAACCGCGGCGGGAGAATGTCGGGCGTGACGTCACACGCTGCAGGGAGTAACTTCAATACAGGAGAGATACTGAGAAATCTCTGACTGAATAAACGATGAAAATCTTCAGGCACAAAAGAGTATCTGCAGGTTGATTCAAGTAGGCAGAAACTCAGGGTGAGTATAGAGAGCAATAAGTTGAAATACAAAGTTGTATAAACGGCTAGGTCTCTTCAGAAGCAGCTTGTCACTGAGCAACAAATTACCAAGCAATGAGTTCTGTTGGGAGGAGCCTTAAATAGGGCTAGTGAGTTCACTTTCTTAAAGGTACAGCATGAAAAGAGATAAATCCCTGACAGGACACCCCCCCCCAAGGAGCCGCTCCGCGGATCAAGGACCAGGACGATCAGGATTTCTACGATGAAACAAGGAGACAAGACGTGGTGCAGAGACATTAGTGGAAGGTTCCCAAGAGTCCTCCTCCGGACCAAACCCTTTCCAACTGACAAGATATTGAAGTTGATTATGATGGTAACAAGAGTCTAGGATGGACTCAATCTCATACTCCATGCCATCAATAACAGAAGGATCCACCGTGTCATTCTGAGTCGTGTCTCTGATTGTATTGTACGGTTTCAAAAGAGAAACGTGGAATGTGGGATGTATCTTTAGAGAATCTGGTAGCTTAAGTGTTACAGCATTAACATTGATGACCTTTTGTATTGGATAAGGCCCTAAATATAGAGAAGCGAGTTTTTTAGATGGAACTTGTAACCGTAGATGTTTAGTGCTTAACCAGACTTTGTCGCCAATCTTGTAATCTGGGGGCTTGGATCTACGTAGATCATAATGGTGTTTCTGAACAGCCTGAGCTTCTAGTAAGACTTGTTTCAATGTTGTGAAATTGGTGGTAATGGTGTTAACAAGATCATTAACTATAGGCATGTCGGAATTGTTGATCCGATTTGGGTAATATGAGGGATGAAATCCGTAGTTGATGTAAAATGGTGTCATTTTAGTTGATGAATTTACGGCATTATTATGGGCAAATTTGGCAGTAGCAAGTAGGGAATGCCAGTTATCTTGTTGTTGAGTGCAATAGCAACGAAGGTACTGCTCTAATGTTTGATTTGTCCTTTCTGTTTGACCATTTGTTTGTGGATGATAAGCGGTACTCAAACGTTTGGTAATGTTGAGAGAGGAGCACAGTTGATTCCAAAACCTTGAAGTGAATTGCGTACCTCTATCTGTGGTAATTGTCTCAGGTAGACCATGTAATTTCACAATGTGATTCAGAAAAAGTGAAGCAGTTTCTGAAGATGTAGGCAATCCTCTATGTGGTAGGAAATGTGCCATTTTAGAAAATAAGTCCACTACTACTAATATGGTGTTATAATTAGCTGATGAAGGTAGATCAACGATGAAATCTGGTACTGGTAAAGAGAGAAGGTAACCATAGGGACTCTTATGGTGATGTTTCATGGTTGTACATACCATACAGGATTCAATGTACTGTTTAATAGTATCATGCATCTTAGGCCACCAGTAATTCCTTTTAATCAAATGAGCAGTTCTATGAACTCCAGGATGACCAGCCAACAAGGAGTCGTGGGCAGAGAAGGAGGTATATATAACAGAGTGCCATGGTAGTATAAGTTGTCCGAATGTTTTAGTACATCCAAATGATCCAACGATGAATCATCCTTTAAATGTTCTTGTAAGATGGTTTTAAAATCAGTTGTTAAACAAATAATTATATCCGAAGGTATGATAGATGAAGGAGAAACCACATCAGTAGGACGAGGGTCTTTTCTAGAAAGAGCATCGGCTTTCATATTTTTTGATCCTGGTCTATAAGTTATAACGTAATCAAAACGAGAAAAGAACAAACTCCATCGAACCTGGCGAGCAGTAAGGGTCTTGTTTGATTTTAAATATTCTAAATTACGGTGATCAGTATAGATGGTGATTGGATATGTTGCACCCTCTAGGAGGTGTCGCCAAAACTCCAAAGCTGATTTGATTGCAAGAAGTTCCTTATCACCAATTCCATAATTAATCTCTGCTGAACTCATAGTTCTAGAATAATAGGAGACAGGATGCAAAGGTTCTTTTTCAGAACGTCTTTGAGATAAAACGGCCCCACAGCAAACTCAGAAGCATCAACTTCCAGCGTAAATTGACATGTGGGATCTGGAAATTGTAAAATAGGGGCTGAGACAAATTTAGTTTTTAGAATATTAAAGGAATGATCAGCATCTTGATTCCAAACAAACTTAACTTGCTTACGTGTTAGCGTAGTGAGAGGTCTGACAATAAGAGAGAAATCTTTAATGAACTTTCTATAAAAGTTCGCAAAGCCAAGGAATCTTTGAACATCTTTTTTGTTACGTGGAATAGGCCAGTTAGTAATAGCTTCCACTTTGCTAGACTCCATTGAAATTCCAGCTGGTGAGATGCAGTAACCAAGGAATGATATGGTGTTTGTATTAAAAATATACTTTTCAAGCTTTGCATAGAGATGGTGTGCCCTTAAACGTGTTAATACTTGTTTGACATGTACAATGTGAGCCTGTAGAGAATTTGAATAAACCAAGATGTCATCCAAGTATACGACAATACAGACATCTAACAAATCATGAAAGACATCATTTATAAAACATTGAAATGTCGCAGGGGCATTGCACAACCCGAAGGGCATTACAGTGTATTCATACAAACCGTATCTAGTACGGAATGCAGTTAACCATTCATCCCCTGCCCTCATCCTGATCAAATTGTAAGCACCTCTGAGGTCAAGTTTAGTAAAAACTGTGGCACCTTGTAAACGTTCAATAAGTTCAGGTATGAGGGGCAGGGGGTATCTGTTCTTTTTTGTGCATTTGTTCAACTGCCTATAATCGATGATAGGCCTAAGACTGCCATCCTTGTTTTTTACAAAGAACATTGCTGCAGCTGCAGAGGAGGTGGAAGGTCTAATAAAGCCTTTTTTCAAGTTATCATCTAAATATTCTTTTAAATGATTTAACTCTGGCTGTGACAACGGATATATATGACCATATGGTATGGAGCTTCCAGGTATAAGATCAATAGGACAGTCATAGTCTCTGTGTGGAGGTAAGGACTCAGCCTCTTTTTTATAAAAAACATCAGCAAATTCACTATAGCATTCTGGTAACTTATGTTCAGTGATTTGACAAAGTGTGTGTACCCCAAAACAGGATTGTTTACAGTGATTTGAATCAAAAACTACTGATGCTGTAGACCACGATATAGTGGGATTATGCTTTATTAACCAATTCAATCCAAGGATTAGTGGATAAACAGAAGATGGAAGAACATCAAAGGAAATAAGCTCTGTGTGTCCTGAAGGGGTAACCACTTTGAGTGGGATAGTGTGGTGAGTTATGGGAACAGAGCTAAAGAATGAACCGTCAACCAGACGAATAGCTAGTGCAACATTCTTTTTTATTAGTGGTATGTGATTATTAACAACAAAAGTGTTATCAGCAAAATTCCCAGAAGCCCCAGAGTCAATTATGGCCTGAACGTTTATCTTCTGATGGGACCACTGTAAGGAGACATAAATAGATAGATGAGATTTTATGCTGTCAACCAAATTAACTGTATGGTCATTGGATGAAGTCTTACCCTTCTTTTGTCGAATCAGAGAGGGACAGTCCCTAACTGCATGGTTCTTTTCAGCACAGTATAGACATAAGTTTAGGAGCTTACGCCTTGCTTTCTCTTCAGGTCTCAAGGGTCCCCTAATAACTGCAACATCCATGGGTTCTTCTATGGGTCTAGTGATTACTGTGGTAGGAGTTGAGTGATAATAACTGGGGGTTCTTCTGCTGGTATTCTCCGAATAAGATCTTTCTGACTTCCTTTCCCTAAGTCGACAATCTATGCCAATAGAGAGAGTCATCAAGGCATCCAAGTCCTCTGGAATCACACCCCGTGCCAACTCATCCTTAACTGCATCATTGAGCCCCAGACGGAACTGATTGCGTAGAGCAGGAATATTCCAAAGGGTGTCAGGAGCCCATCTTTTGAATTCAGTAATGTAATCTTCTACCATTCTTTTGCCCTGCCCTAAAGATCTAATGGCAGTTTCAGCAGTATTTTTTCTATTGTGATCTTCATATAAGAGAGACATAGCAGAAAAAAAAATCTTCTAGGGAATTTAGGATAGGATCATCTTTTTCATAAAAAGCATTGGCCCAAGACCTGGCCTCACCTCTGAGGAATGAAATTACAGTTAGAACTCTAATCCTGTCAGTTGGGTATGACTTAGGTTTCAAAGTAAAAAGCAGAGTGCAGGAATTCCTGAAATCCCTGAACATAGATCTGTCCCCAGAGAACTTTTCAGGTGGACTAACAATGGGTTCTGGGGTTGACTCAACATTAGGAGTTTTGTTAGTAAGGTGATCATTAATAAAAAAATGTATATTCTGATTCTCTAATTGAATATCCCTTAAGCCTTGAATCATGTGATCCATACTCTGAGCTAAAGAACCAACTCTCCTGGACAGTTCACTTACATCCATGATTTTTAGCTGTTAGTAGTATTCCTTTTTTTAAGGCTTGGTAATATGTTAAGATATGTTAAGTTGTTTTAGAGAACACTACTACTACAGCTTACTGCTTATGCAGGACCACTCAGTCTCACACCTTACCTCGGATTCCCACAGATTGAACTTAAGGGAACCCTGATATGCTCATTGATCTGAGGGTCACTACAGCAGGGTAGCTGAGTGAAAACGGAACCTTCACGCAACAGTAACTGCTAGCAGCAGAAAAGAGAGTAAATTTTAAAGGGATGTAACTTCAACAGTAGTGAAAGAGTTAATCACTGCAGGTGCCTTGATTTACACACACAAGCAGTGTAAAATAGTTTATGCAGCAGGCTTTAGCAAACACACCAAAATTCACACAGTACTTTGTTATCTAAATAAATCAAGCTGTGGGCATTATGTAAACCATACTTTGATAATGAATATTGGTTATTTCCAAACTTGTTCAATCAGAGTATAGGATGCTGTGTTTATCTCATGAAACAGGTAAAGTTGAGGTTAATGCAAACAGTTCTTTCAAACAGAATGAAGGTTAATTGTTATAAGGATTAAAGTATGCTTAGGCAGTCCGTTAATGAGAGATGGTAGCAATATGAATCTTTGTCACAGTTATTTGTAAGCAAGTTGGTAATTAGAAGTAATAGTTTAGTGCATATTTGATATCTGAAGCGAATATGAATCTCCGGCAAGAGAGAGTTACACAGTTAATATAGCAAGCATAAGTGTAATGAAGTTGCAGCGATACACACAGTTCATGCAATATATACAGACCAGTATTACAGGAGATGGCAATTGAGCAGAGTAATACTGTTACCAGACAGCAACAAGTCCCAGCGGTATCACAGTGAGCTTGACAGAGAACCGCGGTGTGAGAATGTCGGGCGTGACGTCACACGCTGCAGGGAGTAACTTCAATACAGGAGAGATACTGAGAAATCTCTGACTGAATAAACGATGAAAATCTTCAGGCACAAAAGAGTATCTGCAGGTTGATTCAAGTAGGCAGAAACTCAGGGTGAGTATAGAGAGCAATAAGTTGAAATACAAAGTTGTATAAACGGCTAGGTCTCTTCAGAAGCAGCTTGTCACTGAGCAACAAATTACCAAGCAATGAGTTCTGTTGGGAGGAGCCTTAAATAGGGCTAGTGAGTTCACTTTCTTAAAGGTACAGCATGAAAAGAGATAAATCCCTGACATCAGGTGAACAAGGAGGCCATGTCATTAGATTTTCTTCTTTTATACCCTTTCTTGCCAGCCACGCTGTGGAGTACTTGGACGCGTGTGATGGAGCATTGTCCTGCATGAGAATCATGTTTTTCTTGAAGGATGCAGACTTCTTCCTGTACCACTGCTTGAAGAAGGTGTCTTCCAGAAACTGGCAGTAGGACTGGGAGTTGAGCTTGACTCCATTCTCAACCCGAAAAGGCCCCACAAGCTCATCTTTGATGATACCAGCCCAAACCAATACTCCACCTCCACCTTGCTGGCGTCTGAGTCGGACTGGAGCTCTCTGCCCTTTACCAATCCAGCCACGGGCCCATCCATCTGGCCCATCAAGACTCACTCTCATTTCATCAGTCCATAAAACCTTAGAAAAATCAGTCTTGAGATATTTCTTGGCCCAGTCTTGACGTTTCAGCTTGTGTGTCTTGTTCAGTGGTGGTCGTCTTTCAGCCTTTCTTACCTTGGCCATGTCTCTGAGTATTGCACACCTTGTGTTTTTGGGCACTCCAGTGATGTTGCAGCTCTGAAATATGGCCAAACTGGTGGCAAGTGGCATCTTGGCAGCTGCACGCTTGACTTTTCTCAGTTCATGGGCAGTTATTTTGCGCCTTGGTTTTTCCACACGCTTCTTGCGACCCTGTTGACTATTTTGAATGAAACGCTTGATTGTTCGATGATCACGCTTCAGAAGCTTTGCAATTTTAAGAGTGCTGCATCCCTCTGCAAGATATCTCACTATTTTTGACTTTTCTGAGCCTGTCAAGTCCTTCTTTTGACCCATTTTGCCAAAGGAAAGGAAGTTGCCTAATAATTATGCACACCTGATATAGGGTGTTGATGTCATTAGACCACACCCCTTCTCATTACAGAGATGCACATCACCTAATATGCTTAATTGGTAGTAGGCTTTCGAGCCTATACAGCTTGGAGTAAGACAACATGCATAAAGAGGATGATGTGGTCAAAATACTCATTTGCCTAATAATTCTGCACTCCCTGTATAGATACAATAGTAAATCGTCCGCATATAATGAGATTTTGATATTCTGCTTGCCAAGCCGGATGCCTGTTAACTCTTGTCTTAAAAGAATTGCCAAGGGTTCAAGAGAAATATTAAACAGAAGTGGCGACAATGGGCAACCCTGTCTTGTCCCTTTATGTAATGTTATATATTGCGAGAGTTCTGCATTTACTAGTAGTTGTGATCTAGGGTTATTATAAACTGCTTTAGTTAAATTAAAAAAATTACCTTGTAGGCCGAATTTATCAAGTGCCGTGAATAGATGGTCCTATGTAATAGCATCAAATGCTTTTTCCGCATCTAGTGCTAGGAGGGCCAGGTAACCATTAATATATTGCTTATGTCCCCTGAATTTGTTATAGTAAAAGTCTATTGTTGTCAGCATGCGCCGTATATTTCTGACCACATTCCTGCCTGGCATAAAGCCTGACTGGTCATGGTGTATGACCTCACCTAGCACCCGTTTCAGTCTATCTGCCACTATTACCATTAAGATTTTATAGTCTACATTTAACAAAGATATTGGTCTATAAGACCCTAATTCCTCACGATTTTTACCTTTCTTATGAATCAGCGTAATAATTGAACTAGTAAAATATTTTGATTGATTGCTATTATTAACATAATAATCATTAAAATGTTTTCCTAACATATCAACAATATCTGCTCTGATGCTTTTATAAAATTCAGCTGGAAGCCCATCAGGGCACGGAGCTTTATTGTTTTTCAATTTTTTAATAGCCTTATCTATTTCCCTTTCAGATATTCTTTGATTAATCTCCTTGAGAGCCTCTAATGTTACTCTGGGAACTGTAATACTTTGCCAGAATTTGTTTTTAGCGGCTAAATCTATATCTTCAGCAGAATACAATTTTTGGTAGTATCTGAAAAATGCTTGTCTAACCTCGGATGCCTTTGAATGTAAACTAGCTCCTTCCCTTATATTCGAAATCATATTTTTATTATTTCTTATTTTAATCAACTTTGCCAGATACCCTGCACTCATACCCTTAGGACCTTGGAAGGTTGCCCTTACTTTTAAATCTTCCCTTGTCCATTTCTGTTTTAAAAATATTTCTCTTTCCTCTCTTGACTGTTTATATTTGCCCCATGTGTTGGGTTGTGGATTAGACAAGTAAGTGTTATATGCATTTTTAAGTTGTTTTGCTAATTGTACCTCTCGTGCCAAGGACTTCTTTTTTAATTTTGACATATAGGCCACAATCTCCCCTCAGAGTACCGCTTTGCCTGTTTCCCAGAGAATCTCTGTTTTATCAGCATAACTAGAATTATTGGCTATAAAAGTTCTCCAGGCATTAGTTAACCAATTGCAGAATTTGATGTTATTACACATATATTTTGGGTAGAAGAAATTATTACAATTTCCTACTTTTCTGGCTTTTATTTTTAACCCTATAATCGCGTGGTCTGAGAGGAGGATCTCGTTAATCGAGGTATCCATATCACGTTTGAGAAGTGATCTGTCCACTAAAAATAAGTCTATTCACAAAAAGTTTTTGAAAGCTCTGGATTCACATGAAAAGCTATGTTCATCTGGGTGCTGTATCCTCCAGATATCCTCAACCTCTAAGCTCTTTACCAAGTTTCCAAAATTTCTTGCCTCTTGTCTATATTGTTGCTTATTTGCTTGTTTAAATCTATCAACAGCTGGGTTTAGAGTCATATTAAAGTCTCCCATAATTATTAAATTTTGCCCTCGCAAGGGAAATAATTTCTTCTCTATCTTACCCCAAAAGATTTTATCACTTTTATTAGGACCATAGATGTTACAGAAGGACCAGACACAGTTGTCCATTCAAAGCTGTATTATAATATATCGGCCCTCCGGGTCAAGTTCGCTTTTAATTATCTCATATTCCAGATCTCTGTGGAACAAGATGGCTACTCCACGACTACGCTTGTCACAGGGTGTAGCAATGATTTCTTTTATCCAGTTAACCTTAAGTTTTGCAATTTCTGCAGTCTTTAAATGAAGTTCTTGTAGAAAAATAATATCTGCTTTCTGTTTTTTCAATAGTTTAAGAATATTTTTCCTTTTAATTGGGGAGGTGACCCCTCCCACATTCCAAGAAACTAAGTTATACTTGTCTTAGCCCACTCATTCTTTTTATTCTTGTAAGTTTATAATGCTTACAGGAGTGCGGGGACGTGGGAGAGGGTGAGCAAGGAGAGGGAGAAAGAGAAAAACAAAAAAAAAAGAAAAACAAACAAACACACCCAACACTTGAAGGGGTCCAGTGGACTGTATCCATTGGAGTTCCACAAAACATATTTAAAAACAACACATAGATATAACCAGCAATAATGCAACTTTAAAGCAGTTACCTTCAGTATACATCTCTTAACACTATGATCTAGATACTTAATTACACTATGGAGCTTTACCTTTATTCACTAATAACCTATTACTTATCTTCTGGTCTTGTCACTTTTAGTGTTATGGAATAGAACCTGTAAATTATGCTCTGCAAAAAATGCTTTAGCTTCTGTGGAATTGTTTATAACCACATTATTACCCTCTGTGTCTTCTATTATTATTTTAGCTGGGTATCTTAGACTAGCTTTATAATTGTTTTGAATTAAAGCTGTACAGAATGGCGCCATACTCTTTCTTTTATCTGCTGTTTCCGCCGAATAATCTAGAAAAATGTATATTTGGGTATTTCCTATCATAAGTGGGTTGTGGTTTCTATATGCCCGCATTATGCCTACTTTTTCCTGGAAGTTTAGAAATTTTACCATGACCATTCTTGGTCTCGTATATCCGTCTTGGTATTTTATACTGGAACCTGTTCTATGAGCTCTTTCCACCTGAAATTTTCCATTTTGTAAAGTTAATCCCAATAATTTAGGTAATGTTATAGCAGCGAATGTAGCTAGATCTTTATATTCACTAATTTCAGGAAGGCCAACTATTCGAATGTTACTTCGTCGGGATCTATCCTCTAAATCTTGAATTTTATTTTGTAAAATTTTAATTGTTTCATCTGTTTTTTTAATCGCCGTCTCTTGTAGATTAGTAACGTCCTCCAGATCTGACACCCGTCTCTCTACCTCAGAGATTCGCGCTGCAAAGTGTCTAACTTCTGTCGCCAGGGTCGTGATCTCATTTTTTAGGGTTTCAAACTGTGGCATTATCATATCCGCCAGTTTATCTAACATTATTTGTGAGTCAGTCATAGAGCCATCTTCATTTGTATCTAATTTAATAGCTATTGTACCTAGTTAAAATAAATACAAAGTTGCCTGTAAAATAAATATAAATCCTAAAATAGCTACAATGTAACTATTAGTTATATTGTAGCTATATTAGGGTTTATTTTATAGGTAAGTATTTAGTTTTAAATAGGAATAATTTATTTAATTATAGTAAATTTATTTAGATTAATTTAAATTATATTTAAGTTAGGGGGGTGTTAGGGTTAGACTTAGGTTTAGGGGTTAATAACTTTATTATAGTAGCGGCGACGGTGGGGGCGGCAGATTAGGGGTTAATATTTGTAGGTAGGTGGCGGCGATGTTAGGGAGGGCAGATTAGGCGTTAATAAAATTTATTATAGTGTTTGCAAGGCGGGAGTATGGCGGTTTAGGGGTTAATACATTTATTATAGTGGCGGCTAGGTCAGGTCGGCAGATTAGGGGTTAATAAGCGTAGGTTGGTGGCGGCGACGTTGGGGGGGGGCAGATTAGGGGGTAATAAATATAATATAGGTGTCAGTGATGTTAGGGGCAGCAGATTAGGGGTTCATAGGGATAATGTAGGTTGTGGCGGTGTCCGGAGCGGCAGTTAGGGGTTAATAATATAATGCAGGTGGCGACGATGTTGGGGGCAGCAGATTAGAGGTTAATAAGTGTAAGGTTAGGGGTGTTTAGACTCGGGGTTCATGTTAGGGTGTTAGGTTGTAGACTTAGAAAGTGTTTCCCCATAGGAAACAATGGGGCTGCGTTAGGAGCTGAACGCTGCTTTTTTGCAGGTGTTAGGTTTTTTTTCAGCCAGCTCAGCCCCATTGTTTCCTATGGGGATATCGTGCACGAGCACGTTTTTCCAGCTTACCGCTACCATAGGCAACGCTAGTATTGAGGGTTGAAGTGGAGCTAAATTATGCTCAACGCTCCCTTTTCTGAGGCTAACGCAGCCATTCAGACAACTCTAAATACCAGCGTTGTCTTAAGGGTGCACTGGAAAAAAAAGCAGTAACAAATATATGAGAAACAGTTAAAGGGACAGTCTAGTCAAAATTAGACTTTCATGATTCAGATAGGGAATGCAATTTTAAACAACTTCCCAAATGACATCATTAAATTTGCTTTGTTCCCTTGGTGGTATTTTTGAAAAGCAAAACCTAGGTAGGCTCAAACTGACTTCTAAACTGTTGAAAACCCGCCTCTTAGCTCAGAGAATTTTGAAAGTTTTTCATAATTAGAAAGTACTAGTTTATGTGTGTCATATAGATAACATTGTGCTCACTCTCGTGGAGTTATTTAGGAGTCTGCATTGATTGGCTAAACTGCATGTCTGTCAAAAGCACTGTGATAAGGGGGCAGTCTGCAGAGGCTTAAATACAAGGTAATCACAGAGGTAAAACAAAAAGTATTTAGTCAGCCACCAATTGTGCAAGTTCTCCCACTTAAGAAGATGAGAGAGCCCTGTCATTTTCATCATTGGTATACCTCAACTATGAGAGACAAAATGTGGAAACAAATCCAGACAATCACATTGTCTGATTTGGAAAGAATTTATTTGCATATTATGGTGGAAAATAAGTATTTGGTCACCTATAAACAAGCAAGATTTCTGGCTCTCACAGACCTGTATCTTCTTCTTTAAGAGGCCCCTCTGTCCTCCACTCATTATCTGTATTGATGGCACCTGTTTAAACTTGTTATCAGTATAAAAGACACCTGGCCGCAACCTCAAACAGTCACACTCCAAACTCCACTATGAAGGACACCAGAAACAAAATTGTAGACCTGCACCAGGCTGGGAAGACTGAATCTGCAATATGCAAGCAGCTTGGTGTGAAGAAATCAACTGTGGGAGCAATAATTAGAAAATGGAAGACATACAAGACCACTGATAATCTCCCGCGATCTTGGGTTCCACGCAAGATCTCACCCCGTGGGGTCAAAATGATCACAAGAACGGTGAGCAAACATCCCAGAACCACACGGGGGACCTAGTGAATGACCTGCAGAGAGCTGGGACCAATGTAACAAAGGCTACCAACACTAACACATTACGCCGCCAGGGACTCAGATCCTGCAGTGCCAGGCGTGTCCCCCTGCTTAAGCCAGTATATGTCCGGGCCCATCTGAAGTATGCTAGAGAGCATTTGGATGATCCAGAAGCGGATTGGGAGAATGTCATATGGTCAGATGAAACTTAAGTAGAACTGTTTGGTAGAAACACAACTCGTCGTGTTTGGAGGAGAGAGAATGCTGAGTTGCAACCAAAGAACACCATACCTACTGTGAAGCATGGGGGTGGCAACATCATGCTTTCGGGCTGTTTCTCTGCAAAGGGAACAGGATGACTGATCCGTGTACATGCAGGAATGAATGGGGCCATGTATCGTGAGATTTTGAGTGCAAACCTCCTTCCATCAGCAAGGGCATTGAAGATGAAACTTGGCTGGGTCTTTCAGCATGACAATGATCCCAAACACACCACCCGGGCAACGAAGGAGTGGCTTCGTAAGAAGCATTTCAAGGTCCTGGAGTGGCCTAGCCAGTCTCCAGATCTCAACCACATAGAAAACCTTTGGAGGGAGTTGAAAGTCAGTGTTGCCCAGCGACAGTGTTGCCCAAAACATCACTGCTCTAGAGGAGATCTACATGCAGGAATGGGCCAACATACCAGCAACAGTGTGTGACAACCTTGTGAAGACTTACAGAAAACGTTTGACCTCTGTCATTGCCAACAAAGGATATATAACAAAGTATTGAGATGAACTTTTGATATTGACCAAATACTTATTTTCCACCATATGTCTCTCATAGTGTTGTCTCTCATAGTTTAGGTATACCTATGATTATTATTATTCTTTATTTATAAAGCGTCGACCGGTTCCGCAGCGCTGCCCATGGGTACAAGGATAACAGTACAGTGGAGAAACAATACGATAAGATACAAAAATTTACAGACAAATACTGGGAGAATTGAGGGCCCTATTCCCGTGGGAACTTACAATCTAGACGGGTAGGAGGATTGGAAACTGGAGGTAGGGGCAAGTCTGACATCTCAAGGAAGTGCATTCCAGAGGGTTGGTGCCGCACAAGAGAAGTCCTGTAGTCTAGAATGAGAGGAGGTGATGGTAGAGGATGCAAGAAGTAGGTCGTTGTTGGATCTTAGGGGATGGGCAGGATTGGTCAGGGCTTTGTAGCTCAGGGTGAGAATTTTGAATTTAACTCTGTTGTGAATGGGGAGCCAGTGAAGGGACTCACAGAGAGGTGCAACAGAAACAGAGCATTGAGAGAGGTGGATTAGCCTGGCAGATGCATTTAGGATGGAATGAAGGGGAGAGAGGGAGGCCAGTTAGTAAGTTGTTACAGTAGTCAAGTCAGGAAATTACCAGGGAGTGGATGAGCTGTTTGGTAGTTTCAGCACTCAGAAACGGACAAATTTTGGAGATATTGCATAGGTGGTTGCGGCAGGATGAAGAGAGCAGTTGGATGTGGGGAATGAAGGACAGATTTGAGTCAAGCGTGACTCCGAGGCAGCGGACTTGGGGTGATGGGGAGATAGTGGTGCCGCCAACAGTGATAGAAAAATTAGAGACTGGAGTGGAGCTAGAGGGGGGAATTAGAAGTAGTTCGGTCTTGGACATATTTATTTTTAGGTGGTGAGAGGCCATCCAGGAGGAAATGCCAGATAAGCAGTCTCTGATGTGAGAGTTGACAGAAGGAGAGAGTGCAGGGGTGGAAAGGTAGATATGGGTATCATCAGCATAGAGGTGATAGCTGAAGCCATAGCTGTTGATAAGTTTACCCAGTGAAGAAGTGCAAATAGAGAAGAGTAGAGGACCCAGGACAGAGCCTTGAGGTACTCCAACAGACAGGGGCAATAGAGAGGAGGAGTCACCAGCAAAAGAGATGGAGAAGGATCTGTTAGAGAGATAAGAGTGAATCCAGGAGAGGGCAGTGTCACAGAGACCAAGAGAACTGAGAGACCGTAGGAGAAAGGGATGGTCAACAGTGTCAAAGGCAGCAGATAGGTCAAATAAGATGAGTATAGAGTAGTAGCCTTTGTTTTTAGCAGAAAGGAGATCGTTAGTAACCTTGGTGAGGGCAGTCTCAGTTGAGTGTTGGGGACAGAAGCCAGATTGAAGGGGGTGGAGCAATGAGTTGGAGGACAGGAAGTGGGTTAGGCGATTGAAAACTAGTTTTTCAAGGAGTTTTGAAGCTAGTGGGAGCAGTGACATGGGGCGGTAGTTTGCAGGGGAGTTAGGGTCGAGGGAGGGTTTTTTGAGGATGGGGGTGACCTTCGCATGTTTGAAGGAGGCAGGGAATGAGCCGGTAGAAAGGGATAGGTTAAATATGTGAGTAAGAGCTGGAGTGAGGGTGGTAGACAGAGGAGGAATTAGATGTGAAGGAATAGGGTCAAGTGGGCAGGTAGTGAGGTGTGAGGAAAACAAAAGGGAAGCCACTTCACTCTCAGTGGTTGGGAGGAGGGTGCAGAGAGTGGCAGAGGGGGTGACTGGGAGCGGAGTTGGGAAATTGCACTTTTGTGTTGGGATGTTTCCTCGGATTGCAAGTGTTTTATTGAGAAAATAGTCAGCAAGGTCTTGAGCACTGAATGCAGATGAGGGGGGTGGTGCAGGTGGGTGGAG
The DNA here is from genome assembly GCF_027579735.1 of Bombina bombina. Lineage (NCBI taxonomy): Eukaryota > Metazoa > Chordata > Amphibia > Anura > Bombinatoridae > Bombina > Bombina bombina. The sequence continues at coordinate 564,032,451 of NC_069503.1, forward strand.
GAGAGAGTTGAAAATGGAAAAGAGTCTTTTAGGGTTTGAGGAGTGAGTGGATATAAGAGAAGAGAAGTAGGTTTGCTTAGCTAAGCGAAGGGCAGAGGTATAAGAGTAGAGAATGAACTTATAGTGCATGGAATCAGGTTCAGAGCGGGATTTCCTCCAGACACGTGCAGCAGAGAGAGTATTGTTATAGTGGGTTATAGCAAGGTCAGGGCAGGATATCGTGGAAGTGTGGGGGAGGCGAAGTTGAATAAGATTGGAGAGTTGGGGAGCGTCCGCAGTGTGCAGATTTCTACTGGTGCGGGGGTGAGAGGGGGAAGTAGATTTAGTATCTATATTAGGATTAAAGGTGAGCAAATGGTGGTCTAAGATGGGAAATGGGCGACATAGAGAGAGAGCAGAGATAGGAGAATACCAGATCAATCGAGTGTCCATTGCGGTGGGTAGGGAATAGGGTGGATTGTGAGAGGCCGAAGGAGTTAGTGAGTGAGAGAAGTTTAGAGGCAGCAGGGGTAGATGGGTTGTCAATGGGGATGTTGAAGTAACCTAGGATTAGAGCAGGTGTTTGAGGAGAGAAAGTAAGGAAGCCAGGCAGCAAAGTTGCCAATGAATTGGGAAGTTGGTCCAGGGGGGCGATAGATAACTGCCACTCTGAGAGCGAGAGGGGAGAACAGGCGAATGCAGTGGACTTCAAAGGAAGAAAAGGAGAGAGATGGAAATGGGGATAGGTACTGATAGGAGCAGGAGGGGGAGAGTAAGATGCCAACACCGTCACTGTGTCTCTCACCTGGCCTAGGTGTGTGGCTAAAGTGAAGACCACCGTGTGCAAGAGCAGCAATGGAAGCAGTGTCAGAGGAAGATAGCCAGGTTTCAGTAATAGCTAAAAGGTTGAAAGCGTTGGAAACAAACAGGTTGTGTGTGTTAATGGAGATGAGATTGTTGGTATTGCGTGACCTAGAATTTTTGCAGTGGGAGATGGAGCGAGAGTGTAAAAGTGTGGTGATTGCTGCAGGGCCAGGGTTAGGAGAGACATCACCAGCAGCAAGCAGTAGTAGCAGTGAGAGACAGAAGGTGAGAGTGAGATTTGTAGGAGCGGGAATGATTAGACACAGGAGAGTTAGAGGAGGAAGTGTTTCTAAGGAAACAAAGTAGTTCATGAGAGGACAGCATAGGGGATGATGAAAATTACAGGCCTCTCTCATCTTCTTAAGTGGGATAACTTGCTGACTAAATACTTTTTTGCCCCACTGTAAATATAACAAAGGGATTATCTATCTTTTTAAACAATACAAATTCTGGTGTAGACTGTCACTTTAAGGGAACTGATATTTTCTCACAAAAATGCACAATCCTAATGATAGAGGAACTACCTACACAACTAATATAATTTCTATTAGAAAATACCTACTTACAGGTATGGAATTAGGCAATACCACCACAGTAACAAGTTAAAAACACAGCCCCCATTTATCAAATTTACAATTTTTAACTTACACAAACTTTGTGTCAGATTCCATGGATATTATGCAAAGCAAAGTTTTGAAGCTGTCAAGTAATGAAAAATGCAGGTGAGTTTGACACATTTGAATGCTCTTCGCCAAGTCTCATTGTTCAGCTTATTTCAGCGTAATTTGCACGTAACAATTGAAAATCTGACAGAATTTGAAGCTATCAAGGCTTCAACTTGCTCATCCATGTCATAAATGATGCCATGAATATGACTTGAAATCCACATCTATAAGTACCCAGTGTTTTTCTTTCACTGTCTATGGCCTTACTATAATAATTATTTGCTTTTGTCATTCATAAATCGAAAATGCAAAGATTCACATATTTAATACAAGTTATAATAAACATGTTTATAATTACCATTAAAATTGTTTATAAAAGAAAAAGGAGCTTCACGTGTTTTCATTCAGGTTAAACATTACAATATAGCTGCTATAGCTAAAAATACATCACGTGTTAAATATTCAATTGATTTAGAATGTAGTCTTGATAAATTGGGTATATTGTACCATCGATGTGCACAAAGTTATCAAGACATCGCTTTCCATCAAAATTGATGCAAGGTAAAATAGGCTCTTTTTTGGTAACATTGGGTGCCGAACAGGTGCCCACTCACTAGAAGTATTGGCGGACGAACTTTAGCTGAACAATCGTTTCAATTTGGTGACTTGATAAATGGGAGCCACGACCTTTTTTTTGCCCAAAAGGAATTATTTTTCCAGAAACTGAAGGTGCTAGTGAATTCACCAGAAACTGTTGCCCTCGCTGTAATGTAAACTGCAATCATTGTGCCAAATAACTGAAGGTATAACAAAAAAATGATGTCTTCACTGTTATTATTATCGTTTATTAATAGAGCGCCAACAGATTCCACACATTTATAGTTAAAAATGGTTAGAAACTAAAGCTTCTTTTGAGTGTACCAAATGTTGCTCGCATTACAGAAGATGTTGTGTTTAATGTGATATCGAAAAAAGCTAATCACAACAGTGTTAGAAAATACTTTCCTCACTATCTAGGACAATGAAGATACTTTGTGCCACAAGTTGCTTTCCTCAATGTGCCAGAAACCAAAGCCATTTCTCATTGTACAAGAAACTGCAGTATCCACTGGGCTAGAAACTGTAGCTACTCAATATTGTGGTAAAAACTGCTGTCCTCATTGTTTCAGAAACTGGAATTACTCAAAACAAACTCTTCCTAAACACTGACAAAACTGTCACAATGATCTTTGGAACTGGGCCTAAATTACACAAATTACAAAATTCCCATCTACGCATCGAAACAAAATCCAATTGCACGCTTACCGCAGTCCACTCTTTCAAATACTTGGGTATGTTGTTAGACCCTAATCTATCTTTTGGCCTCCACATAGAAAAACTTGCATCTAAACTTTATCCCAAACTAGGTGCCCTGTACAGAAAAAACCCTACAGTAAATGAAAAGATTGTACAGCAAATGCTGATGCCTATCATGGGTTATGGAGATGTAGTATACGCACCTGCACCGCAAACTCACATCTGCCGCTTTGTGCTACAATGTAACTACAAGACCCACCATTGTGACATGCTAAAATAACTAAACTGGCTTACGCTGGAATCCAGACGCACCCTCCATCTTTCCTGCCTTGTCTTTAAGTGCCTTCCTGGGAAGTTCCCACCCTACCTGAGGAGAATGCTCTCCCCGGCTATTCCCACCTCCTATAACCTCCGATCTAATACCAGCACATTATTTAGCTTGCCTCAATACAAAAAGAAAGCAGCTCAATCCTCCTTTTCCTACAGAGCGCCACAGTTATGGAATGACCTCCCGCACACTTTCAAACCTTCCCCAAGCCTAATATACTTTAAGAGATCCCTCTCTACATATCTCAAAACAGAATGCACCTGTCATGGTTGATTAAATACCTGTTCTATGTTAAATTTTTTTGCATATATTGTGTATTATTATTGTTTTTTGGATTTTATTGTACCCTATGTTATCAATGCAATGTCTTGTGGACCCAGGACATACTTGAAAACTAGAGAAATCTCAATGTATCCTTCCTGGTAAAATATTTTATAAATAAATAAATAAGACAGTACCAGAAAAGTTACTCCTGGATTTGCTAGAAACTGGTGTCCTCACTAAACCAGAAGCTGTTTCCCTCACTGAACTGGAAACTTGTGTCCTCATTGTGCTAGAAATTGCTGCCACTCCTGTTGTCACCTCATCATTATAAATGCTAGTAGACATACAAAAATGTGTTATACATTCATTTATTCCTTACTATTGGCTAGATTACAAGTGTAGCGGTACGGCTTTTAACGCTGAAAAAATGGCCATTCCAGCCCAATGGCCAGTAACGCATATTACGAGTCGCGGCGGTATAGCTATATACCGCAAGCATTTTGGCCTGTAACGTAATGTCGATTCCGCACTCAAAAAAATTACGTTTTTGTGTGGGATTTCCATAGCGCCGGTCTTACAGGTTGTGCGTTCAGGCTAAAATGCTTGCGTTACAGCCTATACTGTTACGAGCCATACCGCCATCTGAGAGCAGAAGTTATGGATTTTGCGAAACAAACACATTTCACAAAACTCATAACTAAACTGTTACAAAGTACACTAACACCCATAAGCTACCTATTAACCCCTAAACCGCCGCCCTCCCGCATTGCAAACACTATTTAATACTTATTAACCCCTAATCTGCCGCACACCCACATCGCGACTATTTAATAAACCTATTAACCCCTAATCTGCCACCCACCCACATCGCCAACACTATTTAAATATATTAACCCCTAAACCTCCGGCCCCCCACATTGCCACCACTAAATAAACCTATTAACCCCTAAACCTCCGGCCCCCCACATCGCCACCACTAAATAAACTTATTAACCCCTAAACCTCCAGCCGCCAACATCACCACCACTAAATAAACCTATTAACTCCTAAACCTCCGGCCCCCCACATCGCCGCCACAAAATAAACCTATTAACCCCTAGACCTCTGCCCCCCAAATCGCAACACACTAAATTAAACTATTAACCCCTAAACCTAACATCCCCGTAACTTTAAATTAAAATTACAATATAACTATCTTTAAAAAAATTAAAACTTACCTGTGAAATAAAAATAAACCTAACATTCAACTATAAATTAACCTAACATAACTATTCAAATAAAATTTAAAAATACTACCAATTAAAACCCTAAATTACAAATTTAAAAAAACCTACGAAAAAAATAAAAAAAATCTAAAATTACAAAAAATAATAAACACTAAATTACGAAAAATAAAAAACACTAAGCTTACAAAAAATAATAAAATTATCAAAAATAAAAACAATTACACCTAATATAGCCCTATAAAAATAAAATAGCCCCCCCAATATAAAACCCCCCCTAGCCTACAATAAACTACCAATAGCCCTTAAAAGGGCCTTTTTAGGGCATTGCCCTTAGTTAAACAGCTCTTTTAACTGTAAAAAAATACAAACTCCCCCCAACAGTAAAGCCCACCACCTAACCAACCCCCAAAATAAAAAAAACCTAACTCTAAAAAATCCTAAACTACCCATTGCCCCTAAAGGAATATTTGTATGGGCATTGCCCTTAAAAGAGCATTCAGCTCTTTTTCACTGCCCTTAAAAGGGCATTCAGCTCTTTTCCAAGTGCCCATCCCTAATCTAAAAAAAACCCACCCAAATTTTTTTAAAAAACAGCCTAACACTAACACCAAAATATCGACTCATGGTTCATGAAGTCCGGACATCCATCTCCACCCAGGTGGCGAGAAGTCTTCATCCAGGCGGTGACACCTTTATCTATCTCAGGGACGTCTTTTATCTTCATCCTGGCGGCACGGAGCGGAGCTATCCTGGAAGCCAAAGACATCCTGCACGGAGTGTCCTCTTGATACGGTCACCATCGTACACTGAAGTTGAAAGCAAGGTAGCTATTTCAAAATGGCGTACCTTTGCATTCCTATTGGCTTATTTGATTCTTCAAATTCAAATCAGCCAATAGGATGAGAGCTTCTGATATCCTTTTTGGCTGTTCAAAACAGCCAATAGGATGAGAGCTACTGAAATCCTATTGGCTGTTCAAATTGTTTTTATTTTTGATAATTTAGTTTATTATTTTTTGTTAGCTTAGTGTTTATTATTTTTTGTAATTTTACATTTTTTATTTTTTTCGTAGTGTTTTTTATTTTTCATAATTTAGTGTTTATTTTTTGTATTTTAGATTTTTTAATTGGTAGTATTTTTTATTTTATTAGAATAATTATGTTAGGTTCATTTATAGTTTAATGTTAGGTTTATTTTTATTTCACAGGTAAGTTCTTATTTATTAAAAGATAGTTATATTGTAATTTTAATTTAAAGTTAGGAGGGTTTTAGGTTTAGGGGTTAATAGTTTAATTTAGTGTTTTGCGATGTGGGGGGACGGAAGTTTAGGTGTTAATAACTTTATTAAGTGGCGGCGATGTGGGAGGCCGGAGCTTTAGGGGTTAATAACTTTATTATAGTGGTGGCGATGTGGGAGGCCGGAGGTTTAGGGGTTAATAACTTCATTATAGTGGTGGCAATGTCGGGGAGCCGGGGAATAAGGGTTAATAACTTCATTTAGGTGTTGGCGATGTCAGGGGCAGCGGATGAGGGGTGTTTAGACTTAGGTTTTATGTTAGGGTGTTAGGTTTAAACGTAACTTTTTACCCCCATAGACATCAATGGGGTTGCGTTACGGAGATTTTTCATTTAGGTGTTAATGAGTGTTTTTCACTCTCTCCCCATTGATGTCTATGGGGGAAAACGTGCACAAGCACGTCAAAACAGCCCTGGGCTTTCGTGCGGTATGGAGCTTAACGCCACCATATCGCATGCACAAGGAGGCTTTTCAGTAACTCATAATGGCAGCGCTATGGAGAATGAAATAACGCAACTTTTTTGTCGTTAGTTTCACACCCTGTTTACCACAAAACTCATAATCTAGGTGTAAGTTTCTTTATTAGACAGAATAAATGAATAAATAAATGTATTTATTAATTTGTTTCTTCAGGTATTGAACAAATTTAAGGCAATATTTTTCAACTCAATTTTGCATGTCTAATTATAGAAACATAGATATTGACGGCAGATAAGAGCCATAGGGGCCTATCTATCAAGCTCAAACGGAGCTTGATGGCCCGTGTTTCTGGAGAGACTTCAGACTTGCCAGAAACAGCAGTTATGAAGCCGCGAGTCTGCAGGGGGCGGCATTGCACCAGCAGCTCTTGTGAGCTGCTGGTGCAATGCTGTATACGGAGAGCATATTGCTCTCTGCATTCATCGATGTCTTGCGGACCTGATCCGCACTGTCGGATCAGGTCCGCAAGACATTTGTTAAATTGGCCTCATAGGCTCAGCAAGTCTGCCCGATATTACCTAAATGTATCTAGTGTGTAGAATAGCCTTATGTTTGTCCCAGGCATTTTTAAATTCCGCAACAGTGTTTGTCATTACTACCTCTTGAGGAAGTTTAATATATAAATTAATCACTCTTTCTGTAAAGAAGTGCTTCTAAAATTACTCCTGAATCTACTACCCGTCAGCTTGAGATCATGACCCCTTGTTCTTGAATTTTCAATTTTACGTAAAATACCCATGGCCTCAGTTTTACTAAGCCCTTTAACATACTTGAAAGTTGCTATCATATCACCTCTTTCCCTTCTCTCCTCTAAGCTATACATATTTAGGTCATTGAGCCTATCCTGGTAAGTTTTATTTTTTAGACCATGTACCATTTTGGTAGCCCTCCTTTGCACAGATTCATGTTTGTTAATATCCTTTTCGAGATATGGCCTCCAGAACTGCACACAATACACAAGATGAATCCTAACTAATGATCTATAACGTGGCATAAGAACCTTACTATTTCTGCTGCAAATACCTCTACCAATACAACCAAGCATTCTGCTAGCCTTACTCGCTGCATTACTACATTGTTTACTAAGTTTTAAATCATCTGAAATAATAATTCCCAATAGTAAGATACTTTGGGGAACCCATGAATGTAGCGATTCCACTGTAACAGAATACAGAGCCAAGACTGCACATACCACAGCTATGTTTAACATGGTACTGCTACTGTCTTTAGTTACTGGGGAACCTGTGATAACCAGATAAACATCTGCATTGGAGCTGGTGGTTTATTTACCCTAATATAGGCCAATACTATTAAATATACTGAGAGGTGAGATGTATCCACATTGAGGATATCTAAAAAAAAAAAAATTCAAGTTCTAGCTAGTTAAAACTGTTGAACAAATACTCATCCATCAAACCTTGAACAGATTTTTTATATTTTAAACTAAAAGCAAACCAGTGTTTAACATCTGATATTAGTAACTCTTGTACATAAATTCTGCTTATTTATATTTTTGCTTGTTGGTTTTTAGCATTACAGGAATGTAAAAATAATGTTTTGAGTCAGTCTTTATATTACACCAATCTTATAAGTGTTTAGCCTAAAAAAATATGGGTTCAGAGTCTAATAATAAACTTTGATATATTTTTATTTTTGCTTTGTGTTACTAAATCAGACATTTTCCAGAAGACGTTTTAAAGATGGAACTATATAGGACTTTATAAGTCAATGTTCATGCTTTTAGCAAAAGAAACAGCACAATAAACAGTTTTACCTTTATACAATTGCTTCGTATCTCTCTAGAAATATACTAAGTGGTATTTTTACCATGGATTTAGAGTAGAGCTTTAAATCTTTATGAGCAGTGTCAAAACATAATGTTTCTTTGGTCTGTTGAGAATTTTGACAGATGGTTTATGAGTATACCTATTCCCATAAAACCTATAGTAGCCAGAATTAAATAGTCCTAATTAAGTATTTTATAACTCTAATAAATTCTTAATAATGACAGGCTTATGACACCAACAACATTTCAAACTTATATAAAAATAAAGTGATACCTGAATCCCATTAGCTATCATATTTCTGAAAGTCAAGTATTGGTATGTTTAAAAAATTGAGAAAAAATGACAAAGACCTGTTTAAAATTGTGTGCTCTGTCTAATCCATATAAATTGAATTTTACTGTCCCTAGAGAAAAATGTTTAGTAATTTAAAAACAAAGAGCTAGATTATAAGTGGCCTGCTAAATATTTTTACCACTTGCTCGCTAACTGTGTTTAAAGTAAAATTTTAGTGCTGTCAGGTTTGCATGTATTTCAAAGTAAAAAGTTAGTGCATGAGTGAAAGATTAGGTGTGCTAACTTCAAGACTTCAGATATCAAGACTTTTTCTCCCCGTAGGCTTCCATGAGGCACGCTATTAAAAAACCCAAAGTTATTGCTTGCGTGCTAATGCGACGCTGCATTAGATGAACAGCGCTAAACCCGAAAGTAGTTATGAATATTTTACATTCCAATGTTCTTATCACAGAAGAAAATTTTCATTATTTTTAAATAGATAATTTTATATATATGTTTGTGTACATATATATATATATATATATATATATATATAATTTTTATTAAAATATCTATACCTATATATCTATATGAATATATAAACACACAAACACACACATATATATATATATATATATATATATATATATATATATATATATATATATATATATATATAAAATGCAAAGAACATTTTCTTCTAAGTAAAGAACGTTGGAATGTAACGTATTTCTATTAAAACACATTAAAATTGAATAAAAATGATAATGCACGTTACAAGGTTTTTAACTGGAAAGGGCTCAAAGGTGTATTTATTTGTCTATATACTGTATGTTTATATATGTATTTATTTGGGTATGTATATATGTATGTGTTCAAATACATATTTACACATCTAAACACATAAATACACATATATACATACACATATTTAAATATATGTATACATAATAGCCCTTTCCATTCAAACACCTAGTCATTTACCATATCCCTTTTAACCCTTATAAAACATTTGTATTAATATCTATATGATTTTATTTCTCAGTGTAATAGTTTATTTTAATATGCTTTGAATGGATTGTGTGAAATTTTTTTAAACTCTTACAGTCTACGCTACTCTAGGTCAGAAGCCACGCTAATTCTTCAAGTGCAGTTTCTGTTTGCATTTGAGTGCAACCGTTTGCTTTTAACTTGTGTTATGGAAGCTAATTAGCACGGTTACAAATTTGCAACCATGTCCCATGCTAACATTAGCGCGCCACTTGTAATCCAACCCAAATTGTGCACAATTAAAAAGAAAGAAAATGATGATTTCTGGTGGTTACATAACAGGTTGAAAGGCCTGCATGTTAATTATTCCATTTAAATAGTGTGTAGTAGTCATCTGCATTCAGCAGTTTCATTAGCTGCCGAATGTGGAAGAAGGCGGCCACTCGTGGCATTTGGCTCTTTTCGGAGCTGGATTTCTTCTTGTAAAAGTGCAACACACTAAGATTTGTGCAAATTGGGATCAGAAAAACAGGACTGGGACAAGTTAAGCATGCGATCATTTTCACCAATAGAATACTAGAAAAAGTGCTGCAAACAAACAATGAAAGACACTGTGATCATGATGTAGAAAATCGCTCATCCACAGCCTTTATCATGCCAACAATTATCCATCGATAGATAATATTATTATTTTAAAGAATATGATTCTGAGTGAATTGGAAAATTGCTTACCGATTAATTATCTATGTTATATACCTACTATGGCCATGGATGACTTCAATTTATCTGTTGAGAATCAATAAAGAGATCCCTGAAGTTTATCAAGCTTTTCGAACTCTCACAAACTCTTATTGTAATACCATTGGTACATAATTTGTGCTTGTAGCAGTTTCAAACTCTATCACGAGGAAGAAATCAATCCTTTTAACATTGGATCTCCCTAAGGTAAATCCATAATTGAAAAATTGCATTAGACTAATTACACAACTGGCATTTGGAAAAAAAGATTGTCAACATTAGACATATTTAATATAATCTGGATTTCTTTTGAGACATAGGCTTTTAAGGGCTTGAGTAATGAGCCAAATAATATAATCCATCTGGCTAATACAGGTGGTACCTTTATTTACTAGATATTATATACAGAAGAAGTCTTAATCCAATTATGGGCCAGGTTACAAGTTGGGTGCTATTTTTTTTTTCTCGTTCATATGCAAACACTGCTCAAATTAAAGGGATACTAAACCAAATTTTTTTTTTTTTGCCACCAATCAGCAAGCACTACCAAGGAGCTAAACCTACAATGGGACTGCTCCTAAGCTTTCATTTCTGCTTTTCAAATAAAGATACCACGAGAACGAAGAAAAATTGATAATAGGAGTAAATTAGAAAGTTGCTTAAAACTGCATGCTCTGTCCGAATCATAAAAGAAACAATTTGGGTTTAGTATCCCTGTAATGGGTAAACTATTTGCGCATCAGAAAAACCTGATGCACCCTAATTTCAGGACTTTGGATATTGTGACCTCTTTAACTTCTCCCCATAGACTTCAATAGCGCGTGCTTTAAAAAAAAAAAAAAAAAAAGTGGAATAGACCTACAGCGCTAAACCCAAAGGTAGTAATGAATATGTTACATTTTATTGTTCTGCACATAGGGACAGTCAAGTCAAAATAAACTTTCATGATTCAGATAGGGCATGTCATTTTTAACAACTTTCCAATTTACATTTATCACCAATTTTGCTTTGTTCTCTTGGTATTCTTAGTTGAAATCTTAACCTAGGTAGGCTCATATGCTAATTTCGTAGACCTTGAAGGCCGCCTCTTATGTGAAAGCATTTTGACAGTTTTTCACCACTAGAGGGCATTATTTCATGTGTGTCGGATAGATGTGTGTCATATAGATAAAATTGAGCTCACGCATGTGAAGTTACCCCTAGGTAACTGATTGGCTAAAATGCAAGTCTGTCAAAAGAACTGAGATAAGGGGGCAGTATGCAGAGGCTTAGATACAAAGTAATCACAGATGTTAAAAGTAAATTAATATAATTGTGTTAGTTATGCAAAACTGGGGGATGGGTAAAAAAGGGATTGTCAGTTTAATAGGTTAATCATTCATTTTCACAATGAATAATGTTTGGCCTTTAATTTATCACCAATTTTGCTTTGTTCTCTTGGTATTCTTAGTTGAAATCTTAACCTAGGTAGGCTCATATGCTAATTTCGTAGACCTTGAAGGCCGCCTCTTATGTGAAAGCATTTTGACAGTTTTTCACCACTAGAGGGCATTAGTTCATGTGTGTCGGATAGATGTGTGTCATATAGATAAAATTGAGCTTACGCATGTGAAGTTACCCCTAGGTAACTGATTGGCTAAAATGCAAGTCTGTCAAAAGAACTGAGATAAGGGGGCAGTATGCAGAGGCTTAGATACAAAGTAATCACAGATGTTAAAAGTATATTAATATAACTGTGTTAGTTATGCAAAACTGGGGGATGGGTAATAAAGGGATTGTCAGTTTAATAGGTTAATCATTCATTTTCACAATGAATAATGTTTGGCCTTTAATGCATCTTAAATAGAAAGCTATCCATTCAAAGGATAGAAAGCGATCCTTCGAATGTTGGCTGCGCGAAGCAGCCAAAAGAATCCATTGGATGCAGTGTAGGCAAACGAAGCCTTAAAAAAAAACCATGCAACCTCCCACAAGAAATAACTATTAAACACGTAACCGCTTCCAAAATAAATAAATAAAAAAAAAAGACAAACCACCTGCATGAAGTATTAAGAAACAAAACGCCCGCACAAAGTATAAAAAAAATTTAAACTAATCGCCCGCATGAAGTATTAAAAAAAAACTAACCACCACACAAAGTATCAAGAAAAAAATAAACATAAACGCCCGTACTAAGTATTAACAAAAAACCCAGAAACTACCTAGCCTTACACCGCCAAACCCCACAACGCCAACTAAATAAATTATAATATTAACCGTTAAACCGCCAAACCCTACAATGCCAACAAACTAATTATACTATTAACCCCTGAACCGACAAACCCCCACATTGCAATAAACCTAATTAACCTATTAACCCCTAAACCGCCAACCCCCACAGCACAAATAACTAATTTAATTACTAAGCCCCCTAACCTAACACCCCCTAAATTAACCCCAATTACTACTAAATTACAATTAAAATAAAAAATCTTAACATTAAATTAAAAAAATGAATCTAACATTACAAAAAATAAAAAAGTCTAACATTACAGAAAAAAATAAACAAATTTAAAAAAAATAAAAAAAATTAAACCTAATCCCTATGAAAATTAAAAAGACCTCCAAATAAAAACACCCCCTAATCTAATCTAATAAAAAAACCTAACACTAAAAATAAAATAAACTACCCATTGCCCCTAAAGGGGCATATGTATGGGCATTGCCCTTAAAAGGGCATTCAGCTCTTTTGCTGCCCTTAAAATGGCATTCAGCTCTTTTACAAGCCTATTGAATCCCTAATCTTAAAAATAACCCCCCCCCCCAAAAAAAAGTCATAAATCTAACCCCCAAAGTCTGGCGGAGTAGGTCTTATTTCAGGCGACTCCATCCGGAGCGAAGGCGGAGCGGAGGTGCAGAGCTGGCTTCCCCAATGCATGGATCCTTAGCGGCGGTCTTCGGCGTCCGTGGTCCAAAGCGGCGTAGAGGCTCCTCTTCATGCGATCGTCTGCCGCACACTGAAGATTAAATGCAAGGTACCCCATATTTATTGGGGTACCTTGCATTCCTATTGGCTGAAATTTTGAAATCAGCCAATAGGATGAGAGCTACTGAAATCTTATTTGATTTGATTTGAAAGCCAATAGGATTTCAGTCAATAGGAATGCAAGTTACCCCAAATTGAATGCGGTACCTTGCATTCAATTTTCAGTGTACGCCGGAGATCGGATGAAGAGGAGCCTCCACGCCGCTAAAGACTGCCGCTGAGATCCGCCGCTCTGGATCCACGGATCGAGGAAGACCGCTCCTCACCTCCGCTCTGCGCTGCCTTCTCTCAGAATGAAGATAGAAGATGATGGAGCTGCCTGGAAGAAGACCTTCCCCACCGGACTTCAGGAAAGGTGAGTACCTATTTGGGGCTTAGTTTTAGGATTTTTTTAAATTTTTTAATTTTTTTTTTAAGATTAGGGATTTAATGGGCTTTAAAAGGGCTGATTGCCCTTTTAAGGTCAGTAAAAGAGCTGAATGCCCTTTTAACGGCAATGCCTATACAAATGCCCCTTTAGGGGCAATGGGTAGCTTAAGTTTTTTTTAGTGTTAGGTTTTTTTTACTTTAGGGGGGTTGGTTGGGTGGGGGATTTTACTGTTAGGGGTAAATTGGTAAAAAAAATAAGTAAAATAGCTGTTTAATTTAGGGCAATGCCCTACAAAATGCCCTTTTAAGGGCTATTGGTAGTTTAGTATTAGATTAGGGGATTCATTTTATTTTTATTTTTATATGGGGTATAAGTTTAGGTTTAAATTTTTTATTTTGGATAGCTTTGTTTATTTTTTTTCTATACTTTTACTTTTTTTTAATTTTTGTAACTTTAGCTTGAGAGTTGTACTTTTTGAACATAGACTGCCCACGTATCGCCTAGTTAAAAATAATCTGGTTTAATTAAAAAAATTGTAATGTGAAATATTTACAGTAAATAACAATAATAACCCTGAATTTACATGTTTTCAGCTACTTGACTGCAAAGGGCACCGATGCACTTGTATATATGTGTGACTGTGTGTATATATATATATATATATATATATATGTGTGTATTTATTTGTATATATATCTGTAAATACATGTATGCACATATAAATACATATGTACATACATAAATACATATATATATTTGTGTGTATGTGTGTATATATATATATATATATATATATATATATACATAAATACATATATATATTTGTGTGTATGTGTGTATATATATATATATATATATATATATATATACATACAGTATACATATTTAGTTATCCTTCGCATGCCTTTTTTTTCTTACACCTGAGACCTCATATCTTTGAGCCCTTATAACTTTTAAATGCAATTTTTTAAAGATTGATTAGATAGTGTTATTATGAGTGTAAGTATTTTTAAATTTACTTTTAATGTTTTTTGTGCAACTTTTTAGTCAAGTGTAAAAGTTATCCAGAGCTCTAAAGTTGCGCTATCCAAACGCCCGTTGAATTCAATTGCGCTCAAGCATAAGCATTAACTTTCAACCTGTAAAATGCGTGCTACTTCTGACACAGTTTTTTTTCCGGTGGCTTTTTTCAGGTACGTTTAGGGTTTTTTCAGGTAAGGTTAGGTTTCTTTAAGGTAAGGCTATTTTTTTTAGGGGTAACTTAGGGGGTGTTAGGTTAAGGAGGTTTTCTGGTTAGGGGGTTTAGATGTTAGTGAGTATTTTGCAGTAGGGGTTGTGGTGGTTTAGGGGTTAATAATGTAGTGGGGTATTTTGCAATGGGGTTTTTGGCAATTTAGGAGTTAATAGAGTAGTTTAGTGCAACTGTTCCTCCAGCCAAACTCTTTACACAACTTAATTTGAGCGTTAAATGTGATTGCGTTTGAACGATCGCATTTACTTTCAACTTGTAAGACGAGTGGACATTGCTGCTCAGTGCTGCCCATAGAAAATATGGGGAGCATAAATAACCATGAGTTTGCGCAAACAAATTTGTGGTAATTTAAACAGAGCACCACTTGTAATATTGATTCAAGTGTAAAAAAACCAGAGCCCATTCGTAAGTGGATTATGGTATAAATAATTCTAGTTATGCATGTTGACGTGTCCTGTGATAAGCTCCTCCAAGTAAGATGAGGTTTAGAGGAACTGATGGGCTTCATTCTATTTTTTTTATTTAATAAAAAAATCACCACAACAATGATTTAAACATGGGAGCCACAATAAATCCAAAAGAGCAAAAAGCAAAAAATTATGTACATAAATATCACTAATACATTCAAATGCTAAAATATATTAGGGTATATCAAGGCTTTAGGGCTTTAAGCCCAGTGTAGGATTATACACTAATAATATAAAAAATAGAACATTTTAAATTAACACGTTATTGAAAAAAAGAAACAACAACAGCATAAATCTATTGTTGGGTAAAAGAAAAGGGAATATAACATCCAATCCTTCTATTCAATGTGAACCCAACACTAATTTAAAAACAAGACGAAGAAGGGGCCCAGTGGCTAATGGGGAGCTTGTATACCCTGACAAAGTCACTTTTGTTAGTGACGAAACGCGTTGGTGGGTGGGACTTATGGAGCAACGTGTGTGATCTTTGTTTGGTGCAACACACACAGTGACAATACCGATATTTAATATCTTTATCAGGAACAAAGTTGCTAATTTCTCTTGTAAGGTGTATCCAGTCCACGGATCATCCATTACTTGTGGGATATTCTCATTCCCAACAGGAAGTTGCAAGAGGACACCCAACAGCAGAGCTGTAATATAGCTCCTCCCCTAACTGTCATACCCAGTCATTCTCTTGCAACTCTCAACAAGCTAGGTCGTTGTAGGAGAGAGTGGTTAAATATAGCTAGTTTATTTTCTTCAATCAAAAGTTTGTTATTTTTAAATAGTACCAGAGTTGTGCTATTTTATCTCAGGCAGTAAATAGAAGAAGAATCTGCCTGAGGTTTCTATGATCTTAGCAGGTTGTAACTAAGATCCATTGCTGTTCTCACATATGTCTGAGGGGATTACACAGATGAGGTAACTTCAGCGAGAGAATGGCGTGCAGTTTATTCTGCTATCAGGTATGTGCAGTTATAATTTTTTCTAGAGATGGAAAACACTAGAAAATGCTGCTGATACCGGATTAATGTAAGTTAAGCCTGAATACAGTGATTTAATAACGACTGGTATCATGCTTACTCCCAGGGGTAATACCCTTATGATATTGCAATATAAAATGTTTGCTGGCATGTTTAATCGTTTTTATATATGCTTTGGTGATAAAACTTTATTGGGGCCTAGTTTTTTCCACATGGCTGGCTTAAATTTTGACTAGAAACAGTTTACTGAGGCTTTCCACTGTTATAGTATAAAAGTTACAGTTGGTGCAGTTAAAATTACAAACTGTGACATCCAGCTTCCCTCAGGAGTCCTCTGTATGCTATAGGACATCTCTAAAGGGTTCAAAGGCTTTCCAAAGTCGTTTATTGGGGAAGGTAGGACCACAGCTTGCTGTGACTGTTAAAAAATGTCTATTTCGTTTTTTTGATCCGTTTTTTGAACTAAGGGGTTAATCATCCATTTGCAAGTGGATGCAATATCTGCTAGCCTATTACATATACTGTAAAAATTTCGTTTGATTTACTGCATTTTTTCACTGTTTTTCAAATTCTGACAAAATTTGTTTCTCTTAAAGGCACAGTACCGTTTTTTATATTTGCTTGTTAACTTGATTTAAAGTGTTTTCCAAGCTTGCTAGTCTCATTGCTAGTCTGTATAAATATGTCTGACATAGAAGAAACTCCTTGTTCATTATGTTTAAAAGCCATGGTGGAACCCCCTCTTAGAATGTGTACCAAATGTACTGATTTCATTTTATGCAATAAAGATCATATTCTGTTTTTAAAAAATTATCACCAGAGGAATCTGACGAGGGGAAAGTTATGCCGACTAACTCTCCCCACGTGTCAGACCCTTTGACTCCCGCCCAAGGGACTCACGCTCAAATGGCGCCAAGTACATTTAGGGCGCCCATAGCGTTTACTTTACAAGACATGGCGGCAGTCATGGATAATACACTGTCAGCGGTATTAGCCAGACTACCTGAACTTAGAGGTTAGCGAGATAGCTCTGGGGTGAGACAAAATGCAGAGCATACTGACGCTTTAAGAATCATGTATGATACTGCCTCACAATATGCAGAAGCTTAGGAAGGAGAGCTTCAGTCAGTGGGTGATGTTAATGACTCAGGAAAGATACCTGATTCTAATATTTCTACATTTAAATTTAAGCTTGAACACCTCCGCGTGTTGCTTAGGGAGGTTTTAGCTGCTCTGAATGACTGTGATACCATTGCAGTGCCAGAGAAATTGTGTAGACTGGATAAATGCTTTGCAGTGCCGTTGTGTACTGATGTTTTTCCAATACCTAAAAGGTTTACAGAAATTATTAATAAGGAATGGGATAGACCAGGTGTGCCGTTCTCTTCCCCTCCTATTTTTAGAAAAATGTATTCCAATAGACGCCACCACACAGGACTTATGGCAGACAGTCCCTAAGGTGGAGGGAGCAGTTTCTACTCTAGCAAAGCGTACTACTATCCCTGTCGAGGACAGTTGTGCTTTTTTAGATCCAGTGGATAAAAAATTAGAAGGTTACCTTAAGAAAATATTTATTCAACAAGGTTTTATCCTACAGCCCATTGCATGCATTGCCCCTGTCACTGCTGCTGCGGCGTACTGGCTTGAGTCTCTGGAAGAGGCTTTACAGGTAGCGACTCCATTGGATGACATACTTGGCAAACTTAGAGCACTCAAGCTAGCCAATTATTTTATTTCTGATGCCATTGTTCATTTGAATAAACTAACGGCTAAGAATTCTGGTTTTGCTATATAGGCGCGCAGAGCGCTATGGCTTAAATCATGGTCAGCTGACGTGACTTTAAAATCTAAGCTACTTAACATTCCCTTCAAGGGGCAGACCCTATTCGGGCCTGGTTTGAAGGATATTATTGCTGATATCACGGGAGGAAAAGGTTGTGCCCTTCCTCAGGACAGGTCCAAATCTAAGGCCAAACAGTCTAATTTTCGTGTCTTTCGAAACTTCAAGGCAGGTGCGGCATCAACTTCCTCTAATAATAAACAAGAGGGATCTTTTGCTCAATCCAAGACGGTCTGGAGACCAAACCAGACCTGGAAAAAAGGTAAGCAGGTCAAAATGCCTTTTGCTGCCTCTAAGACAGCATGAAGAAACGACCCCCTATACAGTAACGGATCTAGTAGGGGGCAGACTTTCACTCTTCGCCCAGGCATGGGCAAGAGATGTTCAGGATCCCTGGGCGTTGGAAATTATATCCCAGGGATATCTTCTGGACTTCAAAGCTTCCCCCCCAAAAGGGAGATTTCACCTTTCACAATTATCTGCAAACCAGATAAAGAGAGAGGCATTCTTACACTGTGTACGAGACCTCCTAGTTATGGGAGTGATCCATCTAGTTCCAAAGGAGGAACAGGAACAGGGTTTTTACTCAAATCTGTTTGTGGTTCCTAAAAAAGAGGGAACCTTCAGACCGATTTTGGATCTAAAGATCTTAAACAAATTCCTCAAAGTTCCGTCGTTCAAGATGGAAACTATTCGTACCATCCTACCACTGATCCAGGAGGGTCAATATATGACTACAGTGGATCTAAAGGATGCTTATCTTCACATTCCGATACACAAAGATCATCATCGGTTTCTCAGGTTTGCCTTTCAAAACAGGCATTACCAGTTGTAGCTCTTCCCTTTGGATTAGCTACAGCCCCAAGAATCTTTACAAAGGTTCTAGGGTCGCTTTTGGCGGTCCTAAGGCAGCGGGGCATAGCAGTAGCCCCTTATTTAGACGACATCCTGATACAGGCGTCAAACTTCCAAATTGCCAAGTCTCATACGAACGTAGTACTGGCATTTCTGAGGTCGCATGGGTGGAAAGTGAACGAGGAAAAGTGTTCTCTATCCCCACTCACAAGAGTTTCCTTTCTAGGGACTCTGATAGATTCTGTAGAAATGAAAATTTACCTTGACGGAGTCCAGGTTATCAAAGCTTCTAAATTCCTGTCGGGTTCTTCATTCCATTCCGTGCCCTTTGGTGGCTCAGTGTATGGAAGTAATTGGCTTAATGGTAGTGGCAATGGACATAGTGCCGTTTGCATGCTTACATCTCAGACCGCTGCAACTATGCAGGCTCAGTCAGTGGAGCGGGGATTACACAGATTTGGCCCTTCAACTGAATCTGGACCAAGAGACCAGGGATCCTCTTCCCTGGTGGCTATCTCGGGTCCATCTGTCCAAAGGTATGACCTTCGCAGGCCAGATTGGACTATTGTAACAACAAATGCCAGCCTTCTAGGTTGGGGTGCAATCTGGAACTCCCTGAAGGCTCAGGGATCGTGGACTCAGGAGGAGTCTCTCCTTCCAATAAATATTCTGGAACTAAGAGCGATATTCAAGGCTCTTCAGGTTTGGCCTCAGTTAGCAACTCTGAGGTACATCAGATTTCAGTCGGTCAACATCACGACTGTAGCTTACATCAACCATCGAGGGGGAACAAGAAGTTCCCTAGAGATGTTAGAAGTTTCAAAAATAATTCACTGGGCAGAGATTCACTCTTGCCACCTATCAGCTATCCATATCCCAGGTGTAGAGCACTGGGAGGCGGATTTTCTAAGTCGTCAGACTTTTCATCCGGGAGAGTGGGAACTCCATCCGGAGGTATTTGCACAACTGATTCTCCGTTGGGGCAAACCAGAACTGGATCTCATGGCGTCTCGCCAGAACGCCAAGCTTCCGTGTTACGGATCCAGGTCCAGGGATCCCAAGGCGACACTGATAGATACTCTAGCAGCGCCCTGGTCTTTCAACCTGACTTATGTGTTTCCACCGTTTCCTCTGCTCCCTCGACTGATTGCCAAGATCAAGCAGGAGAGAGCATTGGTGATTCTGATAGCACCTGCGTGGCCACGCAGGACCTGGTATGCAGATCTAGTGGACATGTCATCCTTTCCACCATGGTCTCTGCCTCTGAGACAGGACCTTTAACTTCAGGGTCCTTTCAACCATCCAAATCTAATTTCTCTGAGGCTGACTGCCTGGAGATTGAACGCTTGATTTTATCAAAGCGTGGCTTCTCCGAGTCAGTTATTGATACCTTAATACAGGCACGAAAGCCTGTCACCAAGAAAATTTACCATAAGGTATGGCGTAGATATCTTTATTGGTGTGAATCCAAGGGTTACTCATGGAGTAAGGTCAGGATTCCTAGGATTTTATCTTTTCTCCAAGAAGTTTTGGAAAAAGGATTGTCAGCTAGTTTCTTAAAGGGACAGATCTTTGCTCTGTCTATTCTTTTGCACTAGCGTCTGGCAGATGTTCCAGACGTTCAGGCATTTTGTCAGGCTTTAGTTAGAATCAAGCCTGTGTTTAAACCTGTTGCTCCACCATGGAGCTTAAACTTGGTTCTTAAGGTTCTTCAAGGAGTTCCGTTTGAACCTCTTCATTCCATAGATATCAAACTTTTATCTTGGAAAGTTCTTTTTTTTTGGTAGCTATTTCCTCGGCTCGTAGAGTCTCTGAGCTATCTGCCTTACAATGTGATTCTCCTTATCTGATTTTTTATACGGATAAGGTAGTCCAGCGTACCAAACCTGGGTTCTTACCTAAGGTGGTATCTAACAAGAATATCAATCAAGAGATTGTGGTTCCATCCTTGTGTTACACAATCTGGACGTGGTCCATGCTTTAAAGTTTTACTTACAAGCTACTAAAGATTTTCGTCAAATATCTGCTTTGTTTGTTGTCTACTCTGGACAGAGGAGAGGTCAAAAGGCTTTGGCAACCTCTTTTTCTTTTTGGCTAAGAAGCTTAATCCACTTAGCCTATGAGACTGCTGGACAGCAGCCTCCTGAAAGGATTACAGCTCATTCCACTAGAGCCGTGGCTTCCACTTGGGCCTTTAAAAATGAGGCTTCTGTTGAACAGATTTGCAAGGTGACGACTTGGTCTTCGCTTCATACTTTTTAAAAATTTTACAAATTTGATACTTTTGCTTCTTTGGAGGCTATATTTGGGAGAAAGGTTTTACAGGCAGTGGTTCCTTCCATTTAAGTTCCTGCCTTGTCCCTCCCTTCATCCGTGTACTTTAGCTTTGGTATTGGTATCTCACAAGTAATGGATGATCCGTGGACTGGATACACCTTACAAGAGAAAACACAATTTATGCTTACCTGATAAATTTATTTCTCTTGTGGTGTATCCAGTCCACGGCCCGCCCTGTCATTTTAAGGCAGGTAATTTTTAAATTTAAACTACAGTAACCACTACACCCTATGTTTCCTCCTTTCTCGGCTTGTTTTCGGTTGAATGACTGGCTATGACAGTTAGGGGAGGAGCTATATTACAGCTCTGCTGTTGGGTGTCCTCTTGCAACTTCCTGTTGGGAATGAGAATATCCCACAAGTAATGCATGATCCGTGGACTGGATACACCACAAGAGAAATAAATTTATCAGGTAAGCATAAATTGTGTTTTTCACATAGATAGCTTGACCACAGTTGATGCAAAAGACATATGGAACTGTGATAACAGCATATGAGATAAATAACCGATAAATAACCAAGCCTAATAAACAGTGGATCTCTATTAATGCTAACATTTGTTGGTGTAATATACACAGTGATTTAGCATTATACTACTATCAATTAAAAAGTTCTGCAACTACTTTCTGGTATAATAAGGCATGATTGTGGTCCGCAACTATAACAATATGTAACGAATGATTTATTGGTGTGTGTGTGATATGTATTGTTGATATTCATATAGGGTCTTAAGCCAGAAAACGGCTGACTAAGTAACCCCCAAGAAGTTTGCAGACAGGAGGACACCTATGAGCGCATAGGAATGCCTGTATTGAATGTTTGATAAACTACGTTAACCCTATAATTTTCAATACTAATTGATAAGACCAACACCCAAGATCTTTATTAGAAACTAAGCTGCCAAGTTCTTAACAGATAGTTTAAACTGAGGCTGATGTGACATTCATATGAAACTGTGATAACAGCATAGTCGAGTCTAATCAGCAGTGGTTTTTAACTAACCATAACGTCTGTTGGTGTAATAGATACAGTGATCTAGCATAAGATCACTATTAATAATAATAATTGCAGCTATTTTCTGTTACAATAGGATATGACTATGGTCCGCAATTATAATGATATATAACAAATGAATATACACTGTGTGTGTGTGTAAGATGTGTTTTTGATATTTATTTAGGGATTTAGCCAGAAATTGGCTGACTGGGTAACTCCCACAAAGTTCGCAGGCAGGAGGATGCTTTTGAGAGCATAGGAATGCCAGTATTGAATACTTGTTAAGCTAAGTTAACCCTATATTAAATACACCTTAACATCTACACGCTCCCCATTAGCCAGTGGGCCCCTTCTTTGTCTTGTTTTTAAATTAGTGTTGGGTTCACATTGAATAGAAGGATTGGATGTGATATTCCCTTTTCTTTTACCCAACAATATATTTATGTTGTTGTTGTTTCTTTTTTCAATAAAGTGTTAATTTAAATTTTTCTATTTTTGAAGTTTTTCAAATGCCAATAGAAAATATCTCAAGAATCAGCACCTCTACAGATTAATCAATAAGCTTGGGCATCCTGTAGAAATAGCTGTGATTGATCCTGTTCGGTGAGGCGAGTCTGCTGGGTGAGTCTGAGGTCCTGGCCTGCTGTTATAGCACCTAATGGTGCTTCACCAAATGTGAGTGATTCCAATATTATATCTCCTAAGGCAATGTTTATTTGTTACACTGTGAGGCACCTTCTTTGATTAATTTTTTTAGGACATCATATATGCCAATGAGTATAGTGATCATTATCAATTAGAAACTATGTTACAAGCTCATGTCAGTATATTAGCCTATGATATATATCTCATATAGGAGAGACTGCCTCATTAAATAATGTAGCATATCCTCTATAAAGGAACTATATTATAGTAGAAATTACCACTATAGTACTCCATGAGTAATGTGACTACCACTGTGGATGCAGATATCAGTATACTGCCTTCTAGATCAATAACAGTAAGCTAAACTATTATGGATATTACAGTATGTGTCTCAATGAGAAATTTGCTTTTTATGTAACACTGGAGGAGAGGCCTGCTCATGATGATATTGGTTGTAGTAAATATATAAGCTAAGATATGATGTCCCAGCTGCAGACAACACATTCTCACCTATGCAGAACATTTATACAACCAAACAATATAGCATGAAAAGAGTTATAGTTTTGTATGTATGTTGAAAATTAGGCAGAGTTGTGGATATATTTCTCATAGTGGTAAAAACATTCGATTCTGCAACAGAAACATGTAGCGAACACAATATAAATATCAACTAATAGTCCTACTTATGATAGGAGTATACCTAACCATGGGCTTTCAAAGAGATTCATAATACAGCTGTATTCTGTTTAATAATACCAAACTAATGGGTAAATTGGGGGTTTATATATAACAGGGGCTGTTTTACTAGACTAATAAAAGGGCCATATACTGTATGTCTCCCTAGTAACTGTTTAGATGGGCTAGGTAGGTTACATTACTATGTAAATTTGGGTCACATTAAATGTATTTAATACCTAACCAGAGCTAGGTTACCAGACTTATTATATCGGCTCAACATAGAGGATGAAGAAATCAACTGAGAACTAAACTAATTGAGAAATTAACTTTGAGAAAGTAGAGCATTTACATATCCTAACTAGTTCTTGGACCTCTTAATGAGTGGAGTACATTTACATAGAAATAAGGCATGAGGAGCAAATATGGTGTGTGTAACATTGGATAGTTGACATATAGTAAAATAACTAATTGCCATCATTAGTACATGGTATAGAAAATGCAGGAGGGGATTATGGATACACTGAAAGCCCTTGAGAAAAAATAATAAAAGGAAAAAATAAATAAATGAAAAGTTAGCAGTAGAGAGGTATCCATTTGAGTGGTAGAATGTTATGGCAGTTTGTATCAATGCTGCATATTACAATACCAGCTAAACTGCTGCTGAGTGATTGTGTACTTTAGGGAACGTTCAGCCTATTATTACTTTTCAGCTGAATCTGTACAGTAGATTGACTAGCTTTGGGGTCATGTAAGGCTCTATCAATCATCAGAATCTTGGAGCATAGTTCTAATTTCACTGCTCTCACCAGTTTGCTGCTATTGATGTCAGGTTTCTGCAGCCCAAGAAGAAATTGCCAATCCTTTGTGACATGTTTTTTATGGATCCCCACATTTCTGTGGCGCTGTTGTGAGTCTATCTCAGGGTTATCACTGACTATGTTGAGCTCCACTTGCTCATGATCAACCGACCATACACTGTCGCCTGGAGATATGATCTGCTCTACGCGGGAGGTCTCCGCTACACACAAGGCATGACCTGTTATTACTAAGTGCCCCAGGTTGTCTGGGCACACCAGCAGTTCCAGCAGTGGGTCTTCACTAGAAGGTACTCACCCCCATCTCTGAGTTGCTACGAAGGTAAGGTCACACTGCATGGTTAGTTTGCAGCATCCGGATCAAGAGCCATCTTCTCTTTTGGCTCGCGTCTAATGGCAGTCGGTTGCTTAGGGTTCTGGTATAAGGAAGCTAGGATTGCACCAAGTTCTCTTCTAAGGTCTTGGAAATATATATAACAGTTGCTCCTGTACTTTATGTTCCCATATTTCTACCCCTGTCAGCATGTCATATCCATTGCTGCTGGCTACCGGTGTAGTCATTGTGCATGTTGAATAATGGTCTGGTTAGAGGTTGTAGTTTTGCAGCACAAATGGCTGGGTGCCCTGATTTATCAGAAAAATAGGAAAGGGCAGATGAAGATCCAGGCCGTTACTAGGCCTCTGCTGCGTACTTCATCTTTTAGGTCTGCTGGTCATAGGTTTTACACCAGAGTTATACTCTTCTGTTCCTCAGGACTTACTTTATATCTTGTCATTGGAGAAGAGCTTAGATTGTGGAATTAGTGGGGGGGATAAACAACTAATTTATCCATCCCAGTAGTCAGCCGTAGTTAAAAGGCAGCCATCTTGGTCAGTGGTCGGACACGCCCCTCTCATCTATTTGTTTTATTTGTTTAACATATTAGTTCTACATGCATAAACATACACACACCTATCACACATATAGATGCACTACACCACTACATACACACCTCAACTATTTTCCTTCCATATGCATTGTTATTTTTTGTGTTTGTTTTATTCTATTTTTACTGTGACATTTCCTGGTGGGCTCCCAGCGCCATAGGACCACATCCTTGGTCACAAAATGAGCATTGTGCACATGCGTAGCGCATTTCTTCAAGGCTGCTCCGCTTCTGACACGGTTGTGGGGGCCTGTGGTGGCTGAAAAGAGGCCCAAGGTGGTGGGAGGAGCAACAGTGGGGCCAGGGGGGTGGGGGCGAGGCTGGGGAGGATATTCAAACATTTCCGGGGCCGATATAATTTCCCAGTCTGGCCCTGCAGCATGGGTCCTGTAAAATTACCCATGTGAACACAGTAGAGATATGCAAGATGCTTTGTGTGCATAAGGTAAGAAGAGATAGAAGTTATTGTACATATACATCATGAAGTGTATATGAGGGAAAAGCAAATTGACAGGGACATATACCGGAACAAGCATGGCACTACCACAGAGGATGCCACCTTCTATGATGTACAGTATATAATGTATCCTCGCATAAATAGTTCACTCATGGCACCAGGTGTACAAGACCAATATAGTTATGCTGCCACAGTTCCAAATTACTCTTGTTTCTATACAAAACTGTTATTCAGCATATATTGGTGTTCTAACAAAAAATTATCACACCACAAAAATAAAATTACAGTATTACCTTTACCTCTTGTGCTAGTACCCACTGGGGTGTCATAACTTTTGAAAAAAAATGTATCCCTAAAATATTCACATTACCACTTCTGTTTCATGTTAGAAATCCCTTTTGGCCTAGTCCAAGGACACTCTCATATAGCCTCTGTGTTGCATATAATAGGGAATAAACTAGATGCTATTTTTCCTTTACCTTTTCTTTAAAGATGTCTGATATTGGACAGAGACACAGAACACAAAGTAGCACATTTGGCTAAGTATTCTACTTTCTTTTCTTGGTAAAAATTATCTGGGACTATAATTAGTTAGTATTGTTGCACAAATTGAGGTTATGATACCTAGAAATGCCCTGTATCAATTAGACTGAATATTTGTATTTTGACTTATACAATTGTTCTTATCCCAACAAGTTATTTGATTTCTTATAGGTTCTTTACAAAAATGTATGAACCTTTCAGTGTTTTACTATAGAGTAGTCACTTAGGTGTGATTATTTAGTGATTGTACTATAAAATAATATTTAGTTTAAAAGTAACACGATTAAAAACCACAACCACCACCAGGGGCCACAGTCACTCTATGTTCCCTTCCTTGTCTATGAGCCAAAAGATACAAACATTTTTTGTTTTAATTGTTCATTCAAACATATATTTTACTTTTTCACTGTGTTTCTGCTCATGTTCACCCACTGGGTTAAATACAGCTGATAATAAGTTTTTAAAGAGTAAACTTAATCCACTAAAATGTAAACCCAAACATCAGAAAAAGATAAGTAGATTAAGTTTATGCAAATAAATTCTCAAATAAGATCAATTTAATTCCCTCTCACAAGATATATAATAATTTATTGAAAAAAAAACCTCCACTTACCAAACAGCCATACCTTTCTGCATTTGATATTCTAACTTATTCCATAGCGTGCTGCATCTAAGAATAAAGCTATTATGGCAGCAGTGTGAATATCCCACAAGCATTTGAATGATGCATAATCTGACATCACATACTAATTAAACGTTCATTGAGTGGTAATGTTTTTTATTTTGGAACATTTGTTAATTTACTTGTGGGGGTCTAATTACTACATGAGTGCAATTGATAGGCATCTGGTTTGAAAAATTGCCTCCTAACATCTAAACGCTGTTCTTCAGTAGTTAGCATTTACACAAATTAATTATAATTTAAATAGATGACATGTATGATCTGTGAAATGGTTAGAAAAGGTTGATTTGGCTACTACACTGAAAATTCCCTGTATTTCTCAAAATCTTCCAGTAGCCATACAGTAAATGGTATTAAGCATTTTGCTATGGGATTCTGACCTAAACTCCAGGTTTGGCCTTAAAGGGACACTAAACCCACATTTTTTCTTTCATGATTTAGATAGAGCATGCAATTTTAAGCAACTTTCTAATTTACTCCTATTATCAATTTTTCTTTGTTCTCTTGCTTTCTTTTTTTGAAAAAGGATTCTAAGCTAAGGAGCCAGACTATTTTTGGGTCAGAACCCTGGACAGCACTTGTTTATTGATGCTGTCCAATCAGCAAGGATAACCCAGGTTGTGAACCAAAAATGGGCCGGCTTCTAAACTTACATTCTTGCTTTTCAAATAAAGATAGCAAGATAATGAAGAAAAATTGATAATAGGAGTAAATTTGAAAGTTGCTTAAAATTGCATTCTCTATTTGAATCATGAAAGAAAAAAATTGGGTTCAGTGTCCCTTTAACGATTTATATAGTTAACCTATCCTCCATCTATACTGGATTAAGACATCTCAATCTGTGTTAATATCCATTCTGAACCTTAGAATATTTTGGACATTTTCTCTCCTATTGGATGTGGAAGCAATATCTATGTTATCATCACCTTCCTATCATCTTGCATCCATGTTTGCACTGTTCACTGTCCATGTGTGTGAAATTCACCCAATAACTTCCCTATATTTCAAGTGATGGTTATAGAAGTAAATGTATATGTGTGAATAAAGGTGATTGAATAGTTACATGTGATCTAAGGACAGGAATGTGTGTAAAGTGAGATGTGTGGACATTAATTTAATCTGAATGCAAGAACATAAGATGACATATGTATGTCCAATTCTCCAATGCCAAAAGCTGTGCGTGCTGTGAGCATATATAAAACTGGAGTGTTTTCCTACAGTTATTATAATGAAAATGTAATCTTCATGTACATACTGGTTTAATTAATGGCTAAGTGATATATTCTGCATTTTGCTTTCTCCATCTCTTGGTGAAGTGTTGTCAATGCAGAAAAAAGTATGATTTTTGATCATATTGCAAAAAAATATTTTTCTAATGCACATAAATGACGTTTGAACTGATGTAGTGTCGTTTTTTTCATAGGGGTAAATAAATGGATTATTCATAGTTCCCATACAACATAAAAGTAAATACACTGTAGTAAAACAAAGCAATGGTTATACATTTGGCGATACTTAGCTTTGATTATATTCATAAACTGGCAGGAAGATAGATTACAGTGATCCCACACAGAAGGAACTTCATCTTATCAGGTGATAAACACTTTGCGTAAGATGTTTCAGCAAAATCTCATCCCAACAGGAACAACACACAAGTATATTCCCAAAGAATTTATGCACAAGTTGATGATGAATCTTTAGGGGTTTTTTCTTGCCCTTATTTTGTGCTCCCCAAATGACTCTGCCTATAGTTTATCAGTGTACAGTTTTATTTGAATTCAGTCTTGAGAGACTGTAAAAAAAACTTTTTCAACAAGCAGTGACATAGCTACTTCCCTGCACATTGTATAAAAACTTTTACCAAACACATAATTATTAATCATAATAAGAGTTATTTCTCATAATATTTCTGAAAATCAAAACAAGTCTTATAATGTAATTAAAGCATACTGAACTAAATACCTTTCAAGACCAAAGTGTTCAGAGTAGAAAAGTAAACAAGCCCTAGTTACACAAATATATCTTTTGTTTTTTAACGCAAAGAAAAAAACAACTTTAATGTTTGCTAATACTTATAACTGCTTGATTAAATATTTGTGTACGGAATCAAGTTTCTAAGTTGCATAACGTTAAAACAAAAAATGTAATTGTGCTTAAATTTGACAATTTAGTAGTTACGACACGAGTGAGAACAACATTTCAATTAAATTGGTCAAGCCATTTTAAAGTTAGGTAATGTAGAAAAGAATGCTGTTCTTCAGTAAAAAAAAATGTTTGACTTATAATTGGGATTTTTTTTGTGAGTTTTAAGACTGAATGCATTTTTAAGAATGGTGGCTTTTGACTTGATCTGATGCCCATTGCTAGTTTCAAGTTAATAACTTTTATTATTCTTAAGTAATTACTACAAATTAGATGTTGTTTTGCAACAGTCCAGTACAATTGGTCAGTTATGTCATCACCTTTTATGCTCAGTAGGGCAGTGCAGTGCAGGAATATGTCAGCATGGGGAGACTGCAATCAACATTCAGCATCAGTGCTTTATTGTGAGCTTGTGGTATTTTACATAAATGTTACAAGATTTCATAGTAAACTAACTGAGGAGGGAAATAAAGTAACTGTGCTGCACATGTCAGATGTGCACTGTCTTGCAAGTCCTGGAGCATACCTGCTGATTGGCTGCTTAACTTTCCATTTACAATTGAATGTGACTGCTGAGGAAATTTTTAATATTTCTTCCTTTTTTACATAGAGATGTCCAGGTGATATTTTCTAGTCAGTTTTTTTAAACTATGCTGCATAATTTTCATGTTGCAAATGATTCAACATAGAAACTAATGAAGCTATCCGGGGCAGTAAATCTCACAAAATATACATTCTGAGGTTTGCAGCAAATACAAATTAAACTGAAATGCTTTCACTATAATTGTACTTGTATTTGCCTCTAGTTTAGTAACATGACTTTTCTGTCAGATAAATAAGTGAATTGTGAACTGAATAAATGTCACCTGCATACAGCTTGCAAGTTAAAGGGGGAGTAACACCTTGACATTTTTATATAAAATGTTTAATTATGTGTAATTAAACAACTTTGCATTATATTTTCATTATTAATTTTGCTTCCTTTTTATGTAATTTAGCAAAAAAATTGGGCAATTTGTTGCTGACTTCTCAAGGTTAACCTTGCTTCATAAACAAAAAAACACACAAATCCAGCGAGCTCCCATCCAAAAAATAAGGGTTTAATACATGCGGTACACACACAAAAAAATATCAAATAAGTAAGGGGTAAATATATAAGAGAAAAGTTGAGCTAAAGATGCTATGGCATCTACTTATCAAGCCGTCAACTTACTTGCATTCAACGGCACCAATATGGTCGCCTAAGATCGCTTAACATTGTGGCAGCGGACCTGAATATGCTCTCCAAAGTTACCAAAGAAGCTGTCAAAAATCCGCGCACCAAGTACGGGGCGATGAGCAGCGGACTGTTGTTAACTAACAGTCATCGATCTCGCTGCTCTTTGGTTCCAGTTTGGTTTTGGCTCCCAGCTTTATTGATATACTATCACTAAACACCCACACTATACTATACTGTTTACCCCCTAAACCGCCGCTCACAGACCCCGCCGCAACTAAATAAAGTGTTTAACCCCTAAACCGCCGCTCCCGGAGCCCACCGCTACCTACATTATACTTATTAACCCCTACTCTGCTGCCCCCTACACCGCTGCCACCTACATTATACTTATTAACCCCTAATATGCCGGCCCCTACATTATATTTATTAACCCCTAATCTGCCCCCCCTACACTGCCACCACTATATTAAATTTATTAACCCCTAAACCTAAGTCTAACCCTAACTCTAACACCCCCTAACTTAAATATAATTTAATACATTTAAATAAATATTCCTATCATTAAATAAATTATTCCTATTTAAAACTAAATACTTACCTATAAAATAAACCCTACGATAACTACAATATAACTAATAGTTACATTGTATCTAGCTTAGGGTTTATTTTTTTTAATTTATTTTTTTTTAAATATTTTATTGAGGTTTCAATAAACATTACAATAACATGAAGCTCAGGGTCGAGATAAATAATTGACCACATCACAGGAATGTACATATCACTTGCTAACAAAATGATGGCAATTACAGAATAATTAGAATTACATAAACATTTGTGGTACCATCTGATAATACCTTATCTGAGGCACATATAGCCAAATAAAGTAAAATAAATATTAGCGACTCATAACATTTCAAACCTCTAATAATTGAGTTGTTACACCTCCTTTGGTAGACTAAAGTCACTCTTGGACTTTCAACTTAATATAGAAGAAAAATTGAGAGAGGTGGGTATCTGATAAAATAGAGCCACTTTTGGACCCTTACAAAAAAAGATATATGAAATATTATAACATTAATGGAAGGAGATTGCATATAAACTATAGTACCTTGGAGATTGGAAATAAACTAATCAGATCAAAAGAAAATATATAGGAGGAAGATATAATAAAAATTGGAGATCTCTCTTATGTCTTATAGGTAAACCTCAAGTTTTTGCATTATGGAAATTATGATGTAATAATTAGATAAAAAAAAACTATAGCATGGGTTCTCCCAACTTAGTCATACCAGCCACCCCTAGATCATCAGAAGTGTTATAAAGAGAGTATATATGTGGATTTAAGGGGGAAGGGCTATATGTGCCACTTTTGGGGCCAGAACAAAATTTTAGAACTATGCATGGACTAACATTTCAGAATGGACTATAATTTAGAAGTGCATAAGAAGCTGAGGGCACCTTCTAGGGCTGGAGTGTTATCCCAATATAGCAGTGCTAGAAACTCATGGTACATATCTCAACAATGGTATGGACCTTTATAGAGAGACAAAGCGAACCTCCTCAATAGAAATTTATGTAGATTGCGCTACCTCAGCCGCAGGCAGCGCAATGTGATGTGGTAGTTAATGGGGAAGGAGGATATTAATATTTAATACTATATGGCTCCTGAATTCCAAATACAACTATATGAAATTCATCCATACCAGGTTATGTAACCCCATATTATTATTATTATTATTATTATTATTATTATTATTATTATGTCTAATTACGACTTGTGTAAATTGGGATAAAAGCAGTTTGCCTTAATAATAGCGGAGAGTCACAACTATAACCAAAATGTAGTTGTACCTAAACAACCTAGAAGATAAGTGGCATTAGGTCAGGTTACAGGTCCTAGCTGCAAGCAAAATAGTTATATTCGAGGCAGTTTAGACTGAGGGAGTTCAATGTCTAAATAAGCATATGAATGGATATTAATAGTAAATACTATACAGCTCCTAACTCTCAACTGAAGCCAGGTTCTCCCTTACCTAGTTGTATAACAATATGGCTATCTACAGCTTATGTAAATTGGGATAATAACAGTTTGTCAGAGTAGGAGATGTTCTTATAACCACAGTGAAGCTTACCCCAAGTAGACTAAAATATAGGCAGTGTTAAGGTCTGGTTAAGGGCCCACTCCTAATTGCTAGTCAGATAGTTATGTTAGTGTCAGGTTGTGCCAGGAAATATAGTATCTAAATCAGCATATGAGTTGCATTGCAAACTGCTTCAGGCTAAGAAAACCCCCCCCATAAAAACATGGGGGATACAGTACACCATAGAGTATAAACATTACTGTATAACTAGTACATTGTGTGCATTTAATTATCGGTGGTTAAAGAAAAGCTAAAGCATTTGTTGTACTGAACCTAAGCACTAACCCGCCAGAACCACAGTGCTTGTGTCCTCTCGATAGTCCCAGTTTAACACAGATCTAATGTCCAAACTACCGCAGGAGCATAGCACTGTGCTCAATGGCCATATGCAAGTCATTGTTCAGACAGGCCCCCAGGGTCAAAAGTCCGATATGAACTGCCTTCAAAACGTCCTGTCACCAGCCCCAAAAACTGAACAGACAGTGGGAGCGTCAGAACAGAGGAACATCTCATATGTGCTGGACCGAGGGACTTACTATCCCAGCGTTAATCTTGGGCTCAGAGGGTGTAGTTTTAGTCCGCTACATTACTCACACTAGGAGTAGATGCCATTTTAGTAGAGGAAACCAAAGAACCCACTTCTGCTGCTTTCTGCTCTCTAGAGACTTTGCTTTGAAACATAGCATAGCTGAGATCCTGCGCTCTCATGCGCTTTTCATTTACCGGCAACGGTGTCACTGTGTGCTCTATTTTTTTGAGGTCCCCCATATTACCGGCTCGATGAGGTCTATATCTTCCCGTAGGGGCAGCTTGTCCTCCTTAGTGAGACACATGGCTTCCGGAGTCCCGGTTTCACTAACTCCCCCTGTGTCGTTTGCAGGGACTCTGTTAGGCATTCAGCTGCAGCTAAATCTGGCTGTTGGATCAGGGCATCATCAGTTCCCCATGTCCCTCTCAAGTCGGGAGAAATGCTCATCCAAAAGCTTACTAATTATTTCCACAAGGTTTGTTTTGCTGAGCTCCATCTGAGATATATGCGTTACAAATCTCTGTAGTAAATACGTCTGAAAGCTGTGAAGTAGAATTATCCCATTACAGGATTTCTTAACCCCAGAGTTTGGGGGGGGGGGGGTAAATTTGCGGCAGCCCCAGACCTATGCCACACGCCTCACACGGGTCCTGTGTCTTGATATCCTCACGCTGCTTAGGCGTAGCAGGCTGAATAATGGCTTCTAGGCCCGTGGAGATGGATGTCGCACAGCTTTCTCAAAGAGCATTGGAAAAGGCACAGCCGGATTATCCACTCTTTTCACCTGTAGGGTCTCATTTAAACAGATCTCAGCATACATGTAAAATAGTTTAGGTTTGCTTTATAAAACTCGCAAAATATCTTTCAAGTTTCAAGAGCTTCACAGAGACGCGTCTTTCAGCAATGAGAACAGGCTCCACCCCTTAGGGTTTATTTTTATTTTACAGGCAAGTTTGTATTTATTTTAACTAGGTAGAATAGTTATTAAATAGTTATTAACTATTTAATAACTTCCTAGTTAAAATAAATATAAAAGTACTTGTAAAATAAAACCTAATCTAAGTTACACTAACACCTAATACTACACTATAATTAAATTAATTCCCTAAATTAAATACAATTATCTAAAATTATCTAAAGTACAAACAAGACAAACACTAAATTACAGAAAATAATAAACAAATTACAAGATTTTTAAACTAATTACACCTAATCTAATCCCCCTAACAAAATAAAAAAGCCCCCCCAAAATAAAAAAAAGCCCTACCCTACACTAAATTACAAATAACCCTTAAAAGGGCCTTTTGCAGGGCATTGCCCCAAAGTAATCAGCTCTTTTACCTGTAAAAAAAATTACAAATCCCCCCCAACATTAAAACCTACCACCCACACAACCAACCCTACTCTAAAACCCACCCAATACCCCCTTAAAAAACCTAATACTAACTCCTTGAAGATCACCTTACCGGGAGAAGTCTTCACCCAACCGGGCCAAAGTCCTCAACGAATCCGGCAGAAGTGGTCCTCCAGATGGGCAGAAGTGGTCCTCCAGATGGGCAGAAGTCTTCATCCAGACAGCATCTTCTATCTTCATCCATCCGGCACGGAGCGGGTCCATCTTCAAGACATCCAACGCGGAGCATCCTCTTCAATCAACGTCTTCTTGTTGAATGAAGGTACCTTTAAGTGACGTCATCCAAGATGGCGTCCCTTAGATTCCAATTGGCTGATAGAATTCTATCAGCCAATCGGAATTAAGGTAGAAAAAATCCTATTGGCAGATGCAATCACCCAATAGGATTTAAGTTCAATCCTATTGGCTGATGCAATCAGCCAATAGGATTGAGCTTGCATTCTATTGGCTGATTGGAACAGCCAATAGAATGCAAGCTCAGTCACAGGCAGTTAACCCCAGGCAGGCCTGGGTGCAAGGACCAAACAGGGAAAATTACAAAAAAATAATACATTAATTTTGCACACAGAGAAAGTCCAGCACTCACTTACAAGCTCACAACTAAGATAAAAAGCAGCAATGGAAGAGTTAGTTACCGCATCTGGCCAAATGGGAAAAGCAAAGGTACCTCGTCAAGGTCTCTTCCAAAAACCTGGGGCCCTAAACAGCCACACAATGCAGGCTCACAGTCGAACAACAGTGTAAAAATGAAGGGTGCACAGGCTGCACCCTGGTAGCTGTTTCTTAGATGGGAGTGCGCTCTATTGTGAACATTATATATATATATATAAACCATTTGTAGCCTTTCCACTCAAATACCTTACAAGTTGAAAAATATATTTTTAACAATTTTAATATTTAATAATGTATTTAACTGTGTTTATACTGTAAATATTTTACATTCCAATGTTCTTCACTTACAAGAAAATGTTCTATTTATTTTTATTGAGATATATATATATATATATATATATATATGAGTAAAATAAGAGATTTTGCAGAGAACAGCCCTTGCAAAGCAAGAGGCTGAACAAGAGGCGCACAGTTGTGTAGGTAAAAGGGAGGAGCTGCTTGAGTAAACAGTATTCAGTGTATAGAGATTACCCTTTAATCTCTAGACATAGGTGGTAGAATGTAGAGGGAAGATTTGGTAAACTCCACAGCGCTAATCCCTGATATAGTAAGGTACAAATTCAAACCTATGTGGAACGCACCAAAAATACTGACCAATACAAGGTGGATAAATTATTTCATATACAAAGGATCCCTCTGAGGGTAAGTGCAATATCTGAGTAAATTAATATTAATCCGACGTAACCCTAATGCACAATATCGGATCTGGGATGTAAGGAGGATAAGATCACCCTGGTATTTGTATGAAATGATGAGGTGAATAGAGATTAATGATCTGTTCAATAATAAGGTACAGGCGGCTATAGCATACAGAAAATGTATGGGAAGATATGTATATACACACACTGATGACCTCTAGCCTTATTTATATATATGTATTAAAGCGAGTATACTTTATTCAAACAAGATTGTTTCAGAAGTTCTTCTAGTACTGAATCCTTAAAAGGTCTCACAGTTCACTTACTTCTGTGCCCCCAATCGTATGAGGTAAGTGGTAGATGTATAGAGAAGCCAGGTGTGGGAGTAATTTCCTCGAACTCAGCAGATTCCTTCTCCTGTCCTCAGCGTAATTCAGCATTACCCTGCTTCCTCTCACTTACACGATATGTTCACCTTTCACAGAAACTCCGGTATACATAGTTAGGGATAAAGAAGGAGACCGGACATAGTATAATACCGTCAAAGCAGAGGTATATTTATTAGGGTAAAAAGTGGTACTCACAAGTCTGCCCTCAATCTAGTATGAGGTATCAAAGCAACGATAAAAACAAATAGTAGTAGTAGTACAGCCGGAAATTAGTGCCCGCGGGACACCA
Organism: Bombina bombina; assembly: GCF_027579735.1. NCBI lineage: Eukaryota > Metazoa > Chordata > Amphibia > Anura > Bombinatoridae > Bombina > Bombina bombina. The sequence continues at coordinate 564,068,944 of NC_069503.1, forward strand.
CAACTGAACCGAGAAGTACACAGCCTATATGGAACAGCCAGATTCACAGGGAATGTGGCTGTTCCATATACGCTATGTACTTCTCGGTTCTGTTGTGGTGTCCCGCGGGCACTAAGTTCCGGCTGTACTACTACTACTATTTGTTTTATTTGTTGCTTTGATACCTCATACTAGATTGAGGGCAGACTTGTGAGTACCACTTTTTACCCTAATAAATATACCTCTGCTTTGACGGTATTATACTATGTCCGGTCTCCTTCTTTATCCCTAACCCTAATATAGCTACAATATAAATAATAATTTTATTGTAGCTATCTTAGAATTTATTTTTATTTTACAGGCAAATATCAATTTATTTTAACTAGGTACAATAGCTATTAAATAGTTATTAACTATTTAATAGCTACCTAGTTAAAGTAAAGAGAAATTAACCTGTAAAATAAAAACTAACCTAAGTTGCAATTATACCTAACACTACACTATACTTAAATAAATTATTCCTATTTAAAACTAAATACTTACCTGTAAAATAAACCCTAAGATAGCTACAATGTAATTAATAATTACATTGTAGCTATTTTAGGATTTATATTTATTTTACAGGTAACTTTGTATTTATTTTAGATAGTTAGAATAGTTATTAAATAGTTATTAACTATTTAATAACTACCTAGCTAAAATACAAATTTACCTGTAAAATAAATCCTAACCTAAGTTACAATTAGACCTAACACTACACTATCATTAAATTAATTAAATAAATTACCTACAAATAACTACAATTAAATAAACTAACTAAAGTACAAAAAATAAAAAAAGCTAAGTTACGAAAAATTAAAAAAATAAGTTACAAACATTTCAAAAATATTACAACAATTTTAAGCTACTTACGCCTAATCTAAGCCCCTAATAAAATAACAAAGCCCCCCAAAATAAAAAAATGCCCTACCCTATTCTACATTAAAAAGTTACCAGCTCTATTACCTTACCAGCCCTTTAAAGGGCCTTTTGTGGGGCATGCCCCAAAGAAAACATGCGAGCCAATCAGATTGAGCTCGCATTCTATTGGCTGTCCTGATCAGCCAATAGAATGCAAGCTCAATCTGATTGGCTGATTGGATCAGCCAATCAGATTTTTCCTACCTTAATTCCGATTGGCTGATAGAATACTATCAGCCAATCGGAATTCGAGGGACGCAATCTTGGATGACGTCACTTAAAGGAACCGTCATTCGTCGTTCAGTCGTCGGTGGAAGAAGATGGCTCTGCGTAGGCTCGTCTGAAGATGGCTCTGCTCCGCTCCGGGTGGATGAAGATTGAAGACGCCGCCTGGATGATGACTTCAATCGGATGGAAGACTTCTTCAGCGCCCCTTGGATGATGACTTCTGCCGCTCCGGATCTCCTCTTCGGTTCCATCGCTGGTCGGCTGGCTGAAGACGGCTAAAGGTAGGATGATCTTCAGGGGGGTAGTGTTAGGTTTATTTAAGCGGGGTTTAGGTTAGATTAGGTGTATGTGGGTGGTGGGTTTTAATGTTGGGGGGTTGTATTTTTATTTTACAGGCAAAAGAACTGTTTTCTTTGGGGCATGCCCCGCAAAAGGCCCTTTTAAGGGCTGGTAAGGTAATAGAGCTGGTAACTTTTTAATGTAGAATAGGGTAGGGCATTTTTTTATTTTGGGGGGCTTTGTTATTTTATTAGGGGGCTTAGATTAGGTGTAAGTAGCTTAAAATTGTTGTAATATTTTTGAAATGTTTGTAACTTATTTTTTTTTTATTTTTTGTAACTTAGCTTTTTTATTTTTTGTACTTTTGTTAGTTTATTTAATTGTATTTAATTGTAGTTATTTGTAGGTAATTTATTTAATTAATTTAATGATAGTGTAGTGTTAGGTTTAATTGTAACTGAGGTTAGGATTTATTTTACAGGTAATTTTGTATTTCTTTTAGCTAGGTAGTTATTAAATAGTTAATAACTATTTAATAACTATTCTAACTATCTAAAATAAATACAAAGTTACCTGTAAAATAAATATAAATCCTAAAATAGCTACAATGTAATTATTAATTACATTGTAGCTATCTTAGGGTTTATTTTACAGGTAAGTATTTAGTTTTAAATAGGAATAATTTATTTATGTATAGTGTAGTGTTAGGTGTAATTATAACTTAGGTTAGTTTTTATTTTACAGGTTAATTTCTCTTTATTTTAACTAGGTAGCTATTACATAGTTAATAACTATTTAATAGCTATTGTACCTAGTTAAAATAAATTGATATTTGCCTGTAAAATAAAAATAAATCCTAAGATAGCTACAATAAAATTATTATTTATATTGTAGCTATATTAGGGTTTATTTTAAAGGTAAGTATTTAGTTTTAAATAGGAATAATTAATTTAATAAGAGTTAAATTTATTTAGATGTATTTAATTAATATTTAAGTTAGGGGGGTGTTAGGGTTAGGGTTAGATTTAGGTTTAGGGGTTATTAATTTTATTATAGTTGCGGCGGTGTAGGGGGGGCAGGATAGGGGTTAATAAATTTATTATAGGTTGCAGCGGTGTAGGGGGGGCAGGATAGGGGTTAATAAATGTATTATAGGTGGCGACGGTCTAGGGGGGGCAGATTAGGGGTTAATAAGTTTAATATAGGTGGCGGCGGGTCCGGGAGCAACGGTTTAGGGGTTAATACATTTATTATAGTTGCGGCGGTGTCCGGGAGCGGCGGTTTAGGGGTTAATAACTTTATTTAGTTGCGGCGATGTGGGGGGGGACAGATTAGGGGTTAATATGTATAATGTAGCTTGCGGTGGGCTCCGGGAGCGGCGGTTTAGGGGGTAATAACTTTATTTAGTTGCGGCGGTGTAGGGGGGGACAGATTAGGGATGTTTAGACTCGGGGTACATGTTAGGGTGTTAGCTGTAGACAGCTCCCATAGGAATCAATGGGATGTCGGGCAGCAGCGAACATGAACTTTCGCTATGGTCAGACTCCCATTGATTCCTATGGGATCCGCCGCCTCCAGGGCGGCGGTTTCAAAACCAGGTGCGCTGGGCCGGAAAAGTGCCGAGCGTACCTGCTAGTTTTTTGATAACTAGCAAAAATAGTCAGATTGTGCCGAACTAGTGTGCGGAACATCTGGAGTGACATAAGAATCGATCTGTGTAGGACTGAGTCCGGCGGATCGAAGCTTACATCACAAAATTCTACTTTTGCCGGGGTAAAGGGCTTGATAACTAAGGCGAATCAGCCTCGCCACAAATACGCTGCGGAATTCCAGGGTATTTGAGGTTGACGGCTTGATAACTAGGGGCCAATATGTATAATAGTAATGATAATATGAATGATCATGCTAAAATATTGAAATGCCTTATTATTTTAGTCTCTCAAATATCCTATAATGTAATCATAATTAGGATTAAGCATCTGGTAAATAATTTACTTCTACACATTGATTTTTTGTTAAGCTTTTTTTAAAACCATACTTAGCAATGTTTAAACCCTTAGGGGACTAGTATTTATATATTTTCTTTATTTATTTATTATTGCTTTCAGACAAATCAGCACATTATTCACAGCAAGGTAAAAAGAAAATATTAAATATTAAATATCAAAATACCATAATTATATAACTACATGTTCTTCACTGTAAAATAATATCTTTCAGAAAAACAAGAAGTTGAATGAATTGTTGTCATCATGCTGTATTCTGTGAGACTAAGCAACACTGCCACAAGTGCAGCTCCCGATCAACTTGGTACATGAGCAGAGTTTAAATATATTTATAATCTACCGACTGAGCCCTGACTTCAGCAGAATAGACTTTTATTGATGATTTACTAATGACAGGACATTGTTATCCAAACAAACCGACAAGCGTATAAATTTTCAATTACTATTGGAACTTGTATCCTATGTGCGCAATGTTCATTTCACAGTCTGTAAACTTTTATGAGTCATATTTATCAATTCCTACAATGCAATTCTATCAATCATTGAATAAACCAGTAAATCCAATTAAAATGACAAACAAACATAAGTGTTAGTGCTTCTTAAACAGACTTCTTTATATATATGTAGGGAACATTTATTAATGTGGGGGAGCACAGTACATCCTATATTTAAGACCCATTTAAATTTTATTTTTGTTTTATTTTGATACTGTATAAAAGTTATAACATGTCTGTTCTTAAATATTGTTTCTTTAATTCACTGCACACTAGTGTTTCATCTGTTGTCTAACGTTTAAAGCCTATGTTAATTCTTTAAATTGACATTATTTTCATTTTCTCTGTATTGGACTTATCATAATTAAATGGATTAAATGGTCTATATAATGTGTATCCTTTAACTTCCTTTAAGCTTTCATGTTACATGCTTATTACTTTGGAATTATTTTATAAAGTAGAGAAAGAAAATACAAGGATCAGTAGTCCTTATATATAAAAAGATAGGGATTTCAGCACACTCAAAAAACAGAATAATATCCAAATGGAAAAATGTATTTATATTGTTGCACGTGTTAGACTCATAGAGGCCATGAATGACACTTCCAGACAAAAGTAAATGTATTAAATACAAAAATATAAAGAAACAGAGAAGGCGCCACATAGCATAATTCCGTATGGTATACTAAAATTGAAAATTGTAGCTCAAATGCACTCACGTGTGAGAAAGCACCAAGATGTGATGCTGGCTGGGCAAACCGGAACCTCAGAGTTGTCCGGTAAACTCTCCTCTCAGGCTAAAGCTCCCAGCAGCCAGGATAGTAGTCCCCAGCAAAGTTAAGGTGTATGGATGTCAGGAAAGGCACTATAACTCCTCCAGCAATTGGAGAGTTACTCCAAACAGGGATATCCAAATAAAAAGCGATGTAGCAAGTTTGTATCAATAAAAGTGTTTATTTAAACACATTAAAAACACAGCAACGCGTTTATCAGTATCATGTACTGTTTCCTCAGGCTGAATAAAACTATACAAATCTTGCTCTGATTTTTAAATTTAAGTAACTCTGGATTGGAATCATGACATGATTTAAAATGTCGTGAAACACTGCTAGTCATTTTTTCATTTTTAACATCATCTCTGTGTTCTCTTACTCTATCCAAGAGTTGCCTTTTCGTTTTCCCAACGTAGTACATAGGGCATGGGCAAAAAAGAAGATAAACAACTACAAAAGTTTGACAATTTATCAGATAGTTAATGCAAAATGTTTTGTCCCCACTTGTAAAGGTGTTAGTTTTAACAATATAACTGCATGAGATGCATTTTCCACAAATTGGTGCATTGTAAGCCAATTTTTTGGGGGTCTTTATAAAATTGCTTCTTACCAAACAATCTTTTAGGCTTAGAGCTTTTCTAGCAGTCAAAAGGGGTCGCTCTCCTACCTTCACTGCAATTCTTTCATCTGCTGATAAGAAGTGCCAATTTGTAGTTAATATCTGGCAAATCTTATCCCAATGGCAGTTGTGCTGAGTAATGAACCTTACATTGGATTCATGTTCATTCTCTTTTTTTACTCTTTCAAAAAAGGATCTCATCACGTTTCATTCTTCTCACTCTGCTCAAAGAACTTTTAACCAGTTTCTTAGAGTAACCTCTAGAGAGGAACCTCTCTTGCATTTTATTTGCGTGAAAATCAAAGCTGGAATTTGTTGAGCAGTTTCTGCGTAACCGCAGGAACTGTCCGAATGGGATACCCTTCTTCAAAGAGTAAGGATGATTGCTCTGTGCTTTTAACAAACTGGCTTACGATAACTTTCTGTCTGCAGGTATCTCCCTTGTTTTTTAATCAAAATGTTAAGGAAGAGTAATGTGCACCTATTAGTTTCATAGGTCAACAGAATATTGTAATTATTGATGTTCAGTAACTTGACAAAAGCATCTAAACTCGACATATCACCCTTCCATAACATGAAGACATCGTCCACATAATGTAGCCACAATTGAACCGATCTCTCAACAATATCATTATAAGTGCCAAAAACTTCAGAAAGTTCTCAAATGCCCAAATGAAGGCATGCATAAGTGATAAGTGGGGGCACAGGTAGCCCCCATTGCTGTACCACATAATTGTCTAAAATACATTCCATCAAAGCAGAAAATATTATTTTTAAACACAAATCTCAATAGAGAGATCACAAAGTCAGTGTGTTTCTTAAAGGATGGACCACGACTATCCAAAAAGGATCTACTGGCCGCCAGACCAACCTCATGGGGAATCGATGACTCTGAGTATAGACCCTCAACATCTAGGGATACTAAATTACATCTTGATCCACAATGAGATTATCTAACTTCTGTAAAAGGTCTGTAGTGTCTCTGACATAGGTGGGCAAAGTGGGGAGAAATGGTATTAAAAAGAAATCAACAAAATTACCAACATTTTCAGTTACTCCACCTATGCCAGAGACAATAGGACGACCTGGGGGTTTATTTCTATACTTATGCAATTTTGGTAAACAATAGAAAGTGGGCAAGACAGGATTATGCTGAAACAAATTCTCAAACTCTTTTTTAGTAATTAAGCCTTCATGCTTCGCATCATTTAGAAGAAAGAGTAACTTAGTATGATTTTCATCCAAAGGATTAAATCTCAAATGTTCGTATAGTTCTTTATTATTCAGTTGTCTTAATAAAACCAAATTACCTCCCTTACCTGCTGCTTTGATGATGACATTAGGTGCATTTTTTTAGTTCGCACATTGCTTGTCTTTCAACTTATTTTATTTTTGAATTATCACCTACAATGCCAAATAAACCAATCGGATCTATGTCTTTTTTCACCGCATTGACAAAAACTTGTACTGCAGGTACAAGGGAGAGTGCAGGCATAAATTTAAATTCTGGTCTAAAATCAGTTCTAGGTTTTGCAAAATCGGTAATATCAACAATTGGAATGTCAGGTTCTAAAATGGGGGTACTGGGCTCACTCTCCTCTTGGAGAGTCACTAGATTAGCTACAGCTAAATTATCTTTAGTTTTATCCTTCTGGACTAGAGTTTCCCTCCCCTCTATAATAGTGGATAATACCAATTTTCTACCAAACATATGTAGATCTTTTACAAGTGTGAATTTGTCTAAACCATTAGTGGGACAAAAAGACAGCCCCTTTTTCAAAAGACTTATATGAGACAAATTCAACTTAAAAGATGATAAATTCACTATTTGCATTTCCTCAGGACTCTCACCACTGTTGTTAGCTAATAATCCCTCTGTGTGCCTCTCCTTGTCCTCCTCCTCCACTGAGGGGGGGAGGGAATCTTGATTATGTTGCCTTCTCCCTTTTCTCTGCGGTTTTGATTGGAATTGTGTTTCTTTTACTTTTATGTTTGGGTGTTTTCCTCCCCCTCTATGCCTCGTTCTGAACTCACCTTGTTTTTTGAGAATCTATTCTCACTTTCATTATCAGAAGCATCAGTACCAGAATCATAATCCTTTATTCAAGAAATAAGACTATGGGGCCTATCTATCAAGTTCCGAATGGAGCTTGATGGCCCGTGTTTCTGGCAAGCCTGCAGGCTCGCCAGAAACAGCAGTTATGAAGCAGCGGTCACAAAGACAGCTGCTCCATAACCCTGTCTGTCTGCTCTGAGCAGGGGGACAGACATCACCGGAAATCAACCCGATTGAGTACGATTGGGTTGATTGACACCTCCCTGCTGGCGGCCGATTGGCCGCGAGTCTGCAGGGGGCGGCGTTGCACCATCAGCTCTTGTGAGCTGCTGGTGCAATGCTGAATACAGAGAGTGTATTGGTCTCTGTATTCAGCGAGGTCTGGCGGTCAGATCCACCAGACTTTGTTAAATAGTGGCCTATACCTTATCTTTTTTGTAATCATCCTAATCATAGCTCAACTTCCTAAATTTTCTTGATTTAATTTCAGTCCTTAATTTTGAAACATGCTCTTTCACTTCATTTAATTTACTAAGTTTTGAATCTGATTCGAAAGTATTCACTAATTTCACTGATTCTTCCACTTATAGTTTAATTTTTTATAATCTCCTTTAATCCTTCTTTATCATCACATCCATCAAACCTAGAGAGCATGATGATAATTTCTTATTCCAATCCCCCATAAAGTCTTCACCCTCTTTGTCATCATCTCTTAGATTAGTTCCAGGATCCAAGTCTAAGACCTTGAGGTATAATTTCTAATTGTACATAATTCTCAAGACTAGAAGTCTCAGTCTTTAATTTAATCTGTTTAGAAAGTAAGTTCTTGTATTTCTTAAAGGCAGAGAAAATATTAGTAATCTCTCCTTTATCTGCATCAACCGAAATCCATGAAAGACTCCCACTCAACTCTGCTTCTCACTGTTCATCGTTAAGGACAAAAGCCATATTTTGTAAAGATCCTAAAGTACACCCACTAGACTCTGCGAGAAACACACGATTAAGCTCCCATCAATTTACTGGTTTGCGATACTTTGGAATTACTTTACAAATTTTGTCAGTTTAAATATATACAGTATATATATATATATATATATATATATATATATAATATATATATATATATATATATATATATATAGTGGGGGAAAAAAGTATTTAGTCAGCCACCAATTGTGCAAGTTCTCCCACTTAAGAAGATGAGAGAGGCCTGTAATTTTCATCATAGGTATACCTCAACTATGAGAGACAAAATGTGCATCCTCTCCCATCACCTCCTCTCATTCTAGACTACAGGACTTCTCTCGTGCGGCACCAACCCTCTGGAATGCACTTCCTCGAGATGTCAGACTTGCCCCTAACCTCTCCTCCTTTAAACGTTCCCTAAAGACCTTTCTGTTCAGGGAAGCTTATCACCCAACTTATCAACAAACTAACTCCACTAAACTAACAGTTGCCCTCTATATCCTCACTAATATCATTCTCACCTCTGCAGTCCGCACCTCCAGTTTCCAATCCTCCTACCCGTCTAGATTGTAAGTTCCCACGGGAATAGGGCCCTCAATTCCCCCTGTATTTGTCTGTAAAATTTTGTGTCTTATCGTATTGTTTCTCCACTGTACTGTTATCCTTGTACCCATGGGCAGCGCTGCGGAATCTGTCAACGCTTTATAAATAAAGAGTAATAATAATCATAGGTATACCTAAACTATGAGAGACAAAATGTGGAAACAAATCCAGACAATCACATTGTCTGATTTGGAAAGAATTTATTTGCAAATTATGGTGGAAAATAAGTATTTGGTCAATATCAAAAGTTCATCTCAATACTTTGTTATATATCCTTTGTTGGCAATGACAGAGGTCAAACGTTTTCTGTAAGTCTTCACAAGGTTGTCACACACTGTTGCTGGTATGTTGGCCCATTCCTGCATGCAGATCTCTTCTAGAGCAGTGATGTTTTGGGGCTGTCGCTGGGCAACACAGACTTTCAACTCCCTGCAAAGGTTTTCTATGGGGTTGAGATCTGGAGACTGGCTAGGCCACTCCAGGACCTTGAAATGCTTCTTACAAAGCCACTCCTTCGTTGCCCGGGTGGTGTGTTTGGGATCATTGTCATGCTGAAAGACCCAGCCACGTTTCATCTTCAATGCCCTTGCTGATGGAAGGAGGTTTGCACTTAAAATCTCACGATACATGGCCCCATTCATTCTTTCATGTACACGGATCAGTCGTCCTGTTCCCTTTGCAGAGAAACAGCCCCAAAGCATGATGTTGCCACCCCCATGCTTCACAGTAGGTATGGTGTTCTTTGGTTGCAACTCAGCATTCTCTTTCCTCCAAACACGACGAGTTGTGTTTCTACCAAACAGTTCTACTTCGGTTTCATCTGACCATATGACATTCTCCCAATCCGCTTCTGGATCATCCAAATGCTCTCTAGCATACTTCAGATGGGCCTGGACATGTACTGGCTTAAGCAGGGGGACACGTCTGGCACTGCAGGATCTGAGTCCCTGGCGGCGTAGTGTGTTACTGATGGTAGCCTTTGTTACGTTGGTCCCAGCTCTCTGCAGGTCATTCACTAGGTCCCCCCGTGTGGTTCTGGGATGTTTGCTCACCGTTCTTGTGATCATTTTGACCCCACGGGGTGAGATCTTGCGTGGAGCCCCAGATCGAGGGAGATTATCAGTGGTCTTGTATGTCTTCCATTTTCTAATTATTGCTCCCTCAGTTGAATTCTTCACACCAAGCTGCTTGCCTAATGCAGATTCAGTCTTCCCAGCCTGGTGCAGGCCTACAATTTTGTTTCTAGTGTCCTTCGACAGCTCTTTGGTGTTCACCATAGTGGAGTTTGGAGTGTGACTGTTTGAGGTTGTGAACAGGTGTCTTTTATACTGATAACAAGTTCAAACAAGTGCCATTAATACAGGTAATGAGTGGAGGACAGAGGAGCCTCTTAAAGAAGTAGATACAGGTCTGTGAGAGCCAGAAATCTTGCTTGTTTGTAGGTGACCAAACACTTATTTTCCACCATAATATGCAAATAAATTCTTTCCAAATCAGACAATGTGATTGTCTGGATTTGTTTCCACATTTTGTCTCTCATAGTTGAGGTATACCTATGATGAAAATTACAGGCCTCTCTCATCTTCTTAAGTGGGAGAACTTGCGCAATTGGTGGCTGACTAAATACTTTTTTGCCCCACTGTATACATATATATATATATATATATATATATACACATACATATATATATATATATATATATATATATATATATATATATATATATATATATATATATATATATATATAGATAGATATATAGATAGATATATATATATACACACACATACATACATATATACACATACATAAATATATATACATATACACACATACATACATATATACACATACATACATATATACACATACATACATATATATATACACATACATACATACATATATACATAAGCAGAGAGTGCACTCATCAGGACTTTTGTAAAAGGATTTTACTTGAAAGTATATATATATATATATATATATATATATATATATATATATATATATATATATACATACATACAATGTCCAAACAGGTACTCTCCTGTACTTAAACAAATTAAATAAATATTAAATATGTTGAAGTACATAAGAGTGCCTATTTGGAGTGCATTTTGAATAGTATTATGTACAGTTCACCCCGGCAGTTAAAAGAGTGAGCGTGAATGCTGAATCCTGAATCTATTATATATATATATATATATATATATATATATATATATATATATATATATATATATATATATATATATATAAAATACCGTCCCTTTATCACAGGATATACCCTCCCAGGGTCGCCTGCCTGGGTGCAGTAATGTCACAGATATCTCCAATATAAATAACTGCACTCTCAGGTCTTTCGTGAATGTGAGAACAGCAAAGTCTCTTTTTTATTGTAACTTTTTCAAGGAACAAGTCCCCGTCATCAGCATTGACGGGGACTTGTTCCTTGAAAACGTTACAATAAAAAAGAGACTTTGCTGTTCTCACATTCACGAAAGACCTGAGAGTGCAGTTATTTATATTGGAGATATATATATATATATATATAGGATATAAAAAGTCTACACACCCCTGTTAAAAAGATAAATCATTTCAGAACTTTTTCCACCTTTAATGTAACCTATATACTGTACAACTCAATTGAAAAACAAACTAAAATCTTTCAGGTAAAGGGAAATAAAAATTAAAAAAAAACTAAAATAATATGCTTGCAAGTGTTAACACCCTTTTATAACTGGGGATGTTGCTGTGTTCAAAATTAAGCAATCACATTCAAAATCATGTTAAATAGGAGTCAGTACACACCGGTCTTCATTTAAATTGCCTCTGATTAACCCCAAATAAAGTTCAGCTGTTCTAGTAGGTCTTTCCTGACATTTTGTTAGTCGCATCCTACAGCAAAAGCCATGGTCCGCAGAGAGCTTCTAAAGCAGTGCTTTCCAAACTGTGTGTCGGGACACACTAGTGTGTCGGCAGGAGTGTGTTGGTGTGTCCCTGCTTCAGCACAAATTTTTTTAAATGTATTTATTTTTTTGGTTTCTGAATTTCCGCCTGCCTGCTACGCATATCACATGGTTGACACGTGATTGATACCTTGTGGGTCACAGATCATCTTAACCAATTGGCGCAGCTCAGTGGGAACTGAAACTATTCCCATTGGCGGCACATTGGCTCCTGACTGATCGTGTAGTCTCCTTAATTGGCACGTGACTGCATGTGTAGTCATTGAGTGGGACAGCAGTGTGTTTGCAGTGTGGGCAGTAATCAATCGGACTCACCGAGCTCTGAGGGCGGCAGCTTAAATGCTGAGCTGAAGTCAGAAGTCAGTGGGGGGTTTTTTCAGCTAGCTCCCAGTAGTGCATTGCTGCTCCTGCTCTTGATATATGGATAGGAAGTGGAAACTTAAAAATTCTTGATGATGAAATGTGAGTGTCTTTATCTAATATTCCACCAAATATGAATTGTGTTCATCCCATCAACCTCATACATCCCATTAAAATAGTAAGAAGCTATTGGTGTTGTTAAACTTTTTTTTAATTCTTGCACACACATACTGTTACTTGTAAATTTCATTATTATATAATTTATGTATGTGTCCGTATCTCTTAAAACAAGCTAGTTTAACCTGCTTTTTGCTAGTACAACTGAATTAATTACTGTGTCGCAAAATGATGTAGGTCTAAAAAGTGTGTCACCAACATAAAAAGTTTGGAAAGCTCTGTTCTAAAGCATCAGAGGGATCTCATTGTAAAAGGTATCAGTCAGGAGAAGGGTACAAAAGAATTTCCAAGGCATTAGATATACCATGGAACACAGTGAAGACAGTCATTTTAAAGTGAAGAAAATATGGTGCAGCAGTGACATTACCAAGAACTGGATGTCCCTCCAAAATTGATGAAAAGACGAGAAGGAAACTGGTCTGGGAGGCTGCCAAGAGGCCTACAGCAACATTAAAGGAGCTGCAGGAATGTCTGGCAAGTACTGGCTGTGTGGTAAATGTGACATTAATCGCCCGTATTCTTCATATGTCTGGGCTATGGGGTAGAGTGGCAAGACAGAAGCCTTTTCTTACAAAAAAAAAACATCCAAGCCCGGCTAAATTTTGCAAAAACACATCTGAAGTTTCCCAAAAGCATGTTGCAAAAGGTGTTGTGGTCTGATGAAACCAAAGTTGAACTTTTTGGCCATAATTCCAAAAGATATGTTTGGCGCAAAAACAACACTGCATATCACCAAAAGAACACCATAACCATAGTGAAGCATGGTGGTGTCAGCATCATGCTTTGTGGCTGTTTTTCTTCAGCTGGAACTGGGGCCTTAGTCAAGGTAGAGGGAATAATGAACAGTTCCAAATACCAGACAATATTGGCACAAAACCTTCAGGCTTCTGCTAGAAAGCTGAACATGAAGAGGAGCTTCATCTTTCAGCATGACAGCGACCCAAAGCATACATCCAAATCAACACAGGAATGGCTTCACCAGAAGAAGATTAAAGTTTTGGGATGACCCAGCCAGAGCCCAGCCCTGAATCCAATTCAAAATCTGTGGGGTGATCTGAAGAGGGCTGTGCACAGGAGATGCCCTCGCATTCTGACAGATTTAGAGTGTTTTTGCAAAGAAGAGTGGGCAAATCTTGCCAAGTCAAGATGTGCCATGCTGAAAAACTCATACCCAAAAAGACTGAGTGCTGTAATAAAATCAAAAGGTGCTTCAATAAAGTATTAGTTTAAGGGTGTTCACACTTATGCAACCATATTATTTTTTTTTTTTATTTCCCTTTACCTAAAAGATTTCAGTTTGTTTTTCAATTGAGTTGTACAGTTTATAGGTCACATTAAAGGTGGAAAAAGTTCTGAAATGATTTATCTTTGTCTCATTTTTTTACATCACAGAAACCTGCCATTTTAACAGGGGTGTGTAGACTTTTTATATCCACTTGTATATATATATATATATATATACAGTATATATACCCCACTTCCACAAACGTACTACACTTCTGCGTATTCATAGATGCTAAAAGTTACACCCCACTTGGGGAATTTATAAACATATGAATGCCATAAAACAGGGGGAATGGAAGTGTAACCTTTTATTTAACTAAATCTGACTAAAAAGTATTGGAAAGTTTATCAGAGTCCATATTCTGTCTTTATCGCTATTAACTATCCATATACATTGTAGCTGACAAGTATAAAAACTACCTGTGAATAATAGCCCTTTTGGCTTTCAGTAATCATAATGTGAGCACTTGCATCCTGCAAGATATACACAATGGGGCCCATTTATCAAGCTCCGGATGGAGCCTGCAGCCTTGCCAGAAACAGCAGTTTAAAAATCGCTGCTCCATAACCTGTCCGCCTGCTCTGAGTAGGCGGACAGACATCGCTGCAATTCAACCCCATCGAATACGATCGGGTTGATTGACACCCCCCTGCTGGTGGCCGATTGGCTGCGAATCTGCAGGGGGGCAGCGTTGCACCAGCAGCTCACAAGAGCTGCTGGTGCAATGCTGAATACAGAGAGCGTATTGCTCTCCGCATTCAGCGAGGTCTGGCGGATCTGATCCGCACTGTCGTATCAGGTCCGCCAGACCTTTGATAAATATACCCCAATATATTTGTTTATTGGGTATGCCTTTGTGCAATTTATTGTTTTTGCCTCCATCATTTCAATATTGGGCTTGTTTTGAGTTAAATATTATATAACATTTGTAGCAGGTATTTTGCCTTGCTATGTGTACCATTGCACAAATGATTATTTTATACATGTTGTAAAGCTATATTAAACAGAACAGCTGTGTCCAATGGTTGTGCTTGAAAACAGGGGGCAGACTAGGCTCATCTTTTTAAGCTTAGCTGACTTAGTGTTACAGACATATGTAAATATGGTCTGTCCTCAGGACTCAGATAATTGCAGATATATATTATTCAGGGTCCCTACAGAACTCAGTGATTACTCTCCTAAAACATTGATAAAACAAACCTTCCTGAGTTATCACCCATCAACATCAGTATACATCTAAAACTTTGGAGCTTGGTTAGTCTGAAAATCAGCACAATGTTATTTAAAAATAAATAAAACTATACATTTTTACAAAAACACTCCAAGATGGGCTATATAAATGGATCATCTACTAAACATGTATGCAAAGAAAAAGCTAGTGTATAAAGTGTTCCAAAACAGCATCTGCAACTTTATTAATTTAGCCCATATTTTTTAAAAAGGTTACATACAAAGAAAAAACAATTATGTAATGTATTGTACTTTTTAAAGAACATTGTACTCATTTGTTTTCTTTTAAACACAATATAAAAAAGTTGACTGCAATACCCCATAATAGGCGTTTTACTTTAAAATAAAATAAAAAAACAACTTATTTTTCTTTGAATAATGTTAAAGGTCAAATATCAGACCCAGGGTATTTTGCTTTTTTTATGTATGTGTTTCCCTCTCTACCAGTTAAGTAGGAGCAGTTGTATTGTCACCTAGTGAAGATTATTAGGAAGCATAAAACAGATACTGCAGTATTCATTTCATCGTAGGTATCTAAATAATACTTTTTTTTGCTAGTACATAATAGTTAATAATAAAATGAATGATATTTTATAACTACTAGAACTGTCACACAGAAACCAAGAATATGAGAATTGTAGCATAAACATGTTGGACTGGATTAAAAGTGGGGGCACCTGTAATTTTACTCATATTGCAAGTTGTGAGTAAAGACAATTACGCTGTCACGATCACAGTTTGCGCTTTGGTTAACACTGCTTCTGAAAAGCTGGTGTTAACTAAAGGGCAAACCTAAAAAACTGCACCATCAAACCCATCAAAAATACATTGGACAGTACAGTAATACTCATGTTAACACTGTCTAATAAAAATAATATTTCAATTTTATTGTGTAAAAAAGTAATAAGGGGTTAAAGTTATGATATCTCAGGTGTTAGAAAAAAAAAAACAGCCTGAAAGTGCTTTTTCATAGGGATTCATTGGAATACATGTATTAATATTTTTATCTCTTAAAATATATATGTATACAACTATATACTGTACATATATACACATATAAATACATAAATATATATCTATACAACTATATACTGTACATATATATATATATAAATACATAAATATATATGTATACAACTATATACATATATACACATATAAATAAATAAATATATATGTATACAACTATATACATATATACACATATAAATACATAAATATATATGTATACAACTATATACATATATACACATATAACTACATAAATATATATGTATACAATTATATACAAATATACACATATAAATACATAAATATATATGTATATTCGTATACATATTTATTTATGTATTGTTGCAATTGGGGTTACACGAGCTGTGGTTGTGTGTCTGTCGGCAAGAAAACGAGGCTCCAATGAACTCTATAGCAGCATGTTCGCCATTGCACTTTGCATGCACCCTTGTAATTGCGAGGTTACAAAAAAATAACTTTCAACCTGTAATCTCATTATCAGTACTGCTCACATAAAAACAAACTGAGTGCAAGATTACGGGTTTGCAGAAGCGCAAAGTTGAGCTTCATATGTAATCTAGCCCATTGTAGCTGGATAAGTAATTATTGATCTAGACAATCAGTACCTCCAGAAATTCACTGTTCTCAGTTGGAAATCCCTAGGCCTAGATTTGGAGTTTTGTCAGTAACAACCCGCGTAGCTAACGCCGGCTTTTTTCTTGCCGCACCATAAAAATAACTCTGGTATTGAGAGTCCACATAAAGGCTGCGTTAGCCTCCAAAAAAGGAGCGTAGAGCATATTTAACGCAGCTTCAACTCTCGATACCAGAGTTGCTTATGCAAGCGGCCAGCCTCAAAAACGTGCTCGTGCACGATTCCCCCATAGAAAACAATGGGGCTGTTTGAGCTGAAAAAAAACCTAACACCTGCAAAAAAGCCGCGTTCAGCTCCTAACGCAACCCCATTGTTTGCTATGGGGAAACACTTCCTACGTCTGCACCTAACACTCTAACATGTACCCCGAGTCTAAACACCCCTAACCTTACACTTATTAACCCCTAATCTGCCGCCCCCGCTATCGCTGACCCCCTGCATATTATTATTAACCCCTAATCTGCCGCTCCGTAAACCGCTGCTACTTACATTATCCCTATGTACCCCTAATCTGCTGCCCTAACATCGCCGACCCCTATATTATATTTATTAACCCCTAATCTGCCCCCCACAACGTCACCTCCACCTGCCTACACTTATTAACCCCTAATCTGCCGAGCGGACCTGAGCGCTACTATAATAAAGGTAGGATGATCTTCAGGGGCTTAGTGTTAGGTTTATTTAAGGGGGGTTTGGGTTAGATTAGGGGTATGTGGGTGGTGGGTTGTAATGTTGGGGGGGGGGGTATTGTATGTTTTTTTTTACAGGCAAAAGAGCTGAACTTCTTGGGGCATGCCCCGCAAAGGGCCCTGTTCAGGGCTGGTAAGGTAAAAGAGCTTTGAACTTTAGTAATTTAGAATAGGGTAGGGCATTTTTTATTTTGGGGGTCTTTGTTATTTTATTAGGGGGCTTAGAGTAGGTGTAATTAGTTTAAAATTGTTGTAATATTTTTCTTATGTTTGTAAATATTTTTTTATTTTTTGTAACTTAGTTCTTTTTTATTTTTTGTACTTTAGTTAGTTTATTTCATTGTAGTTATTTGTAGATATTGTATTTAATTAATGTATTGATAGTGTAGTGTTAGGTTTAATTGTAGGTAATTATAGGTATTTAATTTAATTAATTTAATGATAGTATAGTGTTAGGTTTAATTGTAACTTAGGTTAGGATTTATTTTACAGGTAATTTTGTAATTATTTTAACTAGGTAGCTATTAAATAGTTCTTAACTATTTAATAGCTATTGTACCTGGTTAAAATAATTACAAAGTTGCCTGTAAAATAAATATTAATCCTAAAATAGCTACAATGTAATTATAATTTATATTGTAGCTATATTAGGATTTATTTTACAGGTAAGTATTTAGCTTTAAATAGGAATAATTTATTTAATAAGAGTTAATTAATTTCGTTAGATTAAAATTATATTTAACTTAGGGGGGTGTTAGTGTTAGGGTTAGACTTAGCTTTAGGGGTTAATACATTTATTAGAATAGCGGTGAGCTCCGGTCGGCAGATTAGGGGTTAATAATTGAAGTTAGGTGTCGGCGATGTTAGGGAGGGCAGATTAGGGGTTAATACTATTTATTATAGGGTTAGTGAGGCGGATTAGGGGTTAATAACTTTATTATAGTAGCGGTGCGGTCCGCTCGGCAGATTAGGGGTTAATAAGTGTAGGCAGGTGGAGGCGACGTTGTGGGGGGCAGATTAGGGGTTAATAAATATAATATAGGGGTCGGCGGTGTTAGGGGCAGCAGATTAGGAGTACATAAGGATAACGTAGTTGGCGGTCGGCAGATTAGGGGTTAAAAAAAATTAATCAAGTTGCGGCGATGTGGGGGGACCTCAGTTTAGGGGTACATAGGTAGTTTATGGGTGTTAGTGTACTTTAGAGTACAGTAGTTAAGAGCTTTATAAACCGGCGTTAGCCCAGAAAGCTCTTAACTACTGACTTTTTTCCTGCGGCTGGAGTTTTGTCGTTAGATGTCTAACGCTCACTTCAGACACGACTCTAAATACCGGAGTTAGAAAGATCCCATTGAAAAGATAGGATACGCAATTTACGTAAGGGGATCTGCGGTATGGAAAAGTCACGGCTGAAAAGTGAGCGTTAGACCCTTTTTTGAGTGACTCCAAATACCGGAGGTAGCCTAAAACCAGCGTTAGGAGCCTCTAACGCTGGTTTTCACGGCTACCGCCAAACTCCAAATCTAGGCCCTAATTATTTGCACATTGAAAAAGTGAAATTGTTTGTGATTCATATTTTACTTTACATCTGTTCTGAGAGTAAAATGGTTGCAATTAATGGTTTTACAATACATGAAAAACGCCTCCCTACATTTCAAACCCATTTTTACGTTATCTACCATATTCACTGCACACTGCTAATTTTATTTAGCCTATTTTGTTAGCCCTAAGTGATTGTGCTCCTTTTATAATTTTTGCATAGTATCTACATTTTAATATACTTACATTTAAAGGGATAGTAAACCACAACATTTTCTTTTATGATTAAGATAGAATATACAATTTTAAACAAATTTGCTATTTTATTCTATTATCAAATTTGCTTCATACTCTTGTTATCCATTGCTGAAGGGACAGCATTGCACTACTGACAGGAAGCTGAAAATATCTATTTAGCCAATCACAAGAGACTAATGTGTGCAGCACCAATTAGCAGCAGCTCCAACTAGTGTATAATATGTGTGTATTCATTTTTTAACAAGGGATACTAAAAGAACGAAGCACATTTGAAAATAGAAGTGAATTTAAAAGTGTCTTAAAATTACATGCTCTATCTGAATCATGCAAGTTTCATTTTGAATTTATTAAATATAAATATTGCATAAATATGCTTTTTCATTGGCTGATCGGAACAGCCAAATAGAATGCAAGCTCAATCTGATTGGCTGATTGGATCAGCCAATCCGATTGAACTTGAATCTGATTGGCTGATTCAATCAGCCAATCAGATTTTTCCTACCTTAATTCCGATTGGCTGATAGAATCCTATCAGCCAATCGGAATTCGAGGGAATGCCATCTTGGATGACGTCCCTTAAAGGAACCTTCATTCGGTGTTAGGACGTCGTTAGAAGAGGACGGATCCGCGCCGGCTGCTTCAAGATGGACCCGCTCCGCTCCGGATGGAAGAAGATAGAAGATGCCACCTGGATGAAGACTTCCGACCCTCTGGAGGACCTCTTCTGGCCGGATAGGATGAAGACTTCGGACCCTATTCTGGACGGATCGGATGGTACCCGGCTGGGTGAAGACAAGATAGGAAGATCTTCAGGGGCTTAGTGTTAGGTTTTTTAAGGGGGGTTTGGGTTAGATTAGGGGTATGTGGGTGGTGGGTTTTAATGTTGGGGGGGGGGGGGTATTGTATTTTTTTTTACAGGCAAAAGAGCTGATTTCTTTGGGGCATGCTCCGCAAAAAGCCCTTTTAAGGGCTGGTAAGGTAATAGAGCTGTTAACTTTTTATTTTAGATTAGGGTAGGGAATTTTTTTATTTTGGGGGGGTTTGTTATTTTTTAAGGGGGCTTAGAGTAGGTGTAATTAGTTTAAAATTCTTGTAATCTTTTTTTATTTTTTGTAATTTAGTGTTTTTTTTTGTAATTTAGTTTAGTTGATTTAATTGTAGGTAATTGTAGGTAGTTTAGTTAATTAATTTATTGATAGTGTAGTGTTAGGTTTAATTGTAACTTAGATTAGGATTTATTTTACAGGTAATTTTGTAATTATTTTAACTAGGTTGCTTGGAAAATAAATATAAATCCTAAAATAGCTACAATGTAATTATTAGTTATATTGTAGCTATATTAGGGTTTATTTTACAGGTAAGTATTTAGCATTAAATAGGATTAATTTTTTTAATAAGATTTAATTTATTTAGTTAGAATAAAATTATATTTAACTTAGGGGGGTGTTAGGGTTAGGGTTAGACTTAGCTTTAGGGGTTAATACATTTATTAGAGTAGCGGCGAGGTCCGGTCGGCAGATTAGGGGTTAATACTTGAAGTTAGGTGTCGCAGATGTTAGGGAGGGCAGATTAGGGGTTAATAAAATTTATTATAGGGTTTGCGAGGCGGGAGTGAGGCGGTTTAGGGATTAATACATTTATTATAGTGGCGGCGAGGTCCGGTCGGCAGATTAGGGGTTAATAAGTGTAGGTAAGGTAGCGGCGACGTTGGGGGGGCAGATTAGGGGTTAATAAATACAATATAGGGGTCGGCGATGTTGTGGGCAGCAGATTAGGGGTACATAGGTATAATGTAGGTTGCGGCTGTGTCTGGAGCAGCAGATTAGGGGTTAATAATAATATGCAGGGGTCAGCGATAGCGGGGTGGCAGATTAGGGGTTAATACGTGTAAGGTTAGGGGTGTTTAGACTCGGGGTACATGTTAGAGTGAAACTGTTTCCCCATAGGAAACAATGGGGCTGCGTTTGGAGCTGAACGCTGCTTTTTTGCAGGTGTTAGGTTTTTTTTCAGCCCAAACTGCCCCATTGTTTCCTATGGGGGAATCGTGCACGAGCACGTTTTTCAAGCTAGCCACTACCGTAAGCAAAGCTGGTATTGAGAGTTGAAGCGGCGGTAAATATGCCTGTACGCTACCTTTTTGGAGTCTAACGCAGCCCTTCAGAGAATTCTCAATACCGGTGTTATTTAAGAAGGCTTCTTTCTTTAATAATAATTTTTTGTTTTGCCTCCTCTAACCACAGGAGGCAAAACAAACAAATTACTATTAAAGAGAGAAGCCTTCTGGATTTTCACTTTAGACACCCATACGCAAAAAGGGTTCAACTCAGCCTTTGATTTAATTAATTTTTGGGAATAATCGAGTGGTTTATTATTTTCACTAAACATTTATAATGTTTACATAATATGAATAATATATAAGTGTTCACTTATTTTTAATACATTGTTACTCATCAAAGTAGACGACTAGTTTAAAGTATGAAATTTATTAAAACTTCAGATTAAGTTTAAATTCTAAACCTTCACTTACATTTTCTATGACCTTCCATTTTAGTGTAGTGGTAACATTATTATGTTCAGCTATGAAGTGTTTTGCCAGTTCAGAACATTCATCTGACCTTTTAATATCAGATAGATGCTGTCTAACTCTCTCCCTCACTTCACGTGAAGTGCATCCAATATATTTTTTGTTGTTGCATGTGCACCAAAACAAATATATAACGTTCTTGGATCGGCAGTTAACACATTCTTTCAAAGTGTATTGTTTACCAGTTACAGTAGACTCAAAAGTGTCAGTCATGTCACCAAAACCACAAGGGATACATTGTTGGTAGCCACATTTATGCATGCCTTTTACTTCAAGCCAGGAGCTTTTTTGTTTTGTTTTTTTGTCCTCATCTCACTAGGAGATAGTATATTACCAAGTGAAACCCCTCATTTGTAGGTGAATGTGCAACCTTCTGCTACTATATGTTGTAGACCATCATCAGCAGATAGCATTGGAAAGTGCTTGCGTACTATATTGCATATTTCATAGTAATCTGCTGAGAATTGTGTTACAAAATTAGTAGGTGTGCAATTGTGTTTATTGCCTTCTGTGCATAGTTTATTTGCTAGAATTTGCATAGTTTATTATCTAGATTGTCAACCTCCAGCTTTGCTCTCTAAAATAATTTTCTGTCATAGTCTCTAGTGAGTAATCTTTTGACTAAATCATCACACTGTTTCTCATAATCTGTAGGCCGGCTGCAATTGCGCTTCATTCGAGTGAATTGACCCTTAGCTATAGAAAAAGCAACTTGTTTTGGGTTATAACTTTTCCCATGAAGGAGAGTATTTCCCGCAATTGGTTTCCTGTAAATAGTAGAGTCTACTGAGTTAGTTTCTCGATTGAACATTAAAGTAATATCCGGGTAGTTTATGGCATTGTTATTAAACTCATGGGTGAATTTTAAGCCTAGTGGATTATCATTAAGATACTGAATGAAGTCGACCAGTATCCTGCTGTCACCAGACCAAACGAACAATAAATCATCAATAAAACAATGATAAGTTTGTATATGGTCAGCAAAAGGATTTCTTTCACCATAAAAGTATAATGATTCCCACCAACCCATAGTAAGATTTGCATATGATGGGGCAAATTTTGCCCCCATTGCAGTGCCACAGGTTTGGAGGTAGAAATCATCATTAAACTTAAAAAAATTGTTTGTCAGCAGGAAACTAGTGACTTCTACTAAGTATTCAATAAAATCAGTGGTGAAGTCAGTGTTGTTCATGAGAAAGTGTTTGACAGCTCTTAAACCTACTTGGTGGGGTATTGTAGAATAAAGTGAGACTACATCCACTGTAAGCCAACAATCAAGGTGATTGCATTTGAAGTAATCAAAAATTTGCAAAACATGCTTAGTGTTCCTTAAGTAACTTGGTAGTTGAAGAACCAAAAGGTAGTAGGATACTGTCCAACCATTCTGACAGCATTTCACATAAAGAGCCTATACCAGACACTATTGGATGTCCTTTTACCTCTATTAAGGACTTGTGGGCTTTAGGTAACATTTATAATAGTTATCCACAAGAGAGAAATACTCATAAAGAAAAACAACATATGAGGACTGGCTCAACAAACAATTCCTACCAAAATTTTCAGTCAGAAAACAGGTACACTGCATTAGATACACAGCCACAATCCCCTTATTGGCACAAACAAGGGGCCAAACCTAGATGGAACAGTCCCCATCATAATGGTAATTCTTCCCCCAGACATACTTTCCATAATCGTCCACATTATAGTAATAACCACAACAAAGTTCAACAGAACTTCAACTATCCCCCATCTACAAATAATCAATCTTTTTTAGGGGTTCCCCCTGGAGACAACAGGGAGGAGGGGGGAGATAGTACCATTATTATCTATCCCTCCCCCCCTAAATCAGAGAAACCCAAAAAGACCATACGAAGAGGAAAATACAGAGGGAGCAGAGGGGGACACAAACAGAGAAAAAAGAAACAAAGAAGTATGGAACTAGAACAAGGGGTTAAGATGATATTCAATTTATCTGATAAAAAGTTCGATGAGTCTGAATTGAATCTGCTAGCTAAAGGCATGAATTTTGCACCCACTAATAGTCCTAACCAGTTCGACTTATATATAGATTTCCAGAGATTCATTAGGAATCTTACCTTAAAAAGGTATTTTCACAAACAGACAGATACTGATGCATATTCATCTGGATCTACATTAGACCAGAATGACTTACAGATATTGGACACCATAATTAGCCTAGATAATAATACTAATACCAACAGTAATGATATTTCAAGTGATAACTCAGATTGGGCAGACTTTTCTATGTATGAAGATGATGAAGATTTTCCCATAAAACATTGTGATTTAACCCCTTAATGACCGAGGACGTGCAGGGTACGTCCTCAGAAAAAAGGCAGTTAATGCCTGAGGACGTACCCTGCACGTCCTCGGTGTGGAAAGCAGCTGGAAGCGATCCTGCTCGCTTCCAGCTGCTTTCCGGTTATTGCAGTGATGCCTCGATATGGAGGCATCCTGCAATAACCTTAGATGGCCATCCGATGCAGAGAGAGACACTCTGTGGCCCTCTCTGCACCGGACATCGATGGCCGGTATCGTTGGTGGGTGGGAGCCGGTGTGGGAGGTGGGTGGCGGCCATCGATGGCCCTTGTCATGTGGAGGGGGGCGGGATCGTGGGCGTGCAAGTCCGGGCGCGCGCGGGGGCGCGCGCACGTGCACGAGGGGGCGCGCGCGGGTGCGCGCCGGGGCAGGGACCGGGTGGGGACCGCTGCACTACAGAAAAAAATGTGTCCCAAAATAAAAGTGGGACGAGTAATTAAAAAAAAAACACCGTATTCGTTATTTAGGTGGTGGGGGTTGGCTCCAATCAGCAGCATGTGAGATGTCTATAGTAGAAAGTAAAGGAGCTCATTGATAACTTTGTTCATAAAAATGAAATAAATATTTGATTGTGCAAAATGGGTACTGGCAGACAGCTGCCAGTACCCAAGATGGCCCCCAATAAGGCAGAGGGGGAGGCTTAGAGAGCTGTTTTGGGGGGGATCAGGGAGGTTGGGGGCTAAGGGGGGATCCTAAACACAGCATATGTAAATATGCTTTTTTTTTTCTTTTTAAAAAAAAAAAAATCTTTTATTTTAGTACTGGCAGACTTTCTGCCAGTACTTAAGATGGCGGGGACAATAGTGGGGTGGGGGAGGGAAGGGAGCTGTTTGGGAGGGATCAGGGGGTGGGATGTGTCAGGTGGGAGGCTGAACTCTACACTAAAGCTAAAATTAACCCTGCAAGCTCCCTACACACTACCTAATTAACCCCTTCACTGCTAGCCATAATACACGTGTGATGCGCAGCAGCATTTAGCGACTTTCTAATTACCAAAAAGCAACGCCAAAGTCATATATGTCTGCTATTTCTGAACAAAGGGCATCCCAGAGAAGCATTTACAACCATTTGTGCCATAATTGCACAAGCTGTTTGTAAATAATTTCAGTGAGAAACCTAAAATTGTGAAAAAATTAACGTTTTTTTTAATTTGATCGCATTTGGCGGTGAAATGGTGGCATGAAATATACCAAAATGGGCCTATATCAATACTTGGGGTTGTCTACTACACTACACTAAAGCTAAAATTAACCCTAGAAGCTCCCTACATGCTCCCTAATTAACCCCTTCACTGCTGGGCATAATACGCGTATTTTGCGCAGGGGCATTTAGCAGCCTTCTAATTACCAAAAAGCAAAGCCAAAGCCATATATGTCTGCTATTTCTGAACAAAGGGGATCCCAGAGAAGCATTTACAACCATTTATGCTATAATTGCATAAGTTGTTTGTAAATAATTTCAGTGAGAAACCTAAAGTTTGTGAAAATATTTGTGAAAAAGTGAAAAAAAATTTTTATTTGATCGCATTTGGCGGTGAAATGGTGGCATGAAATATACCAAAATGGGCCTAGATCAATACTTTGGGATGTCTTCTAAAAAAAAATATATACATGTCAATGGATATTCAGGGATTCCTGAAAGATATTAGTGTTCCAATGTAACTAGCGCTAATTTTGAAAAAAAGTGTTTTGGAAATAGCAAAGTGCTACTTGTATTTATGGCCCTATAACTTGCAAAAAAAGCAAAGAACATGTAAACATTGGGTATTTCTAAACTCAGGACAAAATTTAGAAACTATTTAGCATGGGTGTTTTTTGGTGGTTGTAGATGTGTAACAGATTTTGGGGGTCAAAGTTAGAAAAAATGTGTTTTTTTCCATTTTTTCCTCATATTTTATAATGTTTTTTATAGTAAATTATAAGATATGATGAAAATTATGGTATCTTTTGAAAGTCAATTTAATGGCAAGAAAAACGGTATATAATATGTGTGGGTACAGTAAATGAGTAAGAGGAAAATTACAGCTAAACACAAACACCGCAAAAATGCAAAAATAGCCTTGGTCCCAAACGGACAGAAAATGGAAAAGTGCTGCGGTCATTAAGGGGTTAAAAAGAAAATCAATTTTTTATCCCCAACACACACAATCTGAGTATATTAAAATATTCAACAAATTAGTTTGTAAGGATATAGAATTGCTTTCCCACAAATCAGTACCATATGTTTCAAATATAAGAGATAATCTTACAAAGGCAGAAAGAGTGGCCCTAAATAACCTCAGTAAATGCACAGACATCGTCTTTAGGGCGGAGGTCAAAGGGGGAGGCATTGTCGTACAAAATAGGTGCGACTACCTAAAAGAGGCTAATACTCTACTCTCTGATTCTAAAACTTATCAGAAGTTAACCTTTAACCCAACGGAAAAATATAAAAAAGAATTGTTTGAATTCTTATCCTTGGCTAAATTAGAGGGAATTTTAAACACTAATGAATACAATTACTTATATGAAGTCGCACCTAAAATTGCATGCTTTTACCATCTGCCAAAAATCCATAAGGATTCACTGAATCCCCCTGGTAGACCTATAGTCTCTGGGATAGGCTCTCTGTGTGATAATCTATCTAAGTTTATTGACAATTATTTACAACCTATAGTCAAATCCACCAGAGCCTATCTCAGAGACACCATTGACGTGATAAACAAATATGAAGATACCCCCTGGGTCGATAACTACATATGGATTACTTGTGATATATCCTCCCTTTATACAAGCATACCCCACACTAAAGGGCTGGCAGCGATTAAAGATGTGTTGGGAAAGAATAAATTTGCAGAAAAACAGATAGAATTTTTACTGGAAGGAATTTCATTTATTTTAAATCATAATTATTTTTTATTTGAAGGCATTTACTATCGTCAACATCAAGGCACAGCGATGGGGACAACCTTCGCCCCATCCTATGCCAATTTATATGTATCTCATTTTGAGGATCATCTTATTTGGAATAATAATCCATTTAAAGATGACATTGCCAAATATCATCGGTACATAGATGATATTATCATTATCTGGCAAGGTCCTCAAAATAGGATAGATGATTTTTTAAACCATATAAATACCAACACATATAATCTCAATTTCACATTGGAACAATCACCCGTCTCTCTTTCTTTTCTGGATCTTATTCTCTATCATGATGTATCCACAAAAAAAGTAACTGTTATAAACTACCGGAAACCTACTGAGAGAAATAGTCTACTAAACATTAAAAGTAGCCATTTGAGACAGTGGAAAAATAATATTCCTCTGGGTCAATTCCAAAGAATAAGACGCAATTGCACCAATTCAGAAGATTATCATAAAGAATCAGACATTCTAATAGATAAATTCAGAGATAAATTCAGATAAATTCAGAGAAAAGGGTTATAGTATGGACCTTCTAAAGGAAAGTAAAGCGAAAGTAGATATGATGGATAGAAATTCTCTTTTGAATAAGACCAGTGTACCCAAATACAAAAATACAAACAAAAATAATCATCCTAAATTTGTAACACAATACAATAATCAGCATTTCAAAATAAAGAATATTTTGAGGAAACATTGGAATGTATTAAAATTAGACCCCGTTCTTAATCTTATTTTGGAAGATAAACCACAGGTTATTTTTAAGAAAAGCAAAGACATCAAAAATGATATTGCTCCCACAAAATTAAGAAATAATAAAAAACAATCTATCTCTCTTAATAAATGGTGTGGGGGGAAAAATGGTTTATATCCATGTAAAAAGATTGACTGTGTCTTGTGCCCCTTAATAGATCAAGACAGTACCCATTTTTCCAACTACAACCATAGTAAACAGTATGCATGTAAAGATAGATACACATGTCACACCACATATGTGGTTTATCAACTAGTCTGCAAATGTGGCCATATTTATGTAGGGCGCACGAAAAGGAAAATTAAGTATAGAATTAGAGAACATGTAAATAATATTATATCTGGCTTTGACAATCACAGTGTGTCTCGCCATTTTAAAACCCACCATAATCAAAATCCCCAAGATCTTTCAGTTAAAATTATAGAGTGGATAAAACCTAATGTATGGGATACCAATAGGCTTTTAAAACTCAGACAACAGGAAACGTATTGGATTAAAAGTCTCAATTGTTTGGAGCCTAATGGACTCAATATAGAAATTGACTTGCAGGCTTTTTTATAACATATATTTTTAATATATTTATATACTATTTTTTAATATTAATTGTGTGTTTTTATCTTTGTTATATATATATATTTATGATATGCATTTATTATGTATGGATGCGTATCTTGTTTTGTTTTATATATATATATATATATATATATATATAGCTTTCTAGCATCTGATTGTTATTTTAAGTATATCAATATGAACTTATACTTTTTTCAATATCTTTTGGTATCATGTATATGTTTGCTTTTTATATTAATCGATATGTTAATGTATTAGGAATGTATTATTGTGATATTGTATATTATTCAATTTTTTTTTCGTTTTAACATTATGCCTTTTATCACTCACCAAATATTATCGTGTTTTACCTTATACGATTGGTTAAAAAAGAGGGTGTGTGTAGTCACACTCCCCTTCATAAGAGCCTCCCCGCCCCCCTCACACAGCACTCTTGAGAAAGTCACGCCGAGACGTGACGAAACGCGTAGAGAACCGCCCACAGCCCGCCCACCTTCTGAGCTATCCGTTCCTGTGAAGCCGCCCCAGCTCTAAGTCTGCAGCCACGAGCTTGGAGGTTAAAGAGCCGAGGAACGTTTCACTCTTAGCTATAATGCACATTTAGCTTGCCATTTTACTTGTCACCTGTTTTAGTATTGGCTCAGAACTTTGGTCCACAATTGGCACGAATTTATGAACTTTGCTTGGAGGTAATCCTCACGGACCAACTCTGACATACCTGAATCTGGCAACACTAAGGAGGAAGTAAAGGGACAAGCTTACTCTGACATCTCATCAATACAGATGAATGCTGGCATGAGACGATAAGTCTATGGTTTTATTACATATATGCTGATTTTATATTTTCATTTTGTAAGTGGCCATTTGTCGTGTGTATTATTAAATTGATGTTACTCTGCATTTGAGTCCGCGCTCTTCTCTTCTCTATTTTTAGAGAAAAACATGTTTGCAACCAAGGTCTGTGGAATCATCTGTTCCAGAGGAGCTGCTGGATCTTTTGCTTCATTTCAATTACCAATATATTTCCGGAACAAGTATTACGAACTGTCCTTGTATCCAAAATAATTTTTTGGACTTTGTGTTGTTGTTGTTTTTTTTAATTTTGCATAACTATATACACATATATCTGTCAGATATTGCTATTTATTTATAATATATGGTATCTAATTGGTAATTTCCAGATCATTGCGCTGCTTTGGTGTGTGTTTCACACACACCTTAATCTGTATTCTATTTAGTAACATGTGAAAAATCAGAATAGTTGGTTGTGTCACAAGTAAATAATCAAAAGTGTCTTTATCTAGGTGGCCCCTATAAAGCCCTTGTTTTAAGAGAGTCATAAGTTTAATTTTGAAAATATTTATTGGGAAATGGTTAAGGAGGATGTAGTCTTCCCTGTTGTCTAATTGTTTACAGACCTCTTTGGTAAAGGAATCAGTGTCCCAGACTACGACACTACCGCCTTTGTCAGCAGATTTTATCACCAGATTTTTATTTGCTTTTAGGGACTCAAGGGCTTCTATCTCTTCTTTAGAGAGGTTGTTTTTGATTCTTTTTTGTTTTTGTGATAGATTCACCAAATCTGCTTCAATCCTTCTCTGATAGTTAACCAATATTTCTCCCTGAGAATGAACGGGGTAGAAAATAGACTTGGGTTTGAAGCCAGAATGTGAATCTATCAAGTAACTGTACTGCGTGCTGTCTGATTCTAGTTCAGACAGATTTTGAAGATCTCTTAATTCGGAGAAATTAAATTCATTGTTATATGTAGTATGTTGTAATCTTCTGTTTGGTAACTGTTCAGAGTTTGTATTAAAAGAAAAATGTTTTCTTACTGTTAATTGTCTAATAAATTTATTTACGTTGACAAGTCAAGTGTTTGAAAGAGATTAAATCTTGAGGTGGGTAAAAACCCCAGACCATAGCTTAGTATTCTATACTCAGCATCACTAAGAGTGTAGTTGGGTAAATTTATTACATTAGTAGTGGAAGGCTGGACCTGTGTTGTTTCTATTTGTATCTGTTCTGGCCCCTGCCTCGTCTCAAGGGATAGCGATTTTGATTTGGTCTTATTCCGTTTCCTCTTTCTGCCCCCCCCCTCCTCCTCTTTTTGTGTATTCCCTGAGGGTAGCTGAATAACCTGTTCTATTTTTATCTGCTCTAATGTTTGATTATCTTCCCCTTCATCCGTAGATGGAATAGCAGATAAATATTTTGGAATACTTTTAGTGGGTTTAGATTCAAGTGTGGTAGTTTTATTAAAAGCTACAGTTTTTTTTGGAATATGTAGGTTTCAAAAATGGTTTAAGTGGGACAGCTTTTTGATTAGTCTTTGTCTGTTAGTGGTTGCTTTCACTATCTGACTGTAAGTCTTCCCCTGAATCAGTATCAAAACTGGTGTTATTGTCATGACCTTTGTTTTTATTAAACAGTGTTCTATTGCTACGATCTCTTGATCTTCCTCTAATTTTTCTTTGCCAGATATAAACTTTACCTAAGTATAGTCATGTTTGGTCTGTGTAAGTTCTGCTTTTAACTGTGCAATAGTTTCTTTTAATATGGTGTCATATTGTTTATATTTAGTTTCTAAAGTACATAAATCTAATTCTGTTTGCAAAACAGGTGATTAGTTCTCTAATATTTGCCAATTGAGTGTCTTTAAATTCTATGATGTAAGCCATTCATTTAATGGAACATTCAGACAGTGAGTTGTTCCAGCGTTCTATGAAGTCCTTGTCTTCAACCATAAAGGTTGGGAACTTTCTTATACGCAGCCCTCTTGGAATTATCCTCAATTTGATATATCTTTGTAAAGTCCATTTATCCCATTTAAGTTTAAGTTCTTTTTTCATTAGAATTTCAATCTGTTGGAATTTTTCCCTTCAGGGGTTAACAAGATTTATTTCTGAAAAAAATATTTTCAAAATCTTGTTCCAATTGGTCAAGATTCTCAATTGTTGTTAGAGAATAGTAACTTTCCTGTTGTGTCTCACTGTTATAATGATCCATACCTGAATGTGTATACAACAATATATATAACAATATGTAACAAATTGAAGGAGTGGAACAAGATTGTATGCGAGTGAAAAAAGTGCACATATGGTAATACAAAAGTCACAACCATAAACTCTTAAAAAATACAAAAGTGGACAAGGGGAGCGAAAATCACTCTTAAAGTAGTGATAAATAGTATTAAAGTCACAGTCATTTAAATGTTCCTGGATAGAGCAAAAGGCCGTTAGCTAACAGGCTCCCAGATGCCTGAACAAAGTTCCAAAAAATATATTCAATAGCAAAGCAGCCAGCTCCTATCCCTGGAGTGTAGAAAATAGGGTGGAAATTATAAATAAATGCGCAGCAAAATATATGAGTCAGCGAGTGTCCCAGTACAGTTAGTGTGCCAAAGCAGGTATGAAATCAAACCCAGAAAAGCAAGCAAGCAGGATGTTAATATGAAGCAAATGAAGCAAGCTGTAAAAGCTGGTCCCCACAGATTTATAGGTGTCTCCTTCCACAAGACCGATTTACTCACCACCCTCAGTATTGGAGATGAAGCCTTTTATTCAGATGGGGCATCCGCAACCGCTGTATCTTGTCTTCAATATTGTCTTCAAAAAGGTATTGGGTAGCCAAGAGTGCAAACATCACACTGGAATCCACTGCTTGTTCTAGGCCTTCTATTGCTGAACTTCCAGTTTGCAGCAGCACTGGAAAACGAACACTCCCTCACCATGTGACTAGGAAGGAAGCTCCAATCAGCAATGGACTGTTCCACTGTAGCAAAGGTGCCAGGCAGCAGGGAAAATAGTAGTGCATCAAAAACGGAAAAAGCCAGCACTCTCCAAATGAAGTTAAAAAGTCAATCTTTATTTCTCTTGTAAGATGTATCGAGTCCACGGATTCATCCATACTTATGGGATATTCTCCTTCCCTACAGGAAGTGGCAGAGAGAGCACCCACAGCAGAGCTGTCCCTATAGCTCCTCCCTTAGCTCCACCCCCAGTCATTCTCTCTGCCTGCTTAACTGCTAGGAAGGGCAAAGGGAGTGTGGTGAAGGCCAAGAAGCTTGCTGCTGCCTCTAAGACAGCATGAATGGATAGCCCCCGATCCGGGACCGGATCTAGTAGGGGGCAGACTCTCTCTCTTCGCTCAGGCTTGGGCAAGAGATTTTCATGATTCCTGGGCTTTAGAAATTGTGTCCCAAGGATATTTTCTGTACTTCAAAGACCCCCCCCCCAAGGGGGAGATTTCACATTTCTCAATTGTCTGCAAACCAGACAAAGAGAGAGGTGTTCTTACGCTGTGTAGAAGACCTACATACCATGGGAGTGATCCGCCTAGTTCCAAGAGCGGAACAAGGTCTAGGTTTTTACTCCAACCTGTTTGTGGTTCCCAAAAAAGAGGGAACTTTCAGACCGATCTTGGATTTCAAAATTCTAAACAAATTCCTCAGAGTACCATCTTTCAAGATGGAGACTATTCGGACTATTCTTCCTCTGATCCAGGAGGGTCAATATATGTCTACTGTGGATTTAAAGGATGCGTATCTACACATCCCTATTCACAGAGATCATCATCAATTCCTCAGATTCGCCTTTCTGGACAGGCATTACCAGTTTGTGGCCCTTCCTTTCGGGTTGGCCACGGCTCCCAGAATTTTCACAAAGGTGCTAGGGTCCCTTTTTTGTGGTTCTAAAAACGTGGGGTATAGCAGTGGCGCCTTATCTAGACGACATCTTAATTCAGGCATCGACTTTCCAGCTAGCCAAGTCTCACACGGACATCGTGTTGGCTTTTCTGAGATCTCACGGATGGAAGGTGAACATAAAAAAGAGTTCTCTCATCCCTCTCACAAGAGTTTCCTTCCTAGGGACTCTGATAGACTCGGTAGAAATGAAAATATTTCTGACGGTGGTCAGAAAATCAAAACTTTTAATCACTTGCCGAGCTCTTCATTCCATTCCTCGGCCATCAGTGGCTCAGTGTATGGAGGTAATCGGACTCATGGTAGCGGCAATGGACATAGTTCCTTATGCCCGCCTACACCTCAGACCACTGCAACTATGCATGCTCAAACAGTGGAATGGGGATTATGTAGATTTATCTCCTCAACTGCATCTGGACCAAGAGACCAGAGATTCTCTTCTCTGGTGGTTGTCTCAGGACCACCTGTCTCAGGGAATGTGTTTCCGCAGGCCAGAGTGGCTCATAGTAACGACAGATGCCAGCCTGCTAGGCTGGGGTGCAGTCTGGAAATCCCTGAAAGCACAGGGCTTATGGTCTCGGGAGGAATCTCTCCTCCCGATAAACATTCTAGAACTGAGAGCGATATTCAATGCGCTTCAGGCATGGCCTCAGCTAGCTGCAGCCAAATTCATCAGATTTCAGTCGGACAACATCACGACTGTAGCCTATATCAATCATCAAGGAGGAACACAGAGTTCTCTAGCGATGATGGAGGTAACCAAAATAATCCGATGGGCGGAGGATCACTCTTGCCATCTCTCAGGGGTAGAGAACTGGGAGGCGGATTTCCTAAGTCGTCAGACTTTTCATCCGGGGGAGTGGGAGCTCCATCCAGAGGTATTTGCCCAGCTGACTCAGCTATGGGGCACACCAGAATTGGATCTGATGGCGTCCCGACAGAACGCCAAACTTCCTTGTTACGGGTGCAGGTCCCGGGATCCCCAGGCGGTACTGATAGATGCTCTAACAGTGCCCTGGTCCTTAAATCTGACTTATGTATTTCCACCATTTCCTCTCCTCCCACGTCTGGTTGCCAGAATCAAGCAGGAGAAAAAAAAAATAAATTATGTAAACTTTGACCCTCTAAGATCTTAATTTTTGTCTACCCCTCTTCCTTCCACCGAAGGTCTCCTGCCCTATCGCTTGTCTACCGAAACTATTTCCACATCTGACTTCTCCAGCATTTTCAATTGTTCTATCTATGACTCAAAACCCAATCTGCCGGAAAATCTCCTAATAATACCAAGTCAAAAAAGCAATCAGTACTTTAAAATGGGTGTAGAATTGTCTTTTGCACATCCTCTGGATATGTTTTGATTATAGGTAGCCATCCCAGTAAAAAATGTTTGCATTCTTTTTCGCTTGCCTCCCAAAGATGGAAAGATTCAAATATAATTTGCGACTGGATTTCTTTAATAAAAAATGAGAACCCAGGCATCTTTTTAGCTTTCCAATTACTTAATATTAATTGTCTGACAAGTAAAATGATTGTATTTATAATTTTACTTGATGGAACTGTACTTTGACTAGAACGATCTAACAGAAAGATATCCTCTGCTTTAAATTGTATATTTGTTGAATACAATCTATTAATCCAGAAACTCACTTTCTTCCAGAATTGTTGAATCCTAGGACAATGCCAGAACATATGTAAAATGTCTGCATTTATAAAGACACATCGCGGGCAAAAGAAATCCTGACCAGTATACATTTTAGCCATTTTCAGGGGTGTACAGTAATAATTATTAAGCAATTTCATATGGCCTTCCTTCCAGCTGGTTGGAATACGACATTTGTTTAATGATTTACAGCTGTCTTTTAATATAACATGATCTATGTTTGGAATCTTAGTTATCCATTTTACACATAATTTTTCCATGAGAGAATCACTTTGTTTAGCAAGCATGATACTATATAATAGTGAGATAGAGGGAGGCTTGATATGAGCAATGACCATAATTGTTCTTAACTCCGACTATTTTTTTTTAATTTTTTTTTTCTTTTCTTTTCTGTGTGACTGTGTTTTTGTTTCCAAGCTTATGATAAAATGAGCTGCCAGGGCTAACAGAATTGACTGCTTTATCATACTTTCTTTGTTTTTTTTTTGTTATGATATCTCAACGCTAAAAGAACAAAAAAGCTACATTTTGGTTATATTATATGATATTTCTGTATATTGTGAAGGATACAATTTAATCATATTTCTTTTCTTTCTTATTTTAAGCTGTATATTTGTTTGCACCCTGCGTGGTGTTCTGATTTAATTTCATGTTCAATTGTAATGGCTTCTTTTTTTTCACTGGCAGCCACAAATAAATAAATATAATAAAAAAAAAAAGAATCAAGCAGGAGAGAGCTTCAGTGATTCTGATAGCGCCTGCGTGGCCACGCAGGACTTGGTATGCAGACCTGGTGAACATGTCATCTGTTCCACCGTGGACTCTGTCAATGAGGCAGGACCTTCTAATCCAAGGTCTATTCAAGCATCCAAATCTAACTTCTCTGCGTCTGACTGCTTGGAGATTGAACGCCTGATTCTATCAAAGCGTGGTTTCTCTGAGTCGGTCATTGATACCCTGATTCAGGCTAGAAAACCTGTCATCAGGAAAATCTATCATAAGATTTGGCGCAGATATCTTTGTTGGTGTGAATCCAAGGGTTACTCATGGAGTAAGATTAGGATTCCTAGAATTTTGTCCTTTCTCCAAGAAGGATTGGAGAAGGGATTATCAGTTAGTTCCTTAAAAGGACAAATATCTGCTTTGTCTATTCTTTTACACAAACGTCTGGCAGATGTCCCAGACGTTCAAGCATTTAGTCAGGCCTTGGTCAGGATCAAGCCTATATTTAAATCTGTTGCTCCACCATGGAGCCTAAATTTGGTTCTTAATGTTCTTCAAGGGGTTCCGTTTGAACCTATGCATTCCATAGATATTAAGCTTCTGTCTTGGAAAGCTTTGTTTTTAGTAGCTATCTCTTCGGCTCGAAGAGTTTCTAAGTTATCTGCTTTACCGTGTGACTCACCTTACCTAGTTTTCCATGCAGATAAGGTGGTTTTGCGTACCAAACCTGGGTTTCTTCCTAAGGTTGTTTCTAATAGGAATATCAATCAGAAGATTGTTGTTCCTTCTCTGTGTCCTAATTCTTCATCAAAGAAGGAACGTCTGTTGCAAAATCTTGATGTGGTACGTGCTTTAAAGTTCTACTTACAAGCAACTAAAGATTTCCGTCAAACATCTTCATTGTTTGTTGTTTATTCTGGTAAACGGAGAGGTCAAAAGGCTACGGCTACCTCTTTTTACTTTTGGCTGAAAAGCTTCATCCGTTTGGCTTATGAGACTGCTAGCCAGCAGCCTCCTGAAAGAATTACTGCTCATTCTACTAGAGCAGTGGCTTCCACATGGGCTTTTAAAAATGAGGCTTCTGTTGAACAGATTTGTAAGGCGGCGACTTGGTCTTCGCTTCATACTTTTTCCAAATTTTCCAAATTTGATACTTTTGCTTCTTCGGAGGCTATTTTTGGGAGAAAGGTTCTACAAACAGTGGTGCCTTCCATTTAAGGTACCTGTCTTGTCCCTCCCTTCATCTGTGTCCTAAAGCTTTGGTATTGGTATCCCATAAGTATGGATGAATCCGTGGACTCGATACATCTTACAAGAGAAAACAGAATTTATGCTTACCTGATAAATTTCTTTCTCTTGTGATGTATCAAGTCCACGGCCCGCCCTGTCTATTTAAGAAGACAGGTAGTATATTTTTATTTAAAAAACTTCAGTCACAACTGCACCCTATAGTTTCTCCTTTTTCTTCCTAGCCTTCGGTCGAATGACTGGGGGTGGAGCTAAGGGAGGAGCTATATGGACAGCTCTGCTGTGGGTGCTCTCTCTGCCACTTACTGTAGGGAAGGAGAATATCCCATAAGTATGGATGAATCCGTGGACTCGATACATCACAAGAGAAAGAAATTTATCAGGTAAGCATAAATTCTGTTTTTCTACAGGGTAAAAACAGCGAAAATACG
The DNA here is from genome assembly GCF_027579735.1 of Bombina bombina. Lineage (NCBI taxonomy): Eukaryota > Metazoa > Chordata > Amphibia > Anura > Bombinatoridae > Bombina > Bombina bombina. Next base: position 564,106,002 of record NC_069503.1, read on the forward strand.
CCTGACATGTTTCGACATTGCTGCCTTATTCATAAGCGTGCCTTCAAGTTAAAAACTATCGGCTAGATTTAGAGTTGGGCGGTAGCCATCAAAACCAGCGTTAGAGGCTCCTAACGCTGGTTTTTACTGCCCGCTGGTATTTGGAGTCAGTCAGGATAGGGTCTAACGCTCACTTTGCAGCCACGACTTTCCATACCGCAGATCCCCCTACGCCATTTGCGTATCCTATCTTTTCAATGGGATCTTCCTAACGCCGGTATTTAGAGTCTTGGCTGAAGTGAGCGTAGAAATCTAACGACAAAACTCCAGCCGCAGAAAAAAGTCAGTAGTTAAGAGCTTTCTGGGCTAACGCCGGTTTATAAAGCTCTTAACTACTGTGCTCTAAAGTACACTAACACCCATAAACTACCTATGTACCCCTAAACCGAGGTCCCCCCACATCGCCGCCACTCTATTAAATTTTTTTAACCCCTAATCTGCCGACCGCACACCGCCGCAACCTACGTTATCCCTATGAACCCCTAATCTGCTGCCCCTAACACCGCCGACCCCTATATTATATTTATTAACCCCTAATATGCCGCCCCCAACGTCGCCGCTACCTACCTACACTTATTAACCCCTAATCTCCTGACCGGACCGCACCGCTACTATAATAAATGTATTAACCTCTAATCCGCCTCACTCCCGCCTCAATAACCCTATAATAAATAGTATTAACCCCTAATCTGCTCTCCCTAACATCGCCGACACCTAACTTCAAGTATTAACCCCTAATCTGCCGACCGGAGCTCACCGCTACTCTAATAAATTTTTTAACCCCTAAAGCTAATTCTACCTCTAACCCTAACACCCCCCTAAGTTAAATATAATTTTATTCTAACAAAATAAATTAACTCTTATTAAATAAATTATTCCTATTTAAAGCTAAATACTTACCTGTAAAATAAACCCTAATATAGCTACAATATAAGTAATAATTATATTGTAGCTATTTTAGGATTAATATTTATTTTACAGGCAACTTTGTATTTATGTTAACCAGGTACAATAGCTATTAAATAGTTAATAACTATTTAATAGTTACCTAGTTAAAATAATTACAAAATTACCTGTAAAATAAATCCTAACCTAAGTTACAATTAAATCTAACACTACACTATCAATAAATAAATTAAATAAACTACCTACAATTATCTACAATTAAACCTAACACTACACTATCAATAAATTAATTAAATACAATACCTACAAATAAATACAATTAAATAAACTAACTAAAGTACAAAAAATAAAAAAGAACTAAGTTACAAAAAATAAAAAAATATTTACAAACATTAGAAAAATATTACAACAATTTTAAACTAATTACACCTACTCTAAGCCCCCTAATAAAATAACAAAGCCCCCCAAAATAAAAAAAATGCCCTACCCTATTCTAAAATTAAAATAGAAAAGCTATTTTACCTTACCAGCCCTGAAAAGGGCCCTTTGCGGGGCATGCCCCAAAGAATTCAGCTCTTTTGCCTGTAAAAAAAAACATACAATACCCCCCCAACATTACAACCCACCACCCACATACCCCTAATCTAACCCAAACCCCCCTTAAATAAACCTAACACTAAGCCCCTGAAGATCTCCCTACCTTGTCTTCACCACACCGGGTCCTGATCTGTCCAGAAGAACCTCCGAAATCTTCATCCAAGCCCAAGTGGGGGCTGAAGAGTGACGTCCATCCTCCGGCTGAAGTCTGGATCCAAGCGGCGGCTGAAGAAATCCATCATCGGGCTGAAGTCTTGATCCAAGCGGGCGCTGAAGAAGTCCATCATCGGGATGAAGTCTTCTATGAAGCGGCATCTTCAATCTTCTTTCTTCCGGAGCCATCTTCTTCCAGCCGACGCGGATCCATCCTCTTCTACCGACGCCTACTCCTTTAAATGACGTCATCCAAGATGGCGTCCGTCAAATTCCGATTGGCTGATAGGATTCTATCAGCCAATCGGAATTAAGGTAGGAAAATTCTGATTGGCTGATGGAATCAGCCAATCAGATTCAAGTTCAATCCGATTGGCTGATTGGATCAGCCAATAGAATGCGAGCTCAAACTGATTGGCTGATCCAATCAGCCAATCGGAATGAACTTGAATCTGATTGGCTGATTCCATCAGCCAATCAGAATTTTCCTACCTTAATTCCGATTGGCTGATAGAATCCTATCAGCCAATTGGAATTCGACGGACGCCATCTTGGATGACGTCATTTAAAGGAACCGTCATTCGGCGAGTAGGCGTCGGTAGAAGAGGATGGATCCGCGTCGGCTGGAAGAAGATGGCTCCGGAAGAAAGAAGATTGAAGATGCCGCTTCATAGAAGACTTCATCCCGATGATGGACTTCTTCAGCGCCCGCTTGGATCAAGACTTCAGCCCGATGATGGATTTCTTCAGCCGCCGCTTGGATCCAGACTTCAGCCGGAGGATGGACGTCACTCTTCAGCCCCCGCTTGGGCTTGGATGAAGATTTCGGAGGCTCTTCTGGACAGATCGGGACCCGGTGTGGTGAAGACAAGGTAGGGAGATCTTCAGGGGCTTAGTGTTAGGTTTATTTAAGGGGGGTTTGGGTTAGATTAGGGGTATGTGGGTGGTGGGTTGTAATGTTGGGGGAGTATTGTATGTTTTTTTTTTACAGGCAAAAGAGCTGAATTCTTTGGGGCATGCCCCACAAAGGGCCCTTTTCAGGGGTCGGCGGTGTTAGGGGCAGCAGATTAGGGGTACATAGGGATAACGTAGGTGGCAGCGGTGTACGGAGCGGCAGATTAGGGGTTAAAAAAAATATGCAGGTGTCAGCCCTTCTGTGAACTCTAAATACCAGCGGTATTTAAAAGGTGCGGGCGAAAAAAAGCATGCGTAGCTAACGCACCCCTTTGGCCGCAGAACTCTAAATCTAGCCGTATGCATTTTATAACACCCACCGTTTGACCATTGGTTAATTCCGAGTCATGTGACTCGATTATTAGATAGAACTGTCTAAAGGTGGACTAAGGTAGATACCATAACAATTGCACATTTAAGGAAAAAATTGTTAAGTAAAAATGTTGACAATATGCAAATCTGAAACAAACTACAACCACTAAGCTGAGTTTAACATGCTTTTTTGTGTGTGTGTATATATATATATATATATATATATATATATATATATATATATATATATATACACACACACATATAAATACATATGTAAACACATATAAGCATATATATATTTAGACATGTATATGTATGTATCTCTATGTTAAAGCCCATTGTCTTCCTTTTTTGCCTAACAACTGAGACCTATATCTTTGAGCCCTTATAACTTTTTTGTGCAATTTTTAAAACATTTTTTTTTTAGATAATGTTATTATGAGTGTAACTGTACTTTGAAATGTATTTTTGATATGTTTTGTGACACGGTTTTTGTTTTGCAAAACAGTTAACCAGAGCTCCGAGGACGGTGTAATCATTATAGCATTAATTGTGATTGTGTTCACATGTTTGCGTTTACTTTCAACTTGTAATACAAGCACTAAACCCAACACATGCAAACACCAGTGATAAACCCCTTTTTTGCTTGCGCATAACTGTTAGCGCGCCATTTGTATAACGAGTACTTCCATATAGAATTCAAATGAATAAAACATATAAATAAACATATAAATACAAATATAATGTCAAAGCGCTACAGAATCTGTTGGTGCTTTACAAATAACTTTAATAATAAAATAATAATAAAAAAGTGAAAACTTCTTCAATAGACCTAAATGTCTTTAATTGTATAGGTTAAATGTGTCAGTATCGACTAGTTCATGAAGAAATCTGGAATATAAATTCATGCAGTAAGTAATATTCCGGTAAAACACAATCAACCCCAACTTTGACCATGTACTAGTAACCTTTGGTGCTCTTTCTTCTTGTTTCTTTTTACCAGTCCAGATAGTACCAAAATTCACCAAGATCAAGAATTTCCCCCCCATAAACTTAAAAATAAAAACTATTTCAAAAACATATTGGTTTTAGCTCCTCTCTAGCAGCACATTTAATCCTTTGATTGGTTTTACTGCATGTGCCATATGCATATTCGCTTGTGGGTGTGGGTCCCGGATAAGCATCCAGATTGGTTGTTTAAAGTTCATCTACAAAGTAAAGTGGCTTCTGAGTAACTGCTAAGGTAAAATATCTTCTTTTTTCTTTTACATAGAGTTACAGTATTTATGTTATATTTTCTAGTCAGCTTTTAACAGATATGCTTTATGACTTTCAAGTTATTTAGCATAAGGGTAATATATTGGGGGATATCTATCAAAGCGCCAACTATGTTGCATTCGCCAGCATCAATACGCTCGCCTAACACCGCCAAACATCGCGACCGCGGATCTCAATACGCTCTCCTTATTTATAAAAAAAGACATCAAAAACACGAGCACCAAGTACGGGGCGATGAGCATCAGACTGTTGTTAACTAACAGTCATTGATCTCGTGTTTTTCCCAACTTTATTTATACTATTTCACTAAACGCTGTCACTATACTAAAATGTTTAACCCTTATCCCGCCGCTCCCCCGACCCCGCCACAACATAACTAAAGTTATTAACCCCTATCCTGCCACTCCCTGACCCCACCACAACATAAATAAAGTTATTAACCCCTATCCCGCCGCTCCCCGACTCCACCACAACCTTAATAAACTTATTAACCCCTAAACCTCTAGCCTCCCACATCACCACCACTAACTACACCTATTAACCCCTAAACCGTCAGCCCCCCACATCGCAAAAAACTAAATTAAGCTATTAACCCCTAAACCTAACAACCCCTTAACTTTAAATCAAAATTACAACATCTCTATCTTAATATAAATTAAAGCTTACCTGTAGAATTAAAATAAACTAATTTTAAACTATTAATTAACCTACACTAACTATTATACTACAATTACATTAAACTACCAATTAAATAAAATAAATGACATATTAAAAAAACTAACCCTACTAAAATTATTTGAATCTACAATTAAAAATTATTACAAAGTCCTAAAGTACAAAAACAAACAAACACTGTTACCAAAAAAACCCACTAAATTATGAAAAATAACAAACCAAATGAACAAAAATAAAAAAATGACACCTAATCTAATAGCCCTTTCAAAATAAAACAGTAGCCTTGATGTCGGGGGCAGATTAGGGGTGTTTAGACTCGGGGTTTATGTTAGGGTGTTAGGTGTAAACGTAACTATTTTTCTACCATAGAAATCAATGGGGTATGCTTCATTCTCTTGCAGCATCGAACATAAGCTTTCGGTGCTTTCATACTCCCATTGATTTCTATGGCATCCGCGGCCTCAAGGGTGGCGGATTGAAAACCAGGTACGCTGCGTCCGAATATCCGCAAGCGTACCTGTTAAAAGTTTGATAAATGGGAAAAAGTGTCAAATAGAGCTGAAGATGTATTCGGAACATCTGTAATGAAGTAAGCATCGATCTGCGTCGGATCATATATTACATCACAAATTTCAACTTTTGCCGGGCTTGAGGCTTTGATAACTAGGTTGGATCAATCTCGCAACAATTACGATACAGAATTCCGGCCAATTTGCGGTTGACACTTTGATAGATAGGCCTCATTGTATCAACTTGCGTGCATATTTTTAGGCAAAAATACTTATATGCTCTGTTCATCAACCTCTTAGACAAAAAAAAAAAAAAAAAACAGTGTTGTTCATTTGGTATAAGTGTGTTTAAAGTAGTTCATCTAAAATAAAAAATAAAATCATTGTAATAGTTATTACAATGATTTTATTTTTTATTTTAGGTCATCCTCCAATTACAGTATTGTGACCTAAAAAATGATCAAAATGTGGCAACAAGTAGTCTTATAGTCTAGACAAAAGTTATGTACAAAAGTGCTCCATCTATTATTAATTATATGGGGATTTGACATCTCCACTTAGCAAAAGTGTTTATGATCAGAAGCAGAATAACAAAGTAGTTGATAAATTCTGTTTACAGTGTAAAAAAAGAATAGAATTCTGCAATATAATCTAGTCCCATATGTTTCAGTGCATTCTATTTTTCTCTGGTTTAATTAAATTTACTGAGATACTTAAAGCTTGAAGGGAATTGTACTTTCTAAAACATTTCACCAATAGTTAAATAGCTTTTTAGAAGTCTTTATCTTTAATTAGAAGAACATGTTTTAGTCAATAAAATGCCTATTTGCAAAGGTCTGCAAGAGCATATTTATATAGAGTATTTGCATTTCATTAAGTGTTGCTGCTTTTTTTCCAGACGTGAGTACATTTTTAAACACTGCTAAATTCCACTAACTTCTAACTTTAAAGTGAATATCAATTTTGATGCTAAAGTGCCTGGTTTTTAAAAATTTGATTAAAAACAGGGGCACTTTAATTCATCAAAATTTACATTTTACTACTGTTAAGAAAAAAACTTACCTTTTAATCTTGACAGCAGCTTCAGCTTCCTCCAGTCGTTGCAAGCCATTTCTGACGTCAGAAATTATGGATAGGTCATCCTCCAATCACAGCTTCCCCCCCGGGGGAATCAGTGTCTGATTCAACACTGTGATTGGAGGAAGCTGGATTCCTCATTTTAGGCCCAGGAAGAGGCTTTGCGATGGGCGGAGGAAGCTGGAGCTGCTATGAAGATTAAAAGGTAAGTTTTTTTTTTCAACAGAAGTGAAATGTAAATTTTGATGAATTAAAATACCCCTGTTTTTAATCGAATTTTTAAAAACCGGGCACTTTAGCATCAACATTGAAATTCACTTTAATTGTATATTCTATATATATTTTTATATTCTATGATTACTAAGGTTATGATACTACTTTGAACCTACACAAAAAATAATGACAAAGTCCTATGCAGAAAAATGAGTCTTGTTTCTGGCATATTTTTTATGTTTAACCTTTTAACGCCGTTATGCCGTTCTATTCCGTCATATTTACACTGGGCTTTAAAGCCGTTATGACGGAATAGAACGTCATATCAAACGGCTGTCCTGAAGCCTTCTGCGCTTCAAGGACTTGATCGCGGTCTGGAGGGCGTTCCTAGGGTTGTAGGGACGCCCCCCAGATGCGATCCAATAATTGAAATCTCGCGATCGTATGCACGATCGCGTAGTTTCAATTTGTCTACATCGGAACAGGTGTTCCGATGTAGACACTTTAACCCTGTCACGAAAGGGTTAATATGCCTTGCAAGCTCTTTTGATAAAAATAATTATAATTAATGACAAAGACTTGCGGAAAAGACATTCAAATGTTTTAAAACATATTTCGGGTTGCAATTATTTCCTTTTACAATATGATTTTTGAGGTGAGGATTAATCTTCTGATTAAATAAAACTATAATGCTCCCTGTTGACTGTTGATCCTGCAATCAGCTGAATCCACAAGGAGAATACTTTCATGTTATAAAAAAAATCTTAATAATTTTATAGCTGTACAAAATATGAAATGAGAAAATTGTTCAAAATAATTTTACAAACACCTAGAATAAGAGTTTTGCGTTATGGCTGTGCGCAAATAGCGCATGCGTAATGTTTATTGCGCACTCTTCATAACATAGGTATTACAAGTCTGAAAAGAACATTGTTACGCATTGTGTTAACATGAATACCGCTTTTATTTTACTTGCATAATCACGGTTGCGTAATGGATTCCCCCATAGAGATCAATGGAAACAGAAAAATAAACAGATTTTTCATCTAACACTCTATCGCAAGAATATTCCACAGCACCAGGATTAGGAATAAAAAACTTTTAGTGGAACATCCGATAATATGCATTTTTTGATGATATATTGAGAGTAATTTTGTATCATAACTACTTTTTATTTCAGGACTCTTTCTATGTGCAGAAGCAGGGGACTGCTATGGGCTCTAATGTAGCCCCCTCATATGCCAACATATATATGGGTATATTTGAAGAGAAATATGTGTATGAACATGATTTATTTCTAGAACATTGCGCCATCTGGTGGAGATATATAGATGTTTGGCATACGGTGGGGGGGGCAGCGTTGAGTCCTTAGTAACATTTCTAAGAGATTTAAATTATGCTGTTTCAGGTTTGAAGTTTACTTTGGAGTACAGTGAGGAGGCCATCAATTTTCTTGATACAAGGGTATATAGAAACAAATTGAATAATAGGTTGGAGTTGGATATTTATAGCAAACCAAATGACAGAACTAATATGCTACATTATACAAGTTATCATAACCCTAGGCTTATTAATTCTTTACCCTGTAGCCAGATCATTCCAGTGGATAGGATTGTCAGAGATGACAGTTTGGTTACAGATAGATTACAAACTATGGGCAATACATTTTTGGAAAGAGGTTATCCTAGACCTTTGATTGAGAAAGAAACGATGAGGGTCAAAGATACTCGCAAGAATGTCATACCTAAGAATAATAAAGAGGTTAATAAAATCAGACAGATTAGTGTTTGTATCACAATACAATGCCCTTAGTAAAAAGATTGAATCTACCATTAGGCAACATTGGCATATTCTGCAACAGTGTAATGAAAACATCAAGGAATTTAATCAGTTCCCTATGATGGCATATAGGAGGGTACCCAGTCTGTGGGACAAATTGGTGAAAACTGACATTGGAAGTAGTAAACAATTATGTCAGAAATTCATTTCCTCTAAAAATGATGGATGTTATCCTTGATTAAATTGTGGAAACTGTAAGGAATTTCTGCACCCCAGAACTGGACATAAGTATCACATTAATGATTATTATACCTGCAATTCTACATATGCTATCTATTTGATAAAATGCCCATGTTCAAAAGTTTACATAGGTGAAACGATACGTAAGGTATGTGATCGGATTAAAGAACACTGGTCCAACATTAGATGTAAAAATAGGAATGCCCTGGTATCATCTCATTTTTTGGAGGCTGGTCATGCAATTAGTCAGCTGCAATGGCAGATTATTGATAGTGTTAAAAAACCTAGGAGGGGTGGCAATTTGGAAATGTTATTAAAACAAACAGAAGTATTTTGGATAAGTAAGTTGGACACCATGATCCCTAAAGGTCTTAACAAAGAAAAAGATATGTCAGTGTTTGTAAATATATGCTGCTTTAACTTCTGATATTATGACGATACATTGTGTATAGAGCATAGTAATTCCAATTACATGTATTGTATTGATAAGTGAAATATTAATTTTTGACCATTAGGTGTCACTATAAGAATATTGTAGTATTGATATATACGGTATATGGTTTGGTAACAGGTATTACTTGTTGGTGTATCCAGGTGTATTTAAAGTGTCAGTAAACCTAAAAAATAATGTTATATAATTCTGCACATAGTGCAGAATGATATAACATTATTTTAGTGCTATCGTTAAAATACCTTATTTCCCTTTGAATTTTTAAAAAATATGCCTGTTTTACAGACCCACTCTCTGCTGTCTGCTGAGCGGGTCTGTTTTTTTTATACAGCGCATCAGGCCAGCTGTATAGTCACAGCCCGGCCCGACCGCGCCATAACATTAAGTGCAGCTCGCTCCTGATAGCACTAAAATAATGTTATATAATTCTGCACTATGTGCAGAATTATATAACATTATTTTTTAGGTTTACTGTCCCTTTAAGGCACCTACACAGGTGTATGTGCACTGCATGATTAAGGGTGAATAGCCCAAAACATTGCATGTTTATCTGATGACTCTGATGTTCCAATAAAAGTTTTTTATTCACAATCCTGGTGCTGTGGAATACTTTGGACTTTGATATACTTTGGGGTGTCTGCAGTAACCCCTTCCTACGTGCACATGAAAAGTGGTGAGGTGCTGTATCTATTGTGATTGCATATGGTTGAATCAATGACCCCATGTGTTAAATGGCCAGTGAATCAAATAATAGAATATTTTTATTCCAATCCTTATTTTGATTTATATATTTAGCTTGAAATATCTTTAGATTTTATTTTATTTTGTATTTATGTTGCTATCATGCCTTTTATCATAATCCTAGGTAGTCTCACATGTTATTTTCTTATAATATGAAGTGTGCCTCTTATGTTAAAGGGACATTTTATTCGGAATCCAACCTTAATTAATTCTATAGGGAATGCAATTGTTACAATATCAAAAAGTCACTTGTAAAATCAAATTGTGTTTGTTCTCTTGGTATTCTTTGTTTAAATCTAAAATTAATTCTGGTCATATGCAATTATCAATATCCTTGAAATGGCAAGATTAGTTAAATGCATTTTGCAATTTTCAAAATCAAGAGGGCGTAAGTTCATGTGTGAAAATCAGATAACATTGTGACCATGCCCATGGATTTACAAGGGAGAGGGCACTGACTGGCTAAATGCAAGCCTGTCAAAAATAAATTAATGAGGGGTTAGTTTGCAATGGCTTAGATACAAGCTAATCACAGAGTTTAAAATCATTTTATAATAAATGTTTGATCAATCAAAATGGATTTAGAAATAAAGGGATCATGTTTATTTAATTAAAAAAATAATTTCTGTTGTTGACTGTCCCTTTGAGTCATTTAATGTATTCTTGCATTGATATCAATTGTTAGACAATTATCTGTCATTATTTAACTTTAGATTCATAGTATAGATATTTGTATTTTTAATCTTGAAACTTATGATACTGTATTTTTAACATTTATACAAATTCATGTATACATTTGACCAACATATCTAAAGTAATGCCACTGTAACAGAAAACTCATGTTCACGTATCTGCGCAATAATTTTATCAATGAGCATTGTGCAGTAATTGAAAGCGTAATTGCATATCCGTGATTATTAATTTCTTTGGATCTAATAGTGTGATGAGTATATTTTAGATCTGTTTTTAATATCTTAACAATTGTGTTTATAATGATATTCTAATATAATTGTTTTGAATATTTAATGATGCTAAATAATATTTTAAAGTTATGTAGTAATTGATAGACAATTGATAAAATGGCGGAGGATAGGGAGTTCACTGATGCGCACTTCCATTTAATCTCTGTGATGCATATTCGTCATTGCGCAATAAATAGTGTTCTTCCTATATGATGTTTGACAAATCTAAATTCATATGTATATCATCCTAGTTAACATCTTTTGTATATTTGAGATATGTTGGAGATATGAATGTATACACATTGCTTAAATGTATACTCAAATATTAAAATATTATATGAAGTCTGATCTTTACCTGGTTCAGACTCTGTCCCGCTTGCTCCCACTTCACCAATTTGAGGGGCACTGGCCTCTGGGTCACGAGTCTCATGGGCATCAGCTGGGGGTTGTGAGGGGGCAAGGACTACGTGCCTGCAAATGTGGAAGGAAAACGGAGATGGAGGAGAGAGCTTCAAGTCTCCTCATGTTCACGAAGGACTAGTTTCCGTGGGGGTGGGCCCGTATCCTCACCTTTCCGACGGGCACAAGTCCAATCCCTCATGAGGCAGACTTTCTTCCTCAGACGCAACCTCATATCTCTGAATCTTGTACACATTTGCAAGGGTGTCCTCTGGACATCTGACACCCTATTAACTGATAGAGCAACAGAGGCACAGGTGGCATATTTTACTGCCCAGTCGTCATCCTCCTCTGAGCCCCATAAAGCTGCGGATAAAACTCCTCAACGGCGCAGACCAGTGCCACACTCTCCTCGCTGGTGAGCCCGGGAAGCACCATGTTGCCAAACAGGCTTTAGAGAACTGACAAAAATGGCTACATATGGGGAAGTAAACATGAGATAGACCATGGGACATGGTATCTGTACATCTGATTGGATAAAATAATGTAATTTTGTAAGCATGTCTGTGAGGCCATACTGACAGAGTGTGATGAACTCTGAATGGCCGTTACGTAATGGTTCATGGATTCATATCTTTGTAACTTACATACACATACCTCCTAGGGGTGCTATAACTACATTTGGCATGTAGACTTTTCTTTAGAATTTATGGGAATGTTATGTGTATGTGTCGCATATATAATATACGGCATCCGTAAAATATTAAGCTATTTTGTTCACATTTGACAGTTGAAATATATTTTATTTAATATTCAGAAAGTAAATATTATCCAGTCACATTAGTTAATGTTTATTGAAACATTTCAAAGTTTAATATTGATCAATAGATGTGTAACATTGTTCAATATATTTTTAACTCTGTTGATAATTTCTTAGAATCCAGAATGTTAATATTGTATGTATTCCTTTGTTCTTAAATAAATATTGTGACTCATTGTCAAGTATTGACAGTGCTTCTTTTTAAAAAGTATTTACAATCCCAACAATGCACATTGATTGTGTGCTAAGTGACAGTGTGTGAAATTATGTTTGACTTTTCAGAAATGTGAATCTCGTGTTGAAAGATACGTTTACCACGCTCTATTTCACTAATGATGAAATGCGTTATTTTATTTAAAATATATGTTAGTTTTATAAATTAAAGGGACATTTTTTTTAAATAAATGTTATCATTATTTACCAAAAATCAAATAGAGCATGCATTTATATTAAATATTCACATATACTTAATTTTAAATTTCATTCTCATGGTGTATTTTATTTTTAAGGAGCAGCTATGCAATACTGTGAAGTATCTGAAGACATCTGGCTAACCATTGCAACTATGCATTTTTGGCCACCCACAAATAAGCAGATAGCTCCCAGTAATGCTTTGCTGCTCATGAGTCGATGTAGATTGGTTTTCAACTTAGGATACCAAGAGAATGAATCAAATGGGATTATCAAAGGTAAATGTTTGTTTTATTAAAATTTGCTCTGTCGGAATCATGGAAGATTTACTTTGGGTTGCATGCCCCTTTCACTACAAATGAAATAGCCATCACAAGCTATTAACAACAACAACTAAATAGTTAACATATTTAGTTTTTGAATATTGCTCTTTTCATTGATGAATGCATGTAATACACACTATTCTAATAGTAAATATGCAATGGTAATGTTTTAACAAAATAAGATATAGATGCAGTCATGTCTAAATCTAAGAATAACATTATATACTCTTTTCTGAAATATAAAAATGGTGTTTTATGTCCCTTTAAATATGTGTTAATTCTTGAAAATTATTTCCTATTTGTGATGATACAATTGATCGTGATTTATAGTTGATGTAATGTAATTTCCTAAAAGATTTTGATCTTGTACTGATGTTCACACATGTAAAACACATAACTACAGTGCCAAATAGAATATTTTGTGATCTATTTGTCATTGCGGGACCTAGACAAGAATTAATGAATTAGCGCAAACCGTAGACCACCAGTATTACGAAAAAGAAAAAAAGCTGGACTAAAGGCACTACTATCCTATATTATAAAAGACAAGAGTTTGTCTGAAGCCGTCATGCGCAGTTCAGACAAACTCTTGCAGCTGATCGCACGCGCACCCACCCGACAGCAGCGCGAGGACCCGGCAGCACAGCTGATCGCACGCACAGCTGATCGCACGCGCAGGGGTGAAACGAGAGAGAGAGAGAGAGAGAAAAAAAAACAAAAAAAAGAAACAAAAAAAAAACAAAAAAAAGAGAAAAAACGAACAACAACACGGACCGTGTGAACGGGCTTTAGGACTAGTATAGATATATTTGGGATTTTCTGTGTATAATAATTTAGATCATGTGATTCAAAAATAATTTACAGAGTAAGGTGCTGTGTACTTTGATTCTGAGAAGAAAAGGGATTTCAATCCATAAATTGAAATGGATGTACACTTGTGTAGCACTCTTGGCCCAAGAAAGTGGCTATGAGTTAGAACAATTGGTGGGGAGGAAAAACGGTATTACCCGTGATACATTAAAATATAACTTTTATTGGGTATCAATAAAAATAATAATTCCACAGACAAACATATAATATATTTAAAAACACACGGCTAGATTTAGAGTTCTGCGGCCAAAGGGGTGCATTAGCTACGCGTGCTTTTTTTCCCCCGCACCTTTTAAATACCGCTGGTATTTAGAGTTCACAGAATGGCTGCGTTTTCAGTGCGTTAGGCTCCAAAAAGGGAGCGTAGAGCATAATTTAACGCCACTGCAACTCTAAATTCCAGCGGTGCTTACGGACCCGGCCAGCTTCAAAAACGTGCTCGTGCACGATTCCCCCATAGAAAACAATGGGGCCATTTGAGCTGAAAAAAAACCTAACACCTGCAAAAAAGCAGCGTTCAGCTCCTAACGCAGCCCCATTGTTTTCTATGGGGAAACACTTCCTACGTCTGCACCTAACACTCTAACATGTACCCCGAGTCTAAACACCCCTAACCTTACACTTATTAACCCCTATTCTGCCGCCCCCGCTATCGCTGACACCTGCATATTTTTTTTAACCCCTAATCTGCCGCTCCGTAAACCGCCGCTACCTACATTATCCCTATGTACCCCTAATCTGCTGCCCCTAACACCGCCGACCCCTATATTATATTTATTAACCCCTAATCTGCCCCCCACAACGTCGCCTCCACTTACCTACAATAATTAACCCCTAATCTGCCGACCGAACCTCACCGCTACTATAATAAATGTATTAACCCCTAATCCGCTTCACTCCCGCCTCAATAACCCTATAATATATAGTATTAACCCCTAATCTGCCCTCCCTAACATCGCCGACACCTAACTTCAAACATTAACCCCAAATCTGCCGACCGGAGCTCACCGCTATTCTAATAAATTTTTTAACCCCTAAAGCTAAGTCTAACCCTAACCCTAACACCCCCCTAAATTAAATATAATTTAAATCTAACAAAATAAATTAACTATTATTAAATAACTTATTCCTATTTAAAGCTAAATACTTACCTGTAAAATAAACCCTAATATAGCTACAATATAAATTATAATTATATTGTAGCTATTTTAGGATTAATATTTATTTTACAGGCAACTTTCTAATTATATTAACCAGGTACAATAGCTATTAAATAGTTAATAACTATTTAATAGTTACCTAGTTAAAATAATTACAAAATTACCTGGAAAATAAATCCTAACCTAAGTTACAATTAAACCTAATACTACACTATCAATAAATTAATTAAATAAAATACCTACAATTATCTACAATTAAACCTAACACTATGAAAACAAAGGGAAAAAACCCAATAGGGGGCGCTACCATGAGATAATGTTTCAAAACATCAATATACCAATATACAAATATAAAATAAGACAATATATGGTATTAGTGTGTATGTGCGTGCTACTAGATACCAGAGTCCTAGTTCCTGGAAGAAAGCCAAGAACAAAGTCCTAGGTGATCAAATATGGTAGAAATATCCGTCTTCTCAAAACCAGAGGCAGCACTCAATCTTCACCCTCCAAAGGTTAATATATCTAGAATCAAACACAAGGAAAGAGGCGCTGTATGTGTGAATCTGAAACGGCCAACATCAGATGGAAAACATGTGCAGGGTACTCACAATATGAAAAGGCACTCCAATGTGCCTATAGGAGCAGGCTGGTATTCACAGCAAACCAGCTGGCTGAACAGGCAATCCAGGATGACCAAAGTGTAAGACTCAGAATCTGGATCCAACGATATGGAGACAGGAGCTAGGTGCAAACAAAGGCACACCACTGTGTGAATCTGTAAAAGTACACTGATAAATTCACAATCTGTACAGGGTACTCACATTCTGTAGCGGCACTCAAATGTGCCAGTGGAAGCAGGCTGGTTTTCTCAGCAAACCAGCTGGCTGTATAAGGAGTAAAACAGGAGCCTCCACAGTCCTCCGAATAAACAGGTAGCTCAGAAATAATCAATTTGGAATGAGGATATATGATTTAAAAAAGGTTTAATAAAGAATAAAAACAGTTAAAAATACATATATCACTCATGTGCAGTATATAAGTGACATGCAACGCGTTTCTCGGAATCAACCGTTTCCTGAATGTGAGTACCCTGTACAGATTGTGAATTTATCAGTGTACTTTTACAGATTCACACAGTGGTGTGCCTTTGTTTGCACCTAGCTCCTGTCTCCATATCGTTGGATCCAGATTCTGAGTCTTACACTTTGGTCATCCTGGATTGCCTGTTCAGCCAGCTGGTTTGCTGTGAATACCAGCCTGCTCCTATAGGCACATTGGAGTGCCTTTTCATATTGTGAGTACCCTGCACATGTTTTCCATCTGATGTTGGCCGTTTCAGATTCACACATACGGCGCCTCTTTCCTTGTGTTTGATTCTAGATATATAAACCTAACACTACACTATCAATAAATTAATTAAATACAATACCTACAAATAACTACAATTAAATAAACTAACTAAAGTACAAAAAATAAAAAAGAACTAAGTTACAAAAAAGAAAAAAATATTTACAAACATTAGAAAAATATTACAACAATTTTAAACTAATTACACCTACTCTAAGCCCCCTAATAAAATAACAAAGACCCCCAAAATAAAAAAATGCCCTACCCTATTCTAAATTAAAAAAGTTCAAAGCTCTTTTACCTTACCAGCCCTTAAAAGGACCTTTTGTGGGGCATGCCCCAAATAATTCATCTCTTTTGCCTGTAAAAAAAAATACAATACCCCCCCCAACATTACAACCCACCACCCACATACCCCTAATCTAACCCAAACCCCCCTTAAATAAACCTAACACTAAGCCCGTGAAGATCTCCCTACCTTGTCTTCACCTCACCGGGTTCAGCGATCGGTCCAGAAGAGGGTCCGAAGTCTTGATCCAAGCGGCGGCTGAAGAACTCCATCATCGGGCTGAAGTTGGAAGTCCATCATCGGGATGAAGTCTTCTATCAAGCGGCATCTTCAATCTTCTTTCTTCTGGAGCGGAGCGGAGCCATCTAACCGACACGGATCCATCCTCTTCAACCGACGCCTACTAGCCGAATGTCGGTTCCTTTAAATGACGTCATCCAAGATGGCGTCCCTCGAATTCCGATTGGCTGATAGCATTCTATCAGCCAATCGGAATTAAGGTAGGAATATTCTGATTGGCTGATGGAATCAGCCAATCAGATTCAAGTTCAATCCGATTGGCTGATCCAATCAGCCAATCAGATTGAGCTCGCATTCTATTGGCTGATCGGAACAGCCAATAGAATGCAAGCTCAATCTGATTGGCTGATTGGATCAGCCAATCGGATTGAACTTGAATCTGATTGGCTGATTCCATCAGCCAATCAGAATATTCCTACCTTAATTCCGATTGGCTCATAGAATCCTATCAGCCAATCGGAATTCGAGGGACGCCATCTTGGATGATGTCATTTAAAGGAACCGTCATTCGGCGAGTAGGCGTCGCTTGAAGAGGTTGGATCCGCGTCGGCTGGGAAGAAGATGGCTCCGCTCCGGAAGAAAGAAGATTGAAGATGCGGCTTGATAGAAGACTTCATCCCGATGATGGACTTCCAACTTCAGCCCGATGATGGAGTTCTTCAGCCGCCGCTTGGATCAAGACTTCGGACCCTCTTCTGGACCGATCGCTGAACCCGGTGAGGTGAAGACAAGGTAGGGAGATCTTCAGGGGCTTAGTGTTAGGTTTATTTAAGGGGGGTTTGGGTTAGATTAGGGGTATGTGGGTGGTGGGTTGTAATGTTGGGGGGGGGGTATTGTATGTTTTTTTTTTACAGGCAAAAGAGCTGAATTCTTTGGGGCATGCCGCGCAAAGGGCCCTTTTCAGGGCTGGTAAGGTAAAAGAGCTTTGAACTTTTTTAATTTAGAATATGGTAGGGCATTTTTTTATTTTGGGGGCTTTGTTATTTTATTAGGGGGCTTAGAGTAGGTGTAATTAGTTTAAAATTGTTGTAATATTTTTCTAATGTTTGTAAATATTTTTTTATTTTTTGTAACTTAGTTCTTTTTTATTTTTTGTACTTTAGTTAGTTTATTTAATTGTATATATTTGTAGGTATTGTATTTAATTAATTTATTGATAGTGTAGTGTTAGGTTTAATTGCAGATAATTGTAGGTATTTTATTTAATTAATTTATTGATAGTGTAGTGTTAGGTTTAATTGCAACTTAGGTTAGGATTTATTTTACAGGTAATTTTGTAATTATTTTAACTAGGTAACTATTAAATAGTTATTAACTATTTAATAGCTATTGTACCTGGTTAATATAATTACAAAGTTGCCTGTAAAATAAATATTAATCCTAAAATAGCTAAAATATAATTATAATTTATATTGTAGCTATATTAGGGTTTATTTTACAGGTAAGTATTTAGCTTTAAATAGGAATAATTTATTTAATAAGAGTTAATTTATTTTGTTAGATTTAAATTATATTTAACTTAGGGGGGTGTTAGTGTTAGGGTTAGACTTAGCTTTAGGGGTTAAAAAATTTATTATAGTAGTGGTGAGCTCCGGTCGGCAGATTAGGGGTTAATGCTTGAAGTTAGGTGTCGGCGATGTTAGGGAGGGCAGATTAGGGGTTAATACTATTTATTATAGTGTTATTGAGGCGGGAGTGAGGCGGATTAGGGGTTAATAACTTTATTATAGTAGCGGTGAGGTCTGCTCGGCAGATTAGGGGTTAATAAGTGTAGGTAGGTGGCGGCGACGTTGGGGGGGCAGATTAGGGGTTAATAAATATAATATAGGTGTCGGCGGTATTAGGGGCAGCAGATTAGGGGTACATAGGGATAATTTAGCTGGCGGCGGTGTACAGAGCGGCAGATTAGGGGTTAAAAAATTTAATAGAGTGGCGGCGATGTGGGGGGACCTCGGTTTAGGGGTACATAGGTAGTTTATGGGTGTTAGTGTACTTTACAGCACAGAAGTTAAGAGCTTTATAAACCGGCATTAGCCCAGAAAGCTCTTAACTCCTGGTTTTTTTCTGCGGCTGGAGTTTTGTCGTTAGATTTCTAACGCTCACTTCAGCCACGACTCTAAATACCGGCGTTAGAAAGATCCCATTGAAAAGATAGGATACGCAATTGACGTAAGGGGATCTGCGGTATGGAAAAGTCGCGGCTGCAAAGTGAGCGTTAGACCCTTTCCTGACTGACTCCAAATACCAGAGGGCGGTAAAAACCAGCGTTAGGAGCCTCTAACGCTGGTTTTGACGGCTACCGCCCAACTCTAAATCTAGCCGATAGAATGCAAATGAGGTTGCAATAAGCTGCGTGTTATATTCCACACGAGAAGTAATTTATGGTGTAATTTCTTAATCTGGATTTAGATGTCCACACTTAGCAAAATAATGTAATATAATATGTGAAGAATATTTAGTATGGTTGGATATGTATTAACGTAGGGTATCACTTGAAATTAATATACAATAGGTTGAAAGTCAGTATTGCAATTTGATAGCATTGTTCAATATCTATTGAGCCCTTAATATTAATAATTAGTGATCGCTTTATTAGTGGACTTTCATTAGATGTTTATATCCCTGAATATTCTGTAAAATAATTCGAATAAAGTAATGTTAACACTCGTGCTGTGATCTTGTGATGGAGGGAATTAAGTATTCATCTTCCATTCGTTATAATCTCGAGTGATAGGCTAGACTTATAAAATTATATTGTATTTCCCCAAGTTCAGAGTATACAAATATCTATATAAGCTCCTGTTACTAGTGCTTACTCTATCCCAGTCGGAGATCCGTTTGAGGGAGCTTACTATTATAATATATTTGTAAGAATTTGCTATTATATTGCCAGTTAGTAAAAATAATTGCGGTCCCAAGTTTTTATAATGAGAGTTTTTTTGGAATTATATTAATAGTGTTAGTTTCAACCTAATATGCTGTAATGGCTTGTAATGGTAAGATACAGCATATGTGGTATGTCCTATATTACCACAAGTTCTGAATATATAGTTGTCTATACAAACTGCTGTAGCTGATGATTACTCTCTCCCAGTTGGGAGTCAGTGTGTAGGGGTTTACTAATATATTATTAGTTAATATTTTCAAACAAATTTAAAATGATATTATAGTTTTCCACAATTTTTTAAACCATGAAGGTTTGCAATACTATAGAAATAGTGTTTATTTCAACTTATACGCTATGGTAGCTTATAATAGTAAGGTATAGCACTTATAAGATATAATTTCTGTATATACCTACCTATTAGTATGCTATTATAATTCAACAGGTTGTCGACTCTGGATATACGGCAACCGAGTATTAGTATAAGTTACACCATTAAAGTAAATCTGTGACCAATTTATATATAAGCACTGCTGCAGCTTGGAAGCGGGTGTTACCCGATTAGCTTAAATTAAACAAAACAAACTACCCACATTGTATGTGATGCTTTCGGCTAACCGCCACATAATAAATTATGTTTGAGAAGTTTGTAACAATGCTTTCGGCTGACAGACGCAAATTAACTAAGGTCTAAGGCGTTTTTTAGTAAACACTGCTATTCGGTATGCCTCGTTATTTGCACTTCTGCTAATTTAAAAGTTTTGCTTATATATAAATTGGTCACATATTTACTTTAATGGTGTAACTTATACTAATACTCGGTTGCCATATATCCAGAGTCGACAACCTGTTGAATTATAATAGTATACTAATAGGTATATACAGAAATTATATCTTATAAGTGCTATACCTTACTATTATAAGCTAGCATAGCGTATAAGTTGAAATAAACACTATTTCTATAGTATTGCAAACCTTCATGGTTTAAAAAATTGTGGAAAACAAGAATATCATTTTAAATTCATTTGAAAATATTAACTAATAATATATTAGTAAACCCCTACACACTGACTCCCAACTGGGAGAGAGTAATCATCAGCTACAGCAGTTTGTATAGACAACTATATATTCAGAACCTGTGGTAATATAGGACATCCCACATATGCTGTATCTTACCATTACAAGCCATTACAGCATATTAGGTTGAAACTAACACTATTATTATAATTCCAAAAAAACTCTCATTATAAAAATTTGGGACCGCAATTATTTTTACTAACTGGCAATATAATAGCAAATTCTTACAAATATATTATAATAGTAAGCTCCCTCAAACGGATCTCCGACTGGGAGAGAGTAAGCACTAGTAACAGGAGCTTATATAGATATTTGTATACAAAGTGAAAGGCAGTAAAAATAATTTGCGCAAGAACTGCATTTAAAATATTGTTCTACTTTAACCTGATCACTATGAACCAAGATAAGAGTGTTGATATGACACAGTAAACTTTTGAGACCAGATCCTATGCCTCTGGCTCTAAATATTCCATGCGCTCCAGCAGATCATCAGCCAGTTCTGCAGGACTCAGAAGCAGAGACAGCAAGGTCTGAAGCTGAAACAGCGCAACTCAAGGCAGAGTTAGAAGCTAATATGCATGTGCTAAAGATTCAAAGGGCAGCAGTTGCAGCATCTGCAGAAGCAGCAGTCTATGAAGCAGTAGCTGCACTAGAAGAGGAACCACTCCAAGATTTTTCAGAAATAACTACCCATGATTCAGTACAAAGGACTCGTGAGTATGTACAGAACCATGCTCTGGACCAAGATAAAACAGAGCATGCTCCTATCCAACCTATGTATAGCATAATACCACAGTTTCCTGACTCAACATATTTACACTACAGTCCACTCCAAGTGTTACTGACTTGCACCCTCCTTCCCAGACTGACACTGCAAATGTCTCAACACCAAGAGTGCGCTTTCAAGAAAGCAGAGGCTACGCTGATCCACAACATCCATCACATTATATGGACTCTCACATATCCCCTCTCAGAAATAGTACATTAGGATCTTCAGAGACTACTGACCTAGCAAAGCACCTGATTCATCGAGAGTTAGTGAGTACAGGGCTACTAACATTTGATGATCGACCAGAGAACTACTGGGCATGGAAGACATCATTCCAAGGTGTCACCAGAGATCTTAATCTTACAGCCAGAGAAGAGCTAGATCTTTTGACTAAGTGGCTTGGTCCAGAGTCATCTCAACAGGCTAAGAGAATCAGGTCAGTGCATGTTCATAACCCAATTGATGGAATTAATATGGTATGGCAGAGACTAGAAGAATGTTATGGCAGCCCTGAAGCTATTGAGAATGCACTGTTAATGAAGCTAGAAAACCTCCCCAAAATCTCAAATAAAGACAACATAAAGTTAAGAGAACTTGGTGACATGTTGTTGGAGGTGAATGCAGCTAAGGCAGGAGGCTTTTTGCCAGGACTGGCATACCTAGACACAGCTAGTGGCATCAAACCAATTATTGAAAAACTGACATATAGCCTGCAAGAAAAGTGGATTTTTCAAGGTTCCAAGTACAAAGAAGACCATCATGTCTCCTTTCCACCATTCAGTTTCTTCACCAGATTTATTGTCAACCAAGCAAAAACCAGAAATGATCCAAGCTTCATATTCTCAACATGCAGCAACCAAGTTCCAGTAAATATAGAGAAGTCAGGAACAAGGTACAGCAACAGACCAACAGTGTCAGTAAGAAAGTGTCAGCTACTAATGCAACTCCACAAGTGAACAGCCCTGCAAGGAAATCCGTGGAACCAGACAGTCCATGTCCAATTCATAATAAACCACACCCACTGTCAAAGTGTTGTGGGTTCAGAAGCAAGCACATTGATGAACATAAAGCTTACCTGAAAGAGAATTCTATCTGCTTTAGATGTTGTGCATCCACCAGACACAAAGACTGAAAAAATAACATAGGATGCAGAGAATGCAACAGTGACCAGCATACTTCAGCTTTGCATCCAGGTTCAGCTCCCTGGGCAGTAGAGACTCCTTTACCAAAGGGAGAGCAAGGCGGGGAGCAAGAGGAAGCTACTCCACCCACTATTGTATCCAAGTGTACAGAGGTATGCATTAAAGGGACAAGGCCCAGATCATGTTCTAAGATTTGTTTAGTGACTGTATATCCCTCTAACAAACCTGACTGTTCTGTAAAAATGTATGCAGTGTTAGATGATCAAAGTAACCGTTCTTTAGCCAAATCAGAGTTTTTTGATATGTTTAACATTAGTGGTGAAACATTTTCCTACACTCTAAGAACATGCTCAGGCATTACAGAGAAAACAGGGCGTAGGGTATCCAACTTTACTGTTCAGTCTATGGATGGGAAAACACACATAAAACTCCCCCCACTCATTGAATGTGACATGATACCTGATGACAGGTCAGAAATTCCAACACCTGAGATTACACAGCATTTCCCTCATCTGAAATCATTAACAGACAAGATCCCAGCACTTGACCCTAACGCACAAATACTTCTCTTGTTAGGAAGAGACATTCTGAAGGTGCACAAATTATGTGAGCAGATTAATGGGCCTCATAACAGTCCTTATGCACAATACTTAAACTTAGGTTGGGTCATAGTTGGGGAAGTATGCTTAAGAGGAGCTCATAGACCAGCAGATGTGAACTCTTTCAAGACAAATGTGTTGCCTAGTGGGCGTACTTCTCTGTTCAGCCCATGCACTAGCTATATACAGGTAAAAGACTTTTAATGCTTGTAAACAACAGTCATACACCCCCTCATTGTGTTATTTAGGAACTGCAACTCACAATGTGGGCAGTTTAGATTATAATGTGTTTGTTACTACTCCAAACGATGACAAACCTGCTATGTCTATTCAAGATGGTATGTTCCTTGATGTAGTTGAAAAAGAGATGTTTATTGATGAAGCAAATTACTGGGTAGCACCCCTACCATTTCGCTCACCTCGTCTTAGACTACCAAACAACCTAGAGCAAGCCCAGAAAAGACTACTTGCTCTACAGCGTTCCTTTGTGAAAAAACCTGAAATGAAAGAACATTTTGTTAACTTTATGCAAAAGATCTTTGACCATAACCAAGCAGAGCCTGCCCCACCATTGGAACCAGGTGAGGAGTGTTGGTACCTACCAATCTTTGGTGTCTATCACCCTCAGAAGCCAGGACAGATCAGAGTAGTTTTTGACTCAAGTGCTCAGTTTGAAGTCATCTCACTGAATGACACACTCCTCAATGGGCCTGATTTAAATAATACACTACTAGGTGTCCTTTTACGTTTCCTTAAAGAGCAAGTTGCAATTACCACTGATGTACAACAAATGTTTTACTGTTTCATGGTTAGAGAAGATCACCGTAACTATTTGAGATTTCTTTGGATTTCGTGACAATGACCTTAACAAAGAAATTACAGAGTTCAGGATGAAGGTACATGTCTTTGGAAACAGCCCTTCTCCAGCCATAACCATTTATGGTCTAAGACAAATAGCAAAGCAAGGAAAACGTGAGTATGGCGAAGATGTAGAACAGTTTATCTTGAGGAATTTCTATGTAGATGATGGACTCGCATCTGTGCCTACTGAAGCTGAAGCAATCAGTCTTCTGCAGAGGGCTAAGGACATGCTCGCAGGATCGAATCTCAAGCTACAGAAAGTGGCATCCAACAGAAGTCCAGTAATGGAAGCATTTCCCGCAGATGACAGAGCTAAAGATCTAAAGGACCTTGTTCTAGGTGTCGATCCTCTACCCCTCCAAAGGAGCTTAGGAGTAAGTTGGAACTTACAGACCGACAGTTTCACCTTTCAAGTGTCTAAAGAGGTAAAACCTTTCACACGGAGAGGTATCCTGGCTACTGTAAACAGTCTTTATGACCAACTTGGGTTTGCATCTCCAATCACTATGCAAGGTAAATCTTTAGTCAGAGAACTCTCAACAGACCAATGTGATTGGGATTCCCCACTCTTACCAGATAGAGAAGCTCAATGGAGAGCATGGACAGAAGACCTGATCCATCTTGATAATCTCAGTATTCCCAGACCCTATGTGCCGGTGTCACTATCGTCCACAGTGAGAAAGGAGGTATGTGTTTTTTCTGATGCTTCTACTGTAGTGATGCAGCTGTGGCATATCTCAGAGTCATAGACAGTAGTGGTCAATGTCATGTAGGCTTTATTATGGGCAAATCTAAACTAGCTCCATACAGTGCCACGTCTAGAATTATGTGCAACTGTTTTGTCAGTTGAGCTAGCTGAACTTATTACTGAAGAAATGGACATTGAACTTTATGCAGTTAAATATTACACTGATAGCAAAATTGTGTTAGGTTATATTCACAATACTTGTAGGAGATTTCATGTATATGTCTCAAACTGAATAATTCGTGTTAGAAAATCTACTAATCCAGATCAGTGGAATTATATTAACACCAGTCAGAATCCAGCAGATCATGGTACTAGACCAATTCAGGCAGCTCACCTAAAACATACCAACTGGTTCTCAGGCCCAGATTTCTTACATCAGGCATATTCAGGTGATCAATCTGAAGCTGAAGTATTTGACCTCATTGAACCAGATTCTGACAGTGAGATCAGACCTGAAGTGACAGCTTTAAAAACTGGAGTGTATGAACGCCAGCTAGACTCACATAGATATCTCAGATTCTCAAAGTGGAAGTCCCCTGTGAAAGGTATAGCAACACTAATTCACATTGCCAAGTCATTTTCCAGCAGCACTCAAAAGGAGTCATGTTCAGGCTGGCATTGCTGCAAAGGGTTATGCCATTCATTAGATTTCTTGCAAGCTGAAACAGTGACTATCAAATGTATCCAAACATGGAAATATAGAAAATGGAAAGAGAAACAAAACGTTCAAGAAGGAGATCTTGTATTGTTTAAAGACTCTCAAGTGAAGCGCAATGGATGGACAATGAGTCTTATTGTAAAAGCCATTCCTAGTGGTTATGGTAGAGGTCAAAATCATTAAACAAGGGACTGCTAAAGTATATCTCAGACCTGTGTCAGATTTAATTGTTCTTTTTCAAAGTAAAGAGTTATCTGGTTGAATTTAATAATAATTTATAGATCATGTAATAGTGGCGGGGAGTGTTCTGTCATATGCATATTATGTTCATGTTGATGACATCTGGTGGTTTCATGTTGCAATTACAGCTTGGTTCCTCTCAAGAATAAAACAGGAAGTGTTAATAAAGTTTGTTAATAAAAAGTTTTACTTTCAGTTTCTCAGTAGCCATCTTAGCATCAAGAAGCATGGAAATCAGCTCTTAAAATTTGCCTCTAAATATACATATGCCTGTAAGTTTTTTATTGTTTGCTAATAGTTCATTGTGCATTTGAATTGCATTGCTATTTGCTGTAAGGTTTAAATGTAAGCTCTCTGTGTTAGAAACATGTATTATTGTATGTATTGCAAACACCATGTGTAAGTACACATTGTAATTTCAACTTTTCTTATTGTATTGCAGTTTTACAAAATAACTATTCAGAAGTAAAATCAGTTTGGAATAAACACAAAGCTATTTCTGTCTGGTTTGTTAACTAGCTGTCTAGCTATCAGTTAGTGAGGACAGTACACATATCCTTTAATTTTTTTAAGGGTTAAATACTTACTTTAACATAGCACACTAACTGTAACAGATTTGTGGAATATTTAGTTATATCTGTTGAGAGATATGGTTTGTAAGAATCACAACTGCGGTCTTGCCAAATGAGATATATGCTATATGAAATACTGTCACTTTAAATTGGTATTACTCTTAATTCAGAATTTCATATGATCAAAGTATATGTAGTTTTTTGAGTGATGGAAAACTAGTGGCTCTATGAAAGATGAGAAAGACTCAATACTTGTTACAATATGCTGGATACTTTAACATAAGTAACAACAATAAAGCAGTTTTGTATTCCCTTGTAATTCCTGTATACAAACACTCATGAGAGCTGCCAGCGAGGATGATAGCAGGGATTGTAGGGGTACTGATATCAGGATAGTGTACTTATCATGCATGCAGAGTAAGAATACTTCAGAATATAAATATAGTAACATGCGCTTACTGAAGGAAAACAAAACCCCAGGGGCGGTAGTAGCTTAAGAGGAGGTGGCGGCCATGACATCACAGACCATGGCCGCAATCAACAGTCTCCAGGAAGTTGATAGAAGCAGAGATTTCCTCTAGGACTGCAGATAAGACGATGTTCAGAGTAGTAGTATCTAAACTGTAAGTCCCAGGTAGGATTTGAGTACAAAGGTGACTTTGAGTGAATAACACAGATAATGTGAAAACACAGCAGGCTTGATAGAAGCAGGAGTGCTCAATAATACCAAGCAATGAGTGAGAAAACACACCAGCACTTATAGCAGGTGAAGGGGGCGTGAGTAAACTGAGTTAAAGGTATACGTATATCAAGAATTAGGTGACAAGTATACATTGTTACACTAACCCAATCCTCTTTTTGCCAGGGCCCCGGCTTTGCTAACAGGAGGTTTAGTGCGCTCGGCTCCAGGACTTGCACTAAGATTAGTGCAGGTCCTGGGAAGCGAGAGCGTTGATCCCGGTGTAAGCACAGCTGGGGCTCTGGCAAGAAGAGGATTGGGTTAACGCACTCACCAGAGTGTGTTAAGGTAAGTATTTTTAGCTACAGGTAAATTTTTCACCTGTAGCTTTGAAACATTTACATTCGTTTAGGAAAAATGAATGTAAATGTTTAATAAAAATTTGATTTTTGTTTAGTTTTAAACAAACAAAAAAAAATGATTAGTACAGGCAAAATATATTCAGGGAAACAGATTTCCTCAAATATCCGAAATGAAAATTTCATCCAAAACAAAATTTTCTGGCATGTACCTGTCTAATGTTTATATATTTGATTCCTACGGTTTAATTAAAAGAAAATCTATTGTTTACCCAAGCAGGAGACTTTATAGTCTGAAGTTTGGGATGCTATGAACAATACACTTTATCTTACCCTGCAAAGAGATCCCAACTCTTTTATTGCTAATCCTTACTTGCCTGATACATTGGAAAACTACTGGGGTCCCCACTAAGTAAGAATGGAAATCCAGAGTAGATTATATCCTTCAACTGGAGAGATGCCTTTACCTAAAAACAAGCAAGATTGGGAATGCAGGAAATAGCCGCAATCGTGTAACATAATTCACTTACACTTGGGGCGTATTATGGCCTAGGCTAACAAGGCCCTAAGGCGACAAACTTGCGGGGGCAGCACTTTTTGACATTACCGCTGGTGCCTTAAAATATTCCCCATACACCCATCAGTGCCCTCCACTTATCCCCACCGATCACCACTTGCTGTGCTGCACATAAAATACAGGAGCCTTTCTAGGACATGGGGCAGCCAGAGGGGAGGACTCTGCTTCTTGACTTTCCTTACTAAATGTGATTGAAGTGTAGCAATGAAAGCTAGCAGTAATGTGTGGTGCGGACATGATTGATAATCCTCCTGCCACTCGGTGCACCCAACTTGAGTGAGGCGACGAAGTGTCAGTACCGGCAAACTGACATGGGGTTGGACCAGAGCAAGCTGGAGGAGCTCTTCCTAGTCCGCAATGATGCAACCATTTTCTCATGATAGTGTGGAAAACCAGGTATGCGATACACCATTAAGCCTACCTGTTCTCATTGCAGTGCAAGAGTAATTAACAGCTTGTTAGCATTCCACAGTTATTATTGTGTTATTTTTTATTTTTATTATATATATTGCACAAAACTCTGTCTTAATGTATTGCTTAGGGCAGTGGATCCCAATCTGTTCTGAAAGCAGATCTACACTAACATGTCACATTTACCTATAAAAAAACCTAAGCTAGCTACAAAATAACTAATAGTTATAGTGTAGCTATCTTAGGTTTTATTTTTATTTCACAGGTAAATTTGTATTTATTTTAACTAGGTAGACTAGTTAGTAAATAGTTATTAAATATTTACTAGATACCTAGTTAAAATAAATACAAAGTTACCTGTAAGATAAAACCTAACCTGCCTTTACACTAAAACCTAACATTACAATAAAATAAAAAAAATGAAATTAATAAAATACAATTATCTAAATTACAAAAAAAATAAACACTAAATTACACAAAATAAAAAACCACATTATCAAAAATAAAAATGAATTACTCCTAATCTAATAGCCCTATCAAAATAAAAAAGCCCCCCCCCAAAATAAAAAAAACCTAGCCTACACTAAACTGCCAATGGCCTTTAAAAGGGCCTTTTGTGGGGTATTGCCCCAAAAGAAATCAGCTCTTTTACCTGTAAAAAAAATACAAACACCCTCCAACAGTAAAACCCACCACCCACACAACCAAACCCCCCAAATAAAATTCTATCTAAATAAACCTAAGCTAACCATTGACCTGAAAAGGGCATTTGGATGGGCATTGCCCTTAAAAGGGCATTTAGCTCTTTTATGGTGCCCAAACCCTGGCGTCCCTTACATTCTGATTGACTGATAGAATTCTATCAGCCAATAGGAATTAAAGGGGAAAACATCCTATTGGCTGTTGCAATCAGCCAATAGGATTGAGCTTTCATCCTATTGGCTGATCCAATCAGCCAAGAGGATTGAGCTTGCATTCTATTGGCTATTCCAATCAGCCAATAGAATGCAAGCTCAATCCTATTGGCTGATTGCAACAGCCAATAGGATTTTTCCCCCTATAATTCCTATTGGCTGATAGAATTTTATCAGCCAATCGGAATGTAAGGGATGCCATCTTGGATGACGTCATTTAAAGTGAACTTCATTTTCCAGCAACGATCAGAAGAAGAGGATGCTCCGCGCCGATTGTCTTGAAGATGGACTCGTTCCACGCCGGATGGATGAAGATAGAAGATGCCGTCTGGATGAAGACTTCTGCCCGCTTGGATGAAGACTTCTGCTTACTTTGATGAGGACTTCTGCGCGCTTGGATGAAGACTTCTGCCGCCTGGATGAAGATGGATGTCCGGTCTTCGAAAACTGAAAGTGGATCGTCGGGGGTTAGTGTTAGTTTTTTTTTTAAGGGTTTATTGGGTGGGTTTTATTTTTAGCTTAGGGTTTTGGCACCGTAAAAGAGCTAAATGCCCTTTTAAGGGCAATGCCCATCCAAATGCCCTTTTCAGGGCAATGGTTAGCTTAGGTTTATTTAGATAGAATTTTATTTGCAGGGGTTGGTTGTGTGGGTGGTGGGTTTTACGGTTTTACTGTTGGAGGTTGTTTGTATTTTGTTTTACAGGTAAAATAGCTGATTTCTTTGGGGCAATGCCCCACAAAAGGCCCTTTTAAGGGCCATTGGCAGTTTAGTGTAGGCTATGGTTTTTTTATTTGGGGGGGGGGGGCTTTTTTATTTTGATAGGGCTATTAGATTAGGAGTAATTCATTTTTATTTTTGATAATGTGTTTTTTTATTTTGTGTAATTTAGTGTTTATTTTTTTTGTAATTTAGATAATTGTATTTTATTAATTTAATTTTTTTTATTTTATTGTAATGTTTTTTTTAAGGTTTTAGTGTAAGGCAGGTTAGGTTTTTTTTACAGGTAACTTTGTATTTATTTTAACTAGGTAGTTATTAAATAGTTAATAACTATTTACTAACTAGTCTACTTAGTTAAAATAATTACAATTTTACCTGTGAAATAAAAATAAAACCTAAGATAGCTACAGTATTATAACTATTAGTTATATTGAAGCTATCTTAGGTTTTATTTTATAGGTAAGTATGTATTTAGTTTTAAATAGGAATTATTTAGGTAATAATTGTAAGGTTTATTTAGATTTATTTTAATTATATTTAAGTTAGGGGGTGTTAGGGTTACGTTAGGGTTAGGTTTAGGGGTTAATATATTTATGTAGTGTTAGTGATGTGGGAGGCCAGAGGTATAGGGGTTAAAAACTTTAGTATAGTGGCGGCGACATTGGGGGCGTCAGATTAGGGGCTAATAAGTGTAGGTAGGTATTGGTGTTGTTAGGGCCAGCAGATTAGGGGTTAATAAATTATTGTAGGTGGCGGCGATGTTGGGGGCGGCAAGATTAGGGGTTAATAACTGTAATGTAGGTGGCGGCTATGTTAGGGGCGGCAGATTAGGGGTTAATAACTGTAATATAGGTGGCGGCGATGTTAGGGACGGCAGATTAGGGGTTAATAACATTATTAAAAAAAAGGAAAACAGGCAGCTACTGAGCTACTGGGAAAAAATATTTATTCCAATAAAAATATATATGGTAGACAAAAAGCAAAAGTGTGAATAAGACACAACAAACCAAGGAGGGAAACAGCAGACTCTGCTGTCTGCTGTTTCCCTCCTTGGTTTGTTGTGTCTTATTCACACTCTTGCTTTTTGTCTACCATATATATTTTTATTGGAATAAATATTTTTTCCCAGTAGCTCAGTAGCCGCCTGTTTTCCTTTTTTGGTATCTGCGGCTGTCCACAGTTTTTTGAGCTGGCTCCACACTCCCCCTATCCTTGAGTGGGTCTGTTTCTACCTCCCTCCACTTACCCGACGGACGTTTTCTGTAGCAGCACCCTCTTTGCTACACGTTAATAACATTATGTAGGTTGCGACGATGTCGGAGGCAGCAGATTAGGGGTGTTTAGACATGTTTTTTATGTTAGGGTGTTAGGTTTAAACATAACTTTTTCTTTCCCCATAGACATCCATGGGGCTGGGTTACGGAGCTTTTGCTTCCACGATCACAAGTGTTAGGCTTTTTTTTGCCGGCTCTCCCCATTGATGTCTATGGGTAAATCGTGCACGAGCATGTCAAAGCAGTGCTTGTATTTGGGTGAGGTATGGAATTCAACGCCACCATATCGCCCACGCAAGCCGTTTTTTTTAAAACCTGTAATAGCAGCGCTATAGGGAGGTGAAATACTGCTGCTTTTGTGGCGGTCGTTAATTTCTCTATAGCGCTCAAAACTCGTAATCTAGCTGAATGAGATTGTAGATAAGCATTAAGTTACTACCAGACTCCACCCCTTTTTTTGGTTTCTCCCCCTCTTCCTGGCTCCGGGACGAGTCAGTTACAACGTAAAGTGACCAAGCTACCTCTTTGCACCTTCTTTTTCCTTCCTCTCTTCTCTATTGCTACTGATTGCTGCTTTTGTAACACAGAAAATGGTTAATATTAAACGTGTAAAAAGTATTGTTTGTTCGTATTGTTTGTTCACTGCAGATTTTATTTAGCCTATTTTGTTGTAGCAATTTTACCTACTACTCGAAATACTTCAAAATGACGCATCAATGCTTAGATTAATAAACTTTATTACTGTCTTTATTGTGCTTCAAAGAAAAAAGTTACGTTACAGTGCCCACAACAAGAAGAACACACAAAGGATCTGCTTTAATAAAGCTTTAAAAATACTTTTTCCCTATGAACACACAGAACTCATGGGCAAATGCCCTTATCTATACCCTTATCTATGCAAAAGTGTTGTTAAAAGGACATGAAACCCAATTTTTTTCTTTCATGATTTAGAAAGAGAATGCAAATTTAAACAACTTTCCAATTTACTTCTATTATCTAATTTGCTTCATTCTCTTGATATCCGTTGCTGAAAAGCATATCTAGATAGGCTCAGTAGCTGCTGATTGATGGCTGCAGAAGGATTCCTAGTGTGATTGGCTCACCCATGTGCATTTCTATTTCTTCAACAAAGGATATCTAAAAATGTGGGTTTAATGTCCCTTTAACTATAAACAGAATATATTACTGTACAAGCCTTGACTTGTTGTATTTTTATATTTTACTTTAATAATGCTCTTTGAAAAGAAAAAATCTTTAAAACTGCTCGATGAACTTGCAAAATGTAGACTGCTGTCAAAAGTTTTTCTTTTCTCACACTACATTTCTATCTTAAAGGGATATGAAAAAAAAAAAAAAAATCATACGTGAGACAGAACACTGAAAAAAAAGTTTCCAATTTACTTCTGTAATAAAATTTGCTTTGTTCCCATGTTATTCTTTGTTGAAGAGATACCTGGTAGCTGTCTGGAGCAAATCTGCTGCCATATATTGTTCACGACACATGCACGCTTGTGAGTTTAAATCCCTACTTTTCAACAAGAGGTACAAAAAGAAATAAAAAAAGGGTTTAATGTCCCAATAAAGAGTGTATTTGTCAACAAACATAGGGTCAGATTACAAGTGGTGTGCTATTCAGCACTTTCACTTGTGAGAAAACACAGACAGACGTAAACTTTTAATATGCACGGGATAGCATGCGTATTATGGGGCATATTTATCAAGCTCCTTATGGAGCTTTATGCCCCGTGTTTCCAGTGAGCCTTCAGGCATTTATAGATGTGCAGCTGACATGTCCGCTCGCACCATAATAAATATTCCCCTATGTGACGAACAAGGTTAACCAACCCTGCGCCAGTCACTTGTTTGGCACAAAAAGGGTTATCAGACCCCTTCTACTGTCACTAATATATCACAATCTAGCCACACCAGGCAAGCTTGTAATTTAGATCAGTGGGTGCAAGGGTTAACAACACTCTCTAGTCTGTACTAGACTTAAAAAAATGCCCAAAACTCCCCTTTAATGACACGCACACTAAACTAACTATAATATCTAAGCTTCAACCACTTATGATTTATTAAATCCTAAGGAAAAACCCAGACTTACACATTAACTCTCAGAATACAATTTAATACTCCAGTCCTTTCAGTAACATGGTTCAATTATTAGACAAAGTCCAAAGCTTAATAAAGGAATTAATATTATGCACAATGCATTATTAATAAAAAAATGTTACAAATAAAATTACACACAGCAAACAGTTTTTAAAATAAAAAAGGAGAAAAAACAGATTTAATACTTTACTAGTTTCAAGATCTGTGCCCGGGGGATGGCATGAAGCAATGGGTCCTTACTCTGTAGAACAGCTCCCCTTGTAAGAATGACAATTTTATTGTTAAAACACAAGACCCTTATACCCTTTCTCAATAGATCAAGTTGCTTGACCTTACCTCCTTTGCATGAGCTGGCTGAGAAACCCCCTATATTTTACAACAGTCAATAAACTTTAAGTACCATAGGCTGACTTTAGAGAACACATTATAATTTTCGGCTAAATACATCAATTTTCATATAGACAGACAGGCAATCTCTTACTTGCATTGTGAGAAACAGTTTGATACCAAATATGACAGGGCTGTCATATTGCCCTTTATCTAAAGTCATAACCTGTTTTAAACACACATCTTACATTGTACCAATGCCCTTTTATTGACCTCATCAGGATATGGGGAGAGGGCACTGCTTATTGTCTTTGGGAACCAACACGTTTACGGCCTGAATGCACCAATACTTATATGATAACATTTGTTCAAGTGGAACTCTAAAACAATTTATGATGGGGTCTGGTTTTATCACAAAAAAACAAACATAAACACAGGACACAGTTCTTTTTAAAAATACAAATGTTTGTTAGCTCACAGGCTAAACAGAATTAACCCATTAGCAGCTAAATCCTGAGGTATTTGTGACACCTCCCCCAATAAGAGATGCAAAAGGGGGTGGCCACAAGCCTCTCCAGATGCGTATATCAAAGAGGACACTCCTCCTGGCGGGAAAGACCATCAGCATTACCATGCATACTGCCCTTTTTATGTTGTATGGTAAACTCATGTTGTTGTAGAGCTAGGCTCCACCTGAGGAGTTTACCATTTGAGCCTGCTACCCTATGTAACCAGTGTAAGGGGTTGTGGTCAGTTATCACTGTAAACTGGCATCCATACAGATAAGGCTGTAGCTTTTGCAAGGTCCAAACTATAGCAAGGCCCTCTTTTTCCACAGTGGCATATGCCACTTCTCGTGGAAGTAATTTCCTGCTGAGGTACACAATGGGGTGTTCCTCACCTTTCTTATCCACCTAACTCAGCACAGAACCTAGCCCATAGTTAGAAGCATCTGTTTGCACTACGAATCTCCTGTGGAAATCAGGGGCCTGTAGTACAGGGGAGACAGTAAGGGCAATTTTCAATGCATTAAAAGCCCTGTCCCATTCAGGGGTCCATTTGACTGTTTGAGGTAGGCTTTTTTTGTAAGGTCTGTTAGGGGTTTGGCTATGGTACTATAGTGTGGCACAAACTTTCTATAGTACCCTGTGGTACCCAGGAAGGACATAACCTGTTTCTTTGTCTTAGGGGTGGGCCTGGCATCAGTTTTACTTGGCTCAGGGCGCAGTACCCCTCCTCCCACCAGGTGACCCAAGTACTGAACCTCCCCCATTCTCAGCTGACACTTATCTGGTTTTATAGTTAGCCCAGCAGTGGCTATTCGGTGCAATACACTGGCTAAATGTGTGTGGTGTTCCTCCAGGTATCACTGAACACTGCAATATCATCCAGGTATGCAACAGCTTGCCCCTCTAGCCCCTCCAACAAGTGGTTTACTACCTGTTGGAATGTGTCAGGGGAATTTTTCATCCCAAAGGGCATCACTTGGAATTCATACAATCCAAAAGGAGTGATAAAGGCAGACCTCTCTTGTGCTTCTGGGGTCATAGGGATCTGACAGTATCCCCTGCTAAGATCCTTGATATTAAGAAACTTGGCCCCTGCTAGCCTGTCCTGTAGCTCATCTATGCGAGGCATAGGATAGGCATCAAATCCAGTCACTAAATTTAGCTTTCTGTAATCTACACAGAACCTAGTGGTTTTGTCCTTTTTTGGCGACTAGTACTACTGGGGAGGCCCGGAGGCTGTGGGACTTGCAAATCACTCCCAGCTCTAGCATCTCCTCTATCTCCCTTTTTATGTCAGCACTGACCTGCAAGGATACCCTGTAAGCGGTTTGTCTGAGGGGATGGTGCTTCCCAGTATCTACATGATGTGTGACTAAGTGTGTCCTGCCAGGCTTCCCTGTGAACACGCTGTAGTAAGGCCTAAGCACCTCAAACAGCTAATGCTGCTGATCCCCAGTTAAGTGGGCACTAATCTGGATGGCTTCTAGGGTGTTGTTTTTTCTGGTGGGGGCCAGTAAATCAACAAGGGGGTCAGTCTCTTGCTCTTCCCCAGGCAAACTACACACAGTTAACACAGTGGGTTCTCTGTCATAATAGGCCTTTATCATATTTACATGATAGATTTTTAGCCTTTTACTCTCCTCATGCAAAGATACCACATAGTTCACATCATTCATTCTCTTTAGGATAGTGAACGGATCCTCCCAGGCAGTCTGTAGTTTGTTCTTTCTCATGGGTATTAAAACAAGCACTTTCTGTCCCACATCATACACTCTCTCTCTGGCATTCCGGTCATACCACTGCTTCTGCTTAGACTGGGAAGCCTTTAGGTTTTCCTGTACCTCCCCCATTAGGCTATGCATTCTGTCCCTGAACCTTTTTACATAGTCTACTACCGAGGTCTCTTGAGCACCCAATTTTTCTTCCCACTCCTCCCTGATCAGATCAAGGGGGCCACGCATTATGCGTCCATATAGGAGTTCAAAGGGGGAGAAACCAGTGGATTCCTGGGGCACCTCTCTATAAGCAAATAGAAGGTAAGACATGTAACACTCCCAGTCCTTCCCCTGTGACTCCACAAAGGTTTTGAGCATCGGCTTCAGGGTCCCATTAAACCTTTCACACAAGCCATTGGTCTGGGGGTGGTATGGGCTAGTCACTAGGTGTTCTACCTGCACTTTTTTACATAGACTCTGAATCAGGCTAGGCATAAATTGGGTGCCCTGATTAGTTAGAATTTCCTTAGGGAAACCTACCCTTGAAAAGATACCCAATAAAGCATCAGCCACTTTATCAGCCCTGATAGATGACAGGGCCACCGCCTCTGGGTATTGAGTAGCATAATACACTACCTTCAGAATGAATCTTTTCCCTGAACTGCTTGGGATAGCTAGGGGCCCTACTATATCCACAGCCACCCTCTCAAAGGACTCAGTTACTATGGGAAGGGGAATTAAAGGGGCTCGACCCACCTCTCCATGTTTCCCCACTTTCTGACATGCAGGACAGGAGTGACAATAATTAGCAACATCAGTAACCATCCCCGGCCAATAAAAGTGATGGGACAACCAGGCCTTGGTTCTCTGTACCCCTAGATGTCCTGCCATAGGAATTACATGGGCTACTCCCAACAGTTGCACTCTAAACTGTTTAGGTACCACTAACTGTCTCTCAGCTAGCCAGAGATCCTGTCCCTCCACTGGAATGGACTCCTGGTACAACATCCCTTTTTCCCGTACACTCTCTCTTTATTGGAGTCAGCAGGCAGCTGCTTAGCTAGGTCCCTGATCTTTAGGGTGGGATCGGTCCCCTGGGCCTGCTGAAAATCCTGACTCTGACCAATTATTAGTTGCTGTGCTGTGGGAGGCCCCCCACCCTCCTTATCAGTGTTCTCCCTTGGGTCCTCGTGTTGAAGCACCCCCTACTCCCTAATCTGGACAGACTGCTGTTGGGTCACCACTGATACTGAGGGGCCCTTCCCCTCTGCCACTATATCCACACACGTCCGGTACTGAGGGATGATTGGTTCACACACCAACAGACTGTCATTCTCTCTGTCAGTGCATCCTTCCACATTTTCACAGTGCACTGCAGACATGTCTGGTTCAGGTAAAGGCTGTGTCACACACACACACACCCTACCCCCCTCCGCTTCAGCACATATCTGAGCATAGTTACACATGGTCTCTTGTACATTAGGACCCCTATCTTGTTTACCTAGGTCACAAGTATCATGATCAGGTATATACTGTGACAATAATCTACCCAAATCCGTACCAAGAAATACATTTGTAGGAATATTATCTGACACTCCCACGTCTTTTAACCCTCTTCCTGCTCCCCAATCTAGATATACTCGTGCCATAGGTACTGCAGGCTGTACTCCCCCAATCCCTTTTACTTCTAGAGTCTTTCCAGGGATAATGTCCTCAGAGCTCACTAGCTCTGGAAGCACAATAGTCACTTCTTCACCCGTGTCCCAAAGTCCCAATGTTACCTTATCTCCAACAGTCACAGGTTGTAAGTTCTTATTGGTACTTTCCTCTGGCCGGTTTACAAACAAAACAGAAGAGGAGTGGCCTCCCCCTGCTGATGCTGAAGATTTCTTCCTCTCTGGGCAGTTAGTGCTGATGTGACCCATTTTTTGACAAGCAAAACACTTGTGGGTATCTCCCTGCCCAGGTGCAGCACCCGCCCCTCCTTTCCCAGAGGGAGTAGACATACTAGACAAAGGTACAGCAGGTTTTGTGAAGGGGTCATGCAGCAGCTCCTTTCCAGGTGGATCCCCCCCCTTAACAAAGGAATTTCTCCCATTCCCTGGTGACCTGTTGGCTGTATAAAAAATGAGCCAGCTCACCAGCTTCCAATGCTGTTATGGGTTTATGATCCAAAACCCATTCTTCTTCTGCTGGGCACAGCTCCATAAATTGCTCCTTCAACATCAGATCTTCAAGCACTTCTATAGTGGCAATCCTTAGCCCCCTGATGCACTGTTTAAAGGCTGTAATCAGGTTTCCAGCAGCTGCAGTATAGCTCTTTGATGAACCTTTCTGCAGAGAACAAAATTTCTTCCTGTACACATCAGGAGTAAGATTATACATCCTCTGCTTTAATGGCATCATAGTCCTGATCAAACTCTAGTTCAGCAAAAGCCTCCAGGGCAGGACCTTTCAAACCAGGGGTAAGATACTTGGCCCACTGCTCCCTTTGTAGCTGGAACTGTCTGCAAACATTCTCAAAGCTACGCAGGAATATATCCACATTGCCATATTTCTCGAGAGTGGGAAAATTCTTTGCATGCACTCTGGGAACAGGTGGGTCTCTAGGTTCACTAACAACAGGTGAGACCATCCCTCTCTCCAACCGTGCAAGCTGTAGCTGATACTCTCTCTCAGCTTGTCATTCAGCAGCCTGTCTCTCAGCTGCTTCTGCAGCCACCCATCTCTCAGCTGCTTCCACAGCAGCCTGTCTCTCATAAAATTTTGCAATCAGCTCCATGTGCACACTTGCTGCCACTGAGCCCATATGTTTCAGAACAGTTTGCCAATAACAGTCCAATGGATCCCCAGATCCTGATGAATCACGGCCCACAGCTGCCGACACCTCTCCTGAGGTTTCAGCTGGGGTGGTTTGGCTGAGTTTTAGCCTTTGGAAATTGTGAGAGTCACAATTTCTTTTTAGTACCGGGATTTTCACACTAGCAAATCCATGAGCACTAAAATCTAATAAAAAAATTATCCCACCACTGCCACCAATTTGTGATGACCAAGGTTAACCAACCCTGCGCCAGTCACTTGTTTGGCATAAAAAGGGTTATCAGACCCCTTCTACTGTCATTAATATATCACAATCTACTAGCCACACCAGGCAAGCTTGTGATTTAGTTCAGTGGGTGCAAGGGTTAACAACACTCTCTAGTCTGTACTAGACTTAAAAAAAATGCCCAAAACTCCCCTTTAATGCTACGCACACTAAACTAACTAGAATATATAAGCTGCCAATGCATTATTAATAAAAAGTTGTTACAAATAAAATTACACACAGCAAACAGTTTTTTAAAATAAAAAAGGAGAAAAAACAGATTTAATACTTTACTAGTCTCAAGATCTAGGCCCGTGGGATGGCATGAAGCAATGAGTCCTTACTCTGTAGTACAGCTCCCCTTGTAAGAATGACAATTTTATTGTTAAAACACAAGACCCTTTGTCATATCAGAGTTTGTTAGCAGTAGTTGTTAGAGTGTAATCATTGACTAGAGACCACACCAAAGGAAACTGCAGATTGATTTAATGCAGGCAAGACTGCTAGTAATAGCTGGTTAATTAAGGGTTAACATTGCTGGTTAAGAGCTGATACTAATGTTGTAGGTAGATGTAAAAACATTATCTGAACAGAGGGTCAGCCAGGAGATTAATGGAAATAAACAATCTCTGCACTAGATTTGCAGTTCATGGATAGCAGTAAGAGACAAACTTAGTTTGTATAATTGCAGTCCATTTAAGCAACAGGTTATAACAAGTTGATGATTAGTGTGTACTGTTAGCAAAAAGGAGAACTAGCAAGATTTGTTGTGTAACATATTATAGCAAGCACAGACTTTGTGTGAGCAAATGAGCAGCAGACATAAGCATAGATTGTAAGGGAAACAACTTATCTTAGGGAAGCAATGCAGTCCTGTAGAGGAGATCCATAGGGCAGTGATTGCCAGCAGTAATTTAGTAGAATAAGGGCTGAAGGCT
This sequence comes from Bombina bombina, assembly GCF_027579735.1. Lineage (NCBI taxonomy): Eukaryota > Metazoa > Chordata > Amphibia > Anura > Bombinatoridae > Bombina > Bombina bombina. The sequence continues at coordinate 564,145,984 of NC_069503.1, forward strand.
TTTCCAGCCAGCAGGAGTGGAACAGTGCAGCTTCATTGTGGCATGTCCTGCTGTTATAGAGAAACTGAAAGTGAATCCGGAAGCAGTGGAGAAAGACTGCAGCTCCTGTAGATGATAGCAGCTGTTACAGACTGTGGAACAACAGCAGTCTGTAGTTGATTGACTTCAGTAAGTAGCACAGGAAGGAAACTCTCTGCAATTGAAGATACCTAAGCAGAGTGGTAGGGGAAGTGCTGGCTTAAATAGGCTGAAGTAGGAGAGCCATACTTAAAGGGGCAGTAAGTTAGAGCATTACACCCTTATACCCTTTTTCAATAGATCAGGTTGCTTGACCTTACCCCCTTTGCAGGGGCTGGCTGAGAAACCGCCTATATTTTACAAAAGTCAATAAACTTTAAGTACCATAGGCTGACTTTAGAGAACACATTATAATTTTCGGCTAGATACATCCATTTTCATATAGACAGACAGGCAATCTCTTACTTGCATTGTGAGAAACAGTTTGATACCAAATATGACAGGGCTGTCATATTGCCCTTTATCTAAAGTCATAACCTGTTTTAAACACACATCTTACATTGTACCAATGTATTTTTATTGACCTCATCACGATATTGGGAGAGGGCACTGCTTATTGTCTTTGGGAACCAACACGTTTACAGCCTGAATGCACCAATGCTTATATGATAACATTTAATCAAGTGGAACTCTGAAACAATTTATGATGGGGTCTGGTTTTATCACAAAAAAACAAACATAAACACAGGACACAGTTCTTTTTGAAAAAACAAATGTTTGTTAGCTCACAGGCTAAACAGAATTAACCCATTAGCAGCTAAATCCTGAGGTATTTGTGACACCCTATAAGTTGAAAGTGAACTTCAGGACTTTGGATATTGTGACCACGCTTAATTCTTCTCCCCATAGTCTTCAACGGAGAGCACAAACTGGAAAGAAACAACACTTATTGCTTGCGTGCTAACTTGACACACATTAGATCAACTACGTTAACCCAAAACTAGTTATTCATATTTTACATTCCAATGTTCTTCACATAGAAGAAACTGTTTTAAAATAGATATTTCTATTTATATATATGATGTATTATTTGTAAATTATATATCTATACTTATATATGCTTAGATATGAATATACATGTGTATAGCAATATATATATATATATATATATATATATATATATATATATATATATATATATATATATATATATACAGTATATATATATATATGTATATATATATATATATTTAAAAATATATAGAACATTTTCCTCTACGTAAAGAACGTTGGAATGTAAAATATTTACAGCACATACACAGTAAAACACATTATTACATATTACATTTGAATAAAAATGAATTGTTTCCAGGTGTTTGAGCAGAAAGGGCTATACATGTTCATATATGTGTTTGTATGTATGTGTATATTTGTATGTATATACACATATAAACATAAATACACAGGCATATACATATATACATATGTATATATACATACACATATTTAGACATGTAGCCCTTTCCATTAAAATACCTTGTCATATGCTACATACCTTTTAACCCTTATAACTTTTTTTTATATTTCTATGAATAATTATTATCAGATAGTGTATATATGAGTGTAACACTTTGTTTTAATGCATTTATGTTGTGTTTGGTGCAACTTTGTATTTAGCCCTAACCCTTTATGTGAGGACTTAAGTCATGCTAAACTAAAGAGCCCAAATTCAGTTAATGTAAGTGTAAGTTAATGTGGGCACAATATTTTAACATTGCACGCTAACATTAGCATGCTACTTGCAATCTAGTCTATATTGTTAATTGTTTATTTTAGATTTGCCATGAAGGTTGACATAAGATCCTTAGTGCTTGTCTGTAAAATACCATATATTTCACTGCATTGTTCTCTTACTACATAATTAAGAGGATTTTTAGGATACGTTAGAAAGTAATTTATATCTTTTACTAATAAAAAGATATAATTATGTCATAATTTCAAAGTAAAATATCATCTATTTTTGAATATTCTTGTATCTTATTTTTAATTTACTAATTGATATAGCATCCTTTAAAAGACCATTACATACAGTAGAATTTCTAAATCAACAAATTCATAATATAAGGACAATACAAAAGTCGGAAGTTCAAATAAGTAGTAGATTTTTTTTCAACAAATTTCAGTTCTATTTCTCTTCCTCCTGTATCATGTGACAGATATCAGCCAATCACAAAAGGCATATACGTAAATAATGTGAATTTTTGCACATGCTCGGAGCTGGTGCCTCGGAAAATGTGCATATAAAAGATTATGCACATTTTGATTATGGAAATGAACTGGAAAATTGTTTAAAATTGCATACTCTATCTGAATTATAAAAATGTAATTTTGACTTTAGTGTTCCTTTATTTATTTTTTTGATTATCTATGTCTATTATACTTGTGATGTACCTTGCAGAAATGTTGTTTCAGTGATCCACTAACTAGGTTCTACAATAGTTTCTTAATGAATTATAAATCTAATTAGGCCCAAAATGTGCATCATTAATCCTGCAAATGATTTCAAGTGTGCCATCATTTGCAAGTTACACAACCTATGGATTTATTTGCTGGAGTCAATTAAGTCATTCTGGGTTTTTACATCAATGTCTGTGCTATATAAATTTAATTAAGATGTTGTGCATGTGACATATCTTTGGATCTGTACTGGAATATCACTTGTGATGTTTAACTTGCAAAGAAAGCACATATGAAGACAGACTTTTTTTAGATGTATTTTTAAGGTCTCAGATGGTTCATTAAAAGGAGGTTGTTTTTATTTCATTAAAATTTATAGGCACATTGCCTGCATACAATGCTCTTTCGTGAGAATTCCATAGAAAATAAAATCTTAAATCCTTTTTATGTGTCAATTACTATTACTTTAACACATCTGCTTAAGAACATTGCAACAGTGCTACTAATTAAGCTGGCCTGGCTGCTGTCACTCAGCTCCATTAGATTAATTTGGCAAAGGTTGGGCCACAGAGAATCAAAGCATGAAATTTAATGATGTGGAGTAGAGTGCTTCATTACTTTCTGCAGGATTAAGTCCCTACAGCACAATGATACCATGGCATAAAATGAATTATGCTCACATCACCGATGTTTGATGGATGGAAGTGTTCAAGAAGTCCTGAAAGACAGCTATGAACTCTGAACACCTCTGCAAGAATTTTGACTTGTGACTTTGATATATTGAAAAGAATTTAAAACCCAACAAAAGTATTGCTCTTTTTACTAGAATGTATTTTGATTTTTTTTTTTTTTTTACTAGTAAAAGGTTTTAATAATAATATCATTTATAATATTTCAAAATAGGCCTTTAAATGCATTACAGGTATAAAAAACTTTATCCAAGCTGTTTTGGACCAGAAAAAGTTTGGGTTTCGGGAATATTTGTACATTTTGCATCTATTAAATGGAATATCTTGGAGAGGGGATGGGACCAAGTGGAAAGAACAATATATTATGTTATATAGCCAATATTTATGTCATAATACAGCTTATACATGCAACCTAAAGGTAGCTTTATATAATTTTCATACTTTTGTATCCATTGTACCATCAGAAGAATAATACAGTACTGTAATCAGAAAGGTAATAGTTATTTCTTAATAAATATAGACTATCATATCAAATGCTTTGCATTTCAGAACATAAAGAAGATCAAGGCTGACAAGATTGTAACTTACAGGGAAAAAATAGTCATTTTTAATTAAAAAAAATAAATGAATGAAAAACTCTAGATATAGATATATATATGAATTATTGATATACGTTATATGTTATGCCTGATGAAACTGAGAAATGCATCGCAATTATTTTAACTTTTTATTAAAGTGATTTTAACTTTTTTCAAAACACTTGCTGCCTGAGTTTTGGTTATTTTTGAGGACCATATTGGCCTATAGAAAAGTCAGGAGGACTGCTGTATCCTGTATGCCTTGGTATTAAGTCTGTTGGGTGACTGAATTGATCGCAGCTTGCCTCTTTAGCATCACTGGAGATGCTACACCAAATGTGAGTTTGAACTTCATATCTATTTGGTTGCTTACAACTCAAGCCAAACAATACTAGGCCATATAGGCTTTTTGTGTTTTTATATTTCTCTATACAGATTCTGTACTAGCCCAGGAGGTCGGTCTGCTGGATGACTGTTATAGATCCCAGACCGTGTCATTAGCACCATCTGAGGTGCTTTAATATATGTGAGTGCATTTATTTATCATATATATTATCATCTGGAACCTACAATATTGGGCCATGTGGCGCATCTGTTTCTGCTTGTTGTTCTTTATTGATATACGTATATATATATATATATATATATATATATATATATATGAATATATGAATATCTATTTAAAAATACTTAAAAGATATTCCCCTATATAAAGAACATTGAAATGTGAAATATTTATAGTAAATACACAGTATAACACTGTATTAAAAATAAAGATTGTGGGGGCAGAACCAACTGCCGGAGCAGGAAGATGTGTTTCTGAGAAGCTCCCTGGGCTAACTGAAATAAACAGAGTTTTATACAAAATCAATTTATAAGTTGTTATGAAAATACTGTAATTATCAAGCTCTTTCTAGTAGGGAGTGCTGTCTGAGCAGCCTAAGAAGCTCAACTAGTGCGTAATACAGCTATGTCTCCTGAATGAAGCAGCCCAGCTATAGAACAAAATGGCCTTGAGACCTCCTATATTTTGAGTGCCGAGACGATACTTGCACGTATCCGACTTAGAGATCTCTCGCCGTAATGGACCTTGAGGTATTCTACTACTCAGCTGCAGTTCTTAGATAGAGTTCCGGTTTTCTATAATAATACCATGCTAGTGGATACCTTTAGTATCAAAGGCTAGTCTGCGGATGCCCCCCCCCCCCCATTGTGCTGGAGAATCCAAAAATATCACCTTGAGCTAAGTTCTTAATTATATTACTGACTAAAAACACCTACTTCTATACTGGAGCCCAACATATTTGCTTTGTTGCCAACTGGAGAACATCAAGATGGGGACCTCCATGTGGGAAGAGGAGATAATCGATCTACTTAATGAACACTTCTCAGAATTGGAACAAGTCTTCGTGGCAACTATAGAGAAATTCTTTCCCAGATGTTCACCCGACTGTCAAAAAGAGAAACAGCAAGCTAATGATGAAAGAGAAGCAATGGGAGATGGGGCTCTTTCAACTAATTTTAACAGAGCTACACGCCTGTCATGACACACCTGTCATGTGACTGTGCACACTAAAGATTCAGTCACTGAGGACAGTTTCATGATCACATTTAAAGAATACGAAGCCCAACTTAATCTGCTGGCTGACTTAGGAGACCAGGAAACCTTCTCGTTTTGGTCCTTTATCACTAGACCCAAAGTATATACAAGTAGTCTCCTAGATCTACACCAGTGCCAGATATTAATTTTACACAAAGTGGTAGGGAACCTTGAAATGTCTTCTCAGCTCAATTTATGCTACAATGTGTCATCTCACATACTTCTGCATAGAGGGTTGATCCCATCATGCTCTTCATCTACCAACTTTCCCTGCATTGAAGACTGCCACACTTTATATGCATTAGCACCTCAGAGAGCAGAAGTTGGTTGAACTACCATACTCTTGATAAGTCCGGAATAGTGACGCTAGCATGTTCTGGTCATATCCATATGTTTAAACTTTATATTACTATCAAACGGCTAGATTACGAGTTTTGCGGTAAGAGCTGCTCGGTGCTAACTTGCAAGTTATTATCACCACTCACCTCCCTATAGCGCTGCTATTACAGGTTTGCAAAAACCCGGCGTTAGCAGGCAATATTGCAGCGTAAAGCAAAATTGAGCTCCATACCGCACTCCAATACCAGCGCTGCTTTGAGCTGGTTTTACGTGTTCGTGCACGATTTCCCCATAGACATCAATGGGGAGAGCCTGCTAAAAAAAGCCTAACACCTGCAAAAAAGGAGCGTAAAGCTCTGTAACGCAGCTCCATTGATTCCTATGGGGAAGGAAAATTTATGTTTACACCTAACACCCTAACATAAACCCCGAGTCTAAACACCCCTAATCTGCCGCCCCCAACATCGCCGCCACCTACATTATACTTATTAAGCCCTAATATGCCTCCCCAATGTCACCGCCACCTACCTACACTTATTAACACCTAATGTGCCGCCCCCGACATCGCTGACACATACATTACAGTTGTTAACCCCTAATCTGCTGCCCCCTACATTACACTTATTAACCCCTAATCTGCTGCCCCGACATCGCCGCCACCTACCTACACTTATTAACCCCTAATCTGCCGCCCCCAATGTTGCCGCCACCTACCTACATTTATTAACCCCTAATCTGCCAACCCCAATGTCGCCTCCACCTAAATTACAGTTATTAACCCCTAATCTGCCGCCCCCGACATCGCCGCTACCTACCTACACTTATTAACCCCTAATCTGCCGCCCCCAATGTCGCTGCCACCTACCTACACTTATTAACGCCTAATCTGCCGCCCCCAACGTCGCCGCCACTATACTAAAGTTATTATAACCCCTAAACCTAACCCTAACACCCACTAACTTTAATGTAATTAAAATAAATCTAAATAAAACCCACTATTAATAACTAAATAATACCTATTTAAAACTAAAAACTTACCTATAAAATAAACCCTAAGCTAGCTACAATGTAACTAATAGTTACATTGTAGCTAGCTTAGGTTTTATTTTTATTTCACAGGTAAGTTTGTATTTATTTTAACTAGGTAGACTAGTTAGTAAATAGTTATTAACTATTTACTAGCTACCTAGTTAAAATAAATACAAATTTACCTGTAAAATAAAACATAACTTGAGTTACAATAAAACCTAACCTTACACTACAATTAAATAAAATACATTTATTAAATACAATTAACTAAATTACAAAAACAAACACTAAATTACACAAAATAAAAAAGAAATGATCAAATATTTAAACTAATTACACCTAATCTAATAGCCCTATCAAAATAAAAAAGCCCCCCAAAATAAAAAACCCTAGCCTAAACTAAACTGCCTATAGCCCTTAAAAGGGCCTTTTGTGGGGCATTGCCCCAAAGAAATCAGCTATTTTACCTGTAAAAAAATATATAAATTACCCCCCCAACAGTAAAACCCACCAGTTCTTTTTCCACTCAAACCTTAATCTAAAAATAAAACCCACCCAATAAACCCTTAAAAAAACCTAACACTACCCCCGAAGATCCACCTACAGTTTTTGAAGACCGGATATCCATCCTCAACAAAGCGGCAGAAATCTTCATCCAAGCGGCAAGAAGTCCTCAACGAAGCCGGGAGAAGTCTTCATCCAAGCAGGCCGAAGTCTTAATCCAAGCCGGCAGAAGTCTTCATCCAGACGGCATCTTCTATCTTCATCCATCGGGCGCGGAGGGGCTCCATCTTCAAGACATTGGGCACGGAGCATCCTCTTCTTACAACGGCGACTGAAGAATGAAGGTTCCTTTAAGGGACGTCATCCAAGATGGCGTCCCTTGAATTCCGAATTGGCTGATAGAATTCTATCAGCCAATCGGAATTAAAGGTAAAAAAATCCTATTGGCTGATGCAATCAGCCAATAGGATTGAGCTTCACTCCTATTGGCTGATCCAATCAGCCAATAGGATTGAGCTTTCATTCTATTGGCTGATTGGAACAGCAAATAGGATTTTTTCACCTTTAATTCCGATTGGCTAAATTACCAAAAAAACAAACAAACACTAAATTACACAAAATAAAAAAGAAATGATCAAATATTTAAACTAATAAAAGCTAATCAAATAGTCCTATCAAAATAAAAAGCCTCCCCAAAAGAAAAAAACCCTAGCCTAAATTAAACTGCCAATAGCCCTTAAAAGGGCCTTTTGCCGGGCATTGCCCCAAAGAAATCAGCTCTTTTACCTGTAAAAAAAATACAAACAACCCCCGAACGGTAAAACCTACCACCCACACAACCAACCCCTCAAATAAAAACCTATCTAAAAAAACCTAAGCTCCCCATTGCTCTGAAAAGGGCATTTGGATGAACATTGTCCTTAAAAGGGCATTTAGCTCTTTTTCCACCCCAAACCCTAAACTAAAAATAAAACTCACCCAATAAACCCTTAATAAAACCTAACACTAACCCCCGAAGATCCACTTACAGTTTTTGAAGACCCGACATCCATCCTCAATTAAGTGGCAGAAGTCTTCATCCAAGCGGCAAGAAGTCCTCAACGAAGCCGGGAGAAGTCTTCATCCAAACGGGCCGAAGTCTTCATTCAAGCTGGCAGAAGTCTTCATCCAGTCGGCATCTTCTATCTTCATCTATCTGGCGCGGAGTGGCTCCATCTTCAAGACATCCAGCGCGGAGCATCCTCTTCTTACGACGGTAACTGAAGAATGAAAATTCCTTTAAGGGACATCATCCAAGATGGCGTCCCTTGAATTCTGATTGGCTGATAGAATTCTATCAGCCAATCGGAATTAAAGGTGAAAAAATCCTATTGGCTAATGCAATCAGCCAATAGGATTGAGCTTCAATCCTATTGGCTGAGCCAATCAGCCAATAGGATTGAGCTCACAATCCTTTAGAAAAAAGGTGCTTGAGAGGTGACATGATTACTTTATATAAATATATTCAAGGCCCATATTCAGAGATGGCAGAAGCTCTGTTTATTTCAAGAAAATTGTTTCTGACAAGAGGTCACAATTTAAGGTTATAGGAAAGGAGATTTAATCTCCTGCAACGGAAATTTTTTTTCACTGTAAGAGCAATAAAATTGTGGAACTCATTACCAAAGGAGATAGTGAATGCCAATACCCTAGATACATTTAAAAATAGTCTGGATACAGTTCTGTATATAAACAAAATTAATGGATATGATTGCTAGTATTAAATGGGTCCCCTTTTAGTGGGGTTATTTAAGCTTAACTGGAGCTTTTTGTAAGTATTTTAGATTTGTATAGGTTGAACTCAATGGACTTGAGTCTTTTTTCAACCTTATCTACTATGTTACTATGTTAGTCTACCTAGTTAAAATAAATAGAAACTTGCCTGTGAAATAAAAATAAAACCTAAGCTAGCTGCAATGTAACTATTAGTTATATTGTAGCTAGCTTAGGGTTTATTTTATAGGTAAGAATTTAGTTTTAAATAGGAATTATTTAGGTAAGGATAGTAATTTTATTTAGATTTATTTAAATTACATTAAAGTTAGTGGGTATTAGGGTTAGATTTAGGGGTTAATAACTTTAGTATAGTGTCAGCAATTTTGCGGGCAGCAGATTAGGGGTTAATAACAGTAATGTAGGTTGCGGTGATGTTAGGGACAGCAGATTAGGGGTTAATAATATTTAATAATTTTATTTTAGTGTTTGCGATGCGGGAGGGCCTCGGTTTAGGGGTTAATAGGTAGTTTATGGGTGTTAGTGTACTTTTTAGCACTTTAGTTATGAGTTTGAGTTTTAGTTATGAGTTCTATGTTACGGCGTTGTAGCATAAAACTCATAACTACTGACTTTCAGGTGGCAGTACGAATCTTGATGGTATGGGCGGTACCGCTCACTTTTTGGCCTCCCAGGCAAACTAGTAATACCGGTGCTATGGAAGTCCCATTGAAAAAGGACTTTTTGAAAGCTGCGGTAGTTACGTTGCGTTACGGCCAAAAAGGTGTGCGGTACAGAAATACCTGCAAGACTTGTAATACCAGCGGTAGTGAAAAAGAGCTATAACGCTGCTTTTTCACTCATACCGCAAAACTTGTAATCTAGCCGAAAGTTTTTTGTTTTTTTTGTTGGATGTACAGCCTAATGCCATAGACTATGCTGACAGGAGTGAGTACAATGTTATCTATATGGCTCACATGAACTTGCACTGTCTAGCTGTAAAAAATGCACTGAGATAAGAGGCGAACTTCAAGGGATTATAAATTTCCATATGAGCCTACCTAGGTTTAGCTTTTAACAAAGAATACCAAAAGAACAAAGCAATTTTTTATGATAAAAGTAAACTGGAAAGTTGTTTAAAATGGCATGCCCTATCTGAATCATGAAAATTTAATTTTGACTAGACGCTCCCTTTAATATATGTTTAAAATTGTGAAGAAGACATAAAGTTTTTATTATGTATGAATTATGTCCTAAAAATAATAAAAGATTCAACTCTATGTGATTAGTCTGAGTAATCTGAAATCTTAGTACAGTATATGGGCTCCATTTTAAAAGATGCGGCTGCAGCTTTGGGGCACCTTTGGCTGCAGGTTCATCAGAACGCTGCTTAATAACCTATACGTGAGCTCTAAGCTGGTGGTTTTCAATCCCCTCAGACTTGTATGATTGGCTGCATGCAAGCAGAGGCAGGCGTTTCACAAGTAGACAGCATTCTAGCTGCAATGTCAGGCAGACTGGTTCGGATATATTCACCTGGAACTTTTTAATTGGACCCCTAGGCTGAGTTTACCTCGCTGGTGTTAATTATTTTCAGCTGGATAACATTATCTAGCAATTAACAAAGCTTTTGGGTTTTTTGTTTTGCATTAGGTAAATTACAGAAGAAGGTTGTTTTCAACTCCAATCAAAGTCAATGGGAGAAAAACATCATAATTTGAGCACAGTCTCCATTGAATTTAGGCTTGCTGTATGCTATCATTAACCCTTTAAGGACGAAGGACGTACAGGGTACGTCCTACAAAATGGTCAGTTAACGACTAAGGACGTACCCTGTACATCCTCAGGGGTTTCAAGCATCTGGAAGCGATCCTGATCGCTTCCAGTCGTTTTCAAGGTATTGCCGTGATGCCTTGATATTGAGGCATCACTGCCATACCTTTTTTGGCACACTGATGCAGAGAGGGCCATTCTGTGGCCCTCTCTGCATCAGCCAACGATTGTGCAGATCGTTAATGGGTGGCAGCAGCTGCAGGGAGGCAGGCGGCCCATCGCTGGCTACTTCCGGCCAGCAGTGTCGGATCAGTCCCCGGGGCGTGCCGAAGCACGCACGGGGGCGAGTGCGCGTGTGTGTGTGTGCGCGCATCAGCGATCTGCAATTGTGCAGTCTTGGTGGTGCAGTCTTGGTGGGAGCAGGTGGTGGGAGAGGGAGGGGGGAAATTATGTTTTTAAAAGGGGATCGGGGAGGGGGGTATTGAAGGGGGCAGCTACACTACAGAAAAATGGAAACAATAGAAATGGAACAATTTATTAAAAAGTGGGTATTGGCAGACAGCTGCCAGTACCCAAAATGGCACCAAATAGTGAGGGGGGAGGGTTTAGAGAGCTGTTTGGGGAGGCTCAGGGAGGTTGGGTGGTAAGGGGGATCCTACACTGCAGAAAATATATAATTAAAAAAAAAAACAATTAAAAAAAAACAAACACAAACTTTTTTTTTATACTGGCAGACTTTCAGGGATCAGGGGGTGGGATGTGTCAGGGGGGAGGCTGATCTCTACACTAAAACTAAAGCTAAAATTAACCAATCAAGCTCCCTACAAGCTACCTAATTAACCCCTTCACTGCTGGGCATTATACAAGTGTGGTGCGCAGCAGCATTTAGCGACCTTCTAATTACCAAAAAACAATGCCAAAGCCATATATGTCTGCTATTTCTTAACAAAGGGGATCCCAGAGAAGCATTTACAATTGTTTGTGCCATAATTGCACAAGCTGTTTGTAAATGATTTCAGTGTGAAACCTAAAGTTTGTGAAAAAGTTAACATTTTTTTTATTTGAAGGAATTTGGCTGTGAAATGGTGGCATGAAATATACCAAAATGGACCTAGATCAATACTTTGGGTTGTCTACTACACTACAGTAAAGCTAAAATTAACCCTACAAGCTCCATAATTAACCCCTTCACTGCTGGGCATAATACACATGTGGTGCACAGCTGCATTTAGCGGCCTTCTAATTACCAAAAAACAACACCAAAGCCATATATGTCTGCTATTTCTGAACAAAGGGGATCCCAGAGAAGCATTTACAACCATTTGTGCCATAATTGCACAAGCTGTTTGTAAATAATTTCAGCGAGAAACTTGTGAAAAAGTTTGTCAAACAGTGAAAGATTTTTTTTATTTGATCATATTTGGCGTAGAAATGGTGGCATGAAATATACCAAAATGGGCCTAGATCAATACTTGGGTTGTCTACTAAAAATATATATATATACATGTCAAGGGATATTCAGGGATTCCTGACAGATATCAGTGTTCCAATGTAACTATCGCTAATTTAAAAAAAAAAAAAAAAAAAAAAAGATTGGAAATAGAAGAGTGCTACTTGTATTTATTGCCCTATAACTTTCAAAAAAAGTATTTCTAAACTCAGGACAAAATTTAAAAACTTTTTCATGGGTGTTTTTTGGTGGTTGTAGATGTGTAACAGATTTTGGGGGTCAAAGTTAGAAAAAGTGTGTTTTTTTCCATTTTTTCATAATATTTTATAATTTTTTCTTTATAGTAAATTCTAAGATATGATGAAATTTATGGTATCTTTAGAAAGTCCATTTAATAGTGAGAAAAACGGTATATAATATGTGTGGTTACAGTAAATGAGTAAGAGGAAAATTACAGCTAAATCAAAACACTGCAGAAATGTAAAAATAGCCCTGGTCCTAAACAGTCGACAAATGGAAAAGTGATCTGGTCACTAAGGGGTTAAAGGGACAGTCAAGTCAAAAAAAAAACATTCATGATTTAAATAGAGAATGTAATTTTAAACAACTTTCCAATTTACTTTTATCACCAATTTCTCTTGGTATTCTTAGTTGAAAGATACTTCTAGGAGCTTCATATGCTGATTACTTAGACCTTGAAGACTGCTTCTAATCTGAATGCATTTTGACCACTAGAGGGCATTAGTTCATGTGTTTCATATAGATAACATTGAGCTCATGCATGTGAATTTACCGAGGAGTTAGCACTGATTGGCTTAAAAAAGTCTGTCAAAAGAACAGAAATAAGGGGGCAGTCAGCAGAAGCTTAGATACAAGGTAATCACAGAGGTAAAAAGTATATTTCTATAACAGTGTTGGTTATGCAAAACTGGGGGAAAAAGGGATGATCATTCTTTTTAAAACAACAACAATTCTGCTGTTGACTGTTCCTTTAATGGACTCAAGTGTTTGGCTTGCTCTACTAGCTGTAAAAAGTCAAATGCCATTTACAACTAGTATGCCAAACATGAAACATCTATTAAAGGGACAGTAAACACTAAAATGCTAGATAGAATAATGCATTTAAAGAAAAGATTAGTCTGATGATAACATGTAGATGTATTTTTTAAAGTTTCCTTTGCTGTTTAAATAATGTCAAAATAAGTGTAAAGTTTTAGTGTCTATAACACAATGGGAGCTGTCACGTAACTTAGATTACTCTGACCAATAAGAGACAGTTATACATGGCCACTAGCGTGTGCAGCCAATGGCTATGTGGAGCATAACAGTGTTCTGCACTTCTAACAGGAACTGAAAAGCTCACAACTTCAGAAAGAAATGACAGGAAAAGGGGACAAAATAAATCATGAAAGTATATTGTAGAGTTTTTTTTACAAAATACGATTTATCATTTTATATTACCATCTCAAAGTGTTTAATGTCCCTTTAAGTACAAATAGATATAGAAACAGCAATAGAGATTAATAGATAGAAGTTTCTTATTCTGAACAGCAATAGTAACACAGATTAGTTGCTCCTGACCATGCTAACCATTACTTTAACCTCTGTTACTTTAACCTACTTCTCTGTTAAACTACAATCATCAAAATGCAGCAGGGTTGAAATGTAGATAGACTTGCATGCATAATTATACTAAGCACTATATAGCATGTGCACACTCCTAAACCTGACCCAGTATATTATCATGGAAAGGAGTGAAAAGACAACAAAGAATACCAAATAGAGACATAGGGGCCGATTTATCAAGCTCTGTATGGTCTAAAGACCACTGCTCCATAACTTGTCCACCTGCTCTGAGGCCGTGGACAGAAATCAACCCGATCGACTATGATCGGGTTGATTGACACCCCTTGCCAGCAGCCGATTGGCAGGGGGCGGCATTGCACCAGCACTTTACAAGTGTACAGGAAGTTTACAAGAACTGCAGGTGCAATGATAAATGCCGACAGTTCATGCTGTCGGCATTTATCAATGTGCAGTGGACATGATACACTACATTGAATCATATCCGCTCACACATTAATAAATATAAAACAACAAAAAGTATTGGTGCACATCCAACCACTTAAGTCCACTCTTTCATGGCATATTTGTATATGCTTCTGTCTGCCAAATATACTTACATAGCTTCTAATAAGATTGGGATAAACATCTCGCAATAATATTGGCTTATATTTGAGCTGCAAAAACCAATATACTTCTATCTGCTAAATATACTTAAATAGTTCAAATAAAATTGGGATTAACATCTCGCAATAATATTGACTTATATTTATGCTGCAAACATTTTTTTGCCTGTTAAAAATGCCTTTAAATGAAATGGGATCTTAGTCACACAATATGATCATATTCTGCTAAGCCAGTCACCACTTACAAGGTGTCCCACATTAGACTGGTCCTAACACTAACCAGTTTCCACACTGCAGCAAGCCATGTCTGCACAGTGTGAAGCTTTCTAGCTCATTAAGTATATCACAATTACATTATCTGGAACAGACCTGGGCTGGGTGGCGTGCATTAACCAAAGGGGAGGGATTTGGTCAGCTCCCTATTCAAAAGATACAACAAAGGTTTTTTTTGGGTTAAGCACACCACAAAAGGACTGTTTAATCTTAACACACATATTGTGGGAGTGCTACCAAAGTGACCAAAATAATTACAAAACAACAAAAAGTATTGGTGCACATCCAACCACTTAAGTCCACTCTTTCATGGTATATTTGTATATGCTTCTGTCTGCCAAATATACTTACATAGCTTCTAATAAGATTGGGATAAACATCTCGCAATAATATTTGCTTATATTTGAGCTGCAAAAACAAATATACTTCTATCTGCTAAATATACTTACATAGTTCAAATAAAATTGGGATTAACATCTCACAATAATATTGACTTATATTTATGCTGCAAAACATTTTTTTGCCTGTTAAAAATATGTGTGTTAAGATTAAACAGTCCTTTTGTGGTGTGCTTAACCAAAAAAACCCTTTGTTGTATCTTTTGAATTGGGAGCTTACCAAATCCCTCCCCTTTGGTTAATGCACGCCACCCAGCCCAGGTGTGTTCCAGATAATGTAATTGTGATATACTTAATGAGCTAGAAAGCTTCACACTGTGTAGACATGGCTTGCTGTAGTGTGGAAACTGGTTAGTGTGAGGACCATTCTAATTTGGGGCACCTTGTAAGTGGTGACTGGCTTAGCAGAATATGATCATATTGTGTGACTAAGATCCCATTTCATTTAAAAGCATTTTTAATAGGCAAAACATTTTTTTGCAGCATAAATATAAGTCAATATTATTGCGAGATGTTAATCCTAATTTTATTTGAACTATGTAAGTATATTTAGCAGATAGAAGTATGTTTGTTTTTGCAGCTCAAATATAAGCCAATCTTATTGCGAGATTTTTATCCCAATCTTATCAGAAGCTATGTAAGTATATTTGGCAGACAGACGCATATACAAATATGCCATGAAAGAGTGGACTTAAGTGGTTGGATGTGCACCAATACTTTTTTTTGTTTTGTAATTATTTTGGTCACTTTGGTAGCACTCCCACAATATGTGTGTTAAGATTAAACAGTCCTTTTGTGGTGTGCTTAACCAAAAAAACCCTTTATTAATAAATATACCCAATAAAGTAAAATGGAAAGCCGTATTATGAAAGTTTAAGTTTGATTTCCATGACTTAAAATAATATGCTAGTTTCTTTTAAAAGTTTTATATTTATTTTATATTGTTTTTTTTCAATGTATTTATTATTTATAGAATGTGGTAATAATCTCAGAAAAATGTTCCTATTGTTGTGAAATAGGTTCAGTTTGGTCATATAATAAACTGAAAAGATTTGCTTAGTTTTACTGAACTACACTATTGCCATTTTTTCCACCATGATCATCTGTTTTTAGTGACATTTAATCTTTTTCAAGTTAAACTGCATATAAAGATTGTATTGCTATGGAAAATGATTTAATGCAACATTCACAACAGGAATTATTCCTATATTATGTTACAGTCAACTTTAATGATGATATGTTTTACATAATATATTATCAAAGCCCATCAGTCTATGGAAAACTTGAGTAAGAGATTAAGAGACAAGCAGGTTATTAATAAAAGACAAATCAAGGACAAGACATATTGTCAGCAGCATTATTAAAAACTGAATGATACAGCTATGAATAATTAAAAAAGACAATAAATATTAATCAGAAAAAAAGAAATGCCTGTTGTTGATAACACTTAAACGTTTGTGCAAAAAAAAAAAAAAATACTATATTTGTATTCTTCAAAAAGCATGTAAAGCAATATTCTCATGTGTCCAATACATAGATAAATGTAAGTATTTACTTTATATAATAATGTAGATTACTATATTTTTTTAATGGGCAAAGAGTATGCAGGAGCTCTTGCAGGTCACTTGCACAAAGGCTAAAGGGGACTTTCAATGCTATTTGTATTGCAAAGTGTGTTCAAATAGTAAGCTGGCATTTGTACAGTCCCCCAACTTAATAATAATATCTCTTTAAAGGGACAATTGACTATAAAATTGTTTTTTATTGAATGTGTTCCCAATGGCTTGTTATACCAGCGTAAAATGTATGAGAAATTGTTCATTTATACTTTTTTTGCAAAATAAATAGCTGGATTTGCTCTTTGAAAAACCACAGCCCATTAAAATAGGTTAACTTTGCATACAGATCAGATCTTGTTATCTAATCACTCAAATGTTCCCCTTTATCTCTGTCCCTGTATGATACTTAGAAAGAACAATTGAAAATGAACATTTTAGAGCTTTATTTCTTTCCCCTCCCACTGTGAGTGTAATTATTTCTGCTGTCTGAGTTTACATAGTTACTCAGAAGCCTATACCTAGGTATAGAAACTTTAAGTATAGGTAGGGATACTATCGGCTAAATCAGCTGTTTCAAATGCCAATATAAAGGCTAAGGAGCTATTTGTAAATAAATTAATGCACTCCAGCAGTTAAAATGGATCATTGGGAACAAATTAAAGGAGAGAAATATTTTGGGTAAACTGTCCCTTTAATGCTACAATATGAGTGGTTGGGAATCTTCCAAAAGAACAGAACAAAAATATTGTACATTCTAGGGATATTAAACAGTAAATACATGTTAGACTTAATGATGAATTGAAAGTGAAGATTAACCTCAGAATTATATGTAGATTTATTTTTATATTTATATTAGTTGTTTGCATAATGTAAAGGTTTAGTTTCTATTAGTAATGGATGCCACCATGTATGAACTAGTCTTCTATGTATCTCTGTTTGTGCAAACAAAGCTAAGTAGATTATCCTATGTTCCACACAGCCTTGTTTGGACAGTCTATTTCATTGCCTGTTTTATATCTATCCCATCAACAGGGGAAAGAAAAAAAACAGAATTTATGCTTACCTGATAAATTACTTTCTCCAACGGTGTGTCCGGTCCACGGCGTCATCCTTACTTGTGGGATATCTCTTCCCCAACAGGAAATGGCAAAGAATCCCAGCAAAGCTGGCCATATAGTCCCTCCTAGGCTCCGCCCACCCCAGTCATTCGACCGACGGACAGGAGGAAATATATATAGGAGAAACCATATGGTACTGTGGTGACTGTAGTTAGAGAAAATAATTCATCAGACCTGATTAAAAAACCAGGGCGGGCCGTGGACCGGACACACCGTTGGAGAAAGTAATTTATCAGGTAAGCATAAATTCTGTTTTCTCCAACATTGGTGTGTCCGGTCCACGGCGTCATCCTTACTTGTGGGAACCAATACCAAAGCTTTAGGACACGGATGAAGGGAGGGAGCAAATCAGGTTACCTAAACGTAAGGCACCACAGCTTGCAAAACCTTTCTCCCAAAAATAGCCTCCGAAGAAGCAAAAGTATCAAATTTGTAAAATTTGGCAAAAGTGTGCAGTGAAGACCAAGTCGCTGCCTTACATATCTGGTCAACAGAAGCCTCGTTCTTGAAGGCCCATGTGGAAGCCACAGCCCTAGTGGAGTGAGCTGTAATTCTTTCAGGAGGCTGCCGTCCTGCAGTCTCATAAGCCAATCGGATGATGCTTTTAAGCCAAAAGGAAAGAGAGTTAGAAGTCGCTTTTTGACCTCTCCTTTTACCAGAATAAACAACAAACAAGGAAGATGTTTGTCTGAAATCTTTTGTAGCCTCTAAATAGAATTTTAGAGCACGGACTACGTCCAAATTGTGTAACAAACGTTCCTTCTTTGAAACTGGATTCGGACATAAAGAAGGTACAACTATTTCCTGGTTAATATTTTTGTTAGAAACAACCTTAGGAAGAAAACCAGGCTTAGTACGCAAAAACACCTTATCTGCATGGAACACCAGATAGGGCAGAGAACACTGCAGAGCAGATAACTCTGAAACTCTTCTAGCAGAAGAAATTGCAACCAAAAACAAAACT
The DNA here is from genome assembly GCF_027579735.1 of Bombina bombina. NCBI lineage: Eukaryota > Metazoa > Chordata > Amphibia > Anura > Bombinatoridae > Bombina > Bombina bombina. The sequence continues at coordinate 564,164,674 of NC_069503.1, forward strand.
TTCCAAGATAGTAACTTAATATCTATGGAATGTAAAGGTTCAAACGGAACCCCTTGAAGAACTGAAAGAACTAGATTTAGACTCCAGGGAGGAGTCAAAGGTCTGTAAACAGGCTTGATCCTAACCAGAGCCTGAACAAATGCTTGAACATCTGGCACAGCTGCCAGTCTTTTGTGTAGTAAGACAGATAAAGCAGAGATCTGTCCCTTTAGAGAACTTGCAGATAATCCTTTCTCCAAACCTTCTTGTAGAAAGGAGAGAATATTAGGAATTTTTATCTTATTCCATGGGAATCCTTTGGATTCACACCAACAGATATATCTTTTCCATATTTTATGGTAAATCTTTCTAGTTACCGGTTTTCTGGCCTGAACCAGAGTATCTATCACAGAATCTGAAAACCCACGCTTCGATAGAATCAAGCGTTCAATCTCCAAGCCGTCATCTGGAGGGAGACCAGATTTGGATGTTCGAATGGACCCTGAACAAGAAGGTCCTGTCTCAAAGGTAGCTTCCATGGTGGAACTGATGACATATTCACCAGGTCTGCATACCAAGTCCTGCGTGGCCACGCAGGAGCTATCAAGATCACAGAGGCCCTCTCCTGATTGATCCTGGCTACCAGCCTGGGAATAAGAGGAAACGGTGGAAATACATAAGCTAGGTTAAAGGTCCAAGGTGCTACTAGTGCATCTACTAGAGTCGCCTTGGGATGCCTGGTTTTGGACCCATAGCAAGGAACCTTGAAGTTCTGACGAGACGCCATCAGATCCATGTCTGGAATGCCCCATAATTGAGTTATTTGGGCAAAGATCTCCGGATGGAGTTCCCACTCCCCTGGATGGAATGTCTGACAACTCAGAAAATCCACCTCCCAGTTTTCCACACCTGGGATGTGGATCGCAGACAGGTGGCAGGAGTGATCCTCCGCCCATTGAATTATTTTGGTCACTTCTTTCATCGCCAGGGAACTCCTTGTTCCCCCCTGATGATTGATATACGCAACGGTCGTCATGTTGTCTGATTGGAACCTTATGAATCTGGCCTTTGCTAGTTGAGGCCAAGCCCTGAGAGCATTGAATATCGCTCTCAGTTCCAGAATGTTTATCGGGAGAAGAGACTCTTCCCGAGACCAAAGACCCTGAGCTTTCAGGGATTCCCAGACCGCGCCCCAGCCCACTAGACTGGCATCGGTCGTGACAATGACCCACTCTGGTCTGCGGAAGCTCATTCCCTGGGACAGATGGTCCAGGGTCAGCCACCAACGGAGTGAATCTCTGGTCTTCTGATCTACTTGAATCATTGGAGATAAGTCTGTATAGTCCCCATTCCACTGTTTGAGCATGCACAGTTGTAATGGTCTTAGATGAATTCGTGCAAAAGGAACTATGTCCATTGCTGCAACCATCAACCCTACTACTTCCATGAACTGCGCTATGGAAGGACGAGGAACAGAATGAAGAACTTGACAAGTGCTTAGAAGTTTTGACTTTCTGACCTCTGTCAGAAAAATCCTAATTTCTAAGGAATCTATTATTGTTCCCAAGAAGGGAACTCTTGTCGACGGAGACAGAGAACTTTTTTCTATGTTCACCTTCCATCCGTGTGATCTGAGAAAGGCCAGAACGATGTCTGTATGAGCCTTTGCTTTTGACAGGGACGACGCTTGTATTAGAATGTCGTCCAAGTAAGGTACTACTGCAATGCCCCTCGGTCTTAGAACCGCTAGAAGGGACCCTAGTACCTTTGTGAAAATCCTTGGAGCAGTGGCTAACCCGAATGGGAGGGCCACAAACTGGTAATGCTTTTCCAGAAAAGCGAACCTTAGGAACTGATGATGTTCTTTGTGGATAGGAATATGTAGATACGCATCCTTTAGATCCACGGTAGTCATAAATTGACTTTCCTGGATAGTGGGTAGAATCGTTCGAATGGTTTCCATCTTGAACGATGGTACCCTGAGAAATTTGTTTAGGATCTTCAAATCCAAAATTGGTCTGAAAGTTCCCTCTTTTTTGGGAACTACGAACAGATTGGAATAAAATCCCATTCCTTGTTCCTTTATTGGAACTGGGTGTATCACTCCCATCTTTAACAGGTCTTCTACACAATGTAAGAACGCCTGTCTCTTTATTTGGTTTGAGGATAAGTGAGACATGTGGAACCTTCCCCTTGGGGGTAGTTCCCTGAATTCCAGGAGATAACCCTGAGAAACTATTTCTAGCGCCCAGGGATCCTGAACATCTCTTGCCCAAGCCTGAGCAAAGAGAGAGAGTCTGCCCCCCACTAGATCCGGTCCCGGATGGGGAGCTACTCCTTCATGCTGTTTTGTTAGCAGCGGCAGGCTTCTTGGCCTGCTTACCCTTGTTCCAGCCTTGCATCGGTTTCCAGGCTGGTTTGGGTTGTGAGGCATTACCCTCTTGCTTAGAGGATGCAGAATTAGAGGCCGGTCCGTTCCTGAAATTGCGAAAGGAACGAAAATTAGACTTATTTTTGGCCTTGAAAGGCCTATCTTGTGGAAGGGTGTGGCCCTTTCCCCCAGTGATGTCTGAAATAATCTCTTTCAATTCTGGTCCAAATAGAGTTTTACCTTTGAAAGGGATGTTAAGCAATTTTGTCTTGGATGACACATCCGCTGACCAAGACTTTAGCCAAAGCACTCTGCGCGCCACGATAGCAAACCCTGAATTTTTCGCCGCTAATCTAGCTAATTGCAAAGCGCCATCTAAAATAAAAGAGTTAGCCAACTTAAGTGCGTGAACTCTGTCCATAACCTCCTCATATGGAGTCTCTCTACTAAGCGACTTTTCTAGTTCCTCGAACCAGAACCACGCTGCTGTAGTGACAGGAACAATGCACGAAATGGGTTGTAGAAGGTAACCTTGCTGTACAAAAATCTTTTTAAGCAAACCCTCCAATTTTTTATCCATAGGATCTTTGAAAGCACAACTATCTTCGATAGGAATAGTAGTGCGTTTGTTTAGAGTAGAAACTGCCCCCTCGACCTTAGGGACTGTCTGCCATAAGTCCTTTCTGGGGTCGACCATAGGAAATAATTTCTTAAATATAGGGGGGGGAACAAAAGGTATGCCGGGCTTTTCCCACTCCTTATTTACTATGTCCGCCACCCGCTTGGGTATAGGAAAAGCGTCGGGGTGCACCGGAACCTCTAGGAACTTGTCCATCTTGCATAATTTCTCTGGAATGACCAAGTTGTCACAATCATCCAGAGTAGATAACACCTCCTTAAGCAGTGCGCGGAGATGTTCTAATTTAAATTTAAATGTCACAACATCAGGTTCAGCTTGTTGAGAAATTTTTCCTGAATCTGAAATTTCCCCATCTGACAAAACCTCCCTCATGGCCCCTTCAGATTGGTGTGAGGGTATGACAGAACAATTATCATCAGCGCCCTCCTGCTCTTCAGTGTTTAAAACAGAGCAATTGCGCTTTCTCTGATAAGTAGGCATTTTGGATAAAATATTTGCTATGGAGTTATCCATTACAGCCGTTAATTGTTGCATGGTAATAAGCATTGGCGCACTAGATGTACTAGGGGCCTCCTGTGTGGGCAAAACTGGTGTAGACACAGTAGGAGATGATGTAGTATCATGTTTACTCCCCTCATCTGAGGAATCATCTTGGGCAATTTCATTATCTGTGGCAGTACTGTCCTTACTTTGTTTGGACGCTATGGCACAATTATCACATAAATTTAAATGGGGAGACACATTGGCTTTCATACATATAGAACATAGCTTATCCGAAGGCACAGACATGTTAAACAGGCTTAAACTTGTCAACAAAGCACAAAAAAGGTTTTAAAACAAAACCGTTACTGTCTCTTTAAATTTTAAACAGAAAACACTTTATTACTGAATATGTGAAAAAGTATGAAGGAATTGTTCAAATTTCACCACAGTGTCTTAAAGCATTAAGAGTATTGCACACCAAATTTCAGAGCTTTAACCCTTAAAATAACGGAACCGGAGCCATTTACAAATTTAACCCCTATACAGTCCCAGCTATAGTCTTTGCTGAGACCCAACCAAGCCCAGAGGGGAATACGATACCAATTGACGCCTTCTAGAAGCTTTTCCAGCAAATTTCAGATCCTCACACATGCATCTGCATGCCCTGCTCTCAAAAAACAACTGCGCAGTAATGGCGCGAAAATGAGGCTCAGTCTACAACTAGGAAGGCCCTCTGACTGGAAAAGGTGTCTAACATAGTGCCTGCCGTTTAATAAACGTTCCCCAAGTTTATAAATGCGAATTGTCAGCATAAATATGAATAAAATGCCCAAATAAAGCAATCGATTTAGCCCATAAAAATGTCTACCAGTTTTTTAGCCCATATTAAGCCCTTTATTCTGTTTGTTTGACTAAGAAAATGGCTTACCGGTCCCATGAGGGGAAATGACAGCCTTCCAGCAATACATGGTCTTGTTAGAAATATGGCTAGTCATACCTTAAGCAGAAAAGTCTGCTAACTGTTTCCCCCAACTGAAGTTACTTCATCTCAACAGTCCTATGTGGAAACAGCAATCGATTTTAGTTACTGTCTGCTAAAATCATCCTCCTCTCACAAACAGAAATCTTCATCCTTTTCTGTTTCAGAGTAAATAGTACATACCAGCACTATTTTAAAATAACAAACACTTGATAGAAGAATAAAAACTACATTTAAACACCAAAAAACTCTTAACCATCTCCGTGGAGATGTTGCCTGTGCAACGGCAAAGAGAATGACTGGGGTGGGCGGAGCCTAGGAGGGACTATATGGCCAGCTTTGCTGGGACTCTTTGCCATTTCCTGTTGGGGAAGAGATATCCCACAAGTAAGGATGACGCCGTGGACCGGACACACCAATGTTGGAGAAAGGTGTGTTTCAAATACTAATACTCTGGGTCTCTAAAATCCCAAAAGGTAAGTAGACCTCCTAACTATAAACCAAGAAATGTGTTAAACAAGGGGGAATGTGGGATAGCGCTAAACAGCATAAGAGATTAAATGTGCAAACCAACAAGGGATATGAAGATGTGTATTGTGACAATCTAAAACCAAACATTGGATAAAACCATAGATGCAATATGTGTCATAAAAAGAGGATGAAATACAGAGACCCCTCTTATGTAATTGTAAGTAGCTCAATGCACCTAACCTACTACCATAAGATTGTGAATGTAGCTTTAGAACAAATGAGCGATCTGCTCATTTGTTCTAAAGCTATATTCACAATCTTATGGTAGTAGGTTAGGTGCATTGAGCCACTTACAATTACATACGAGTGGTCTCTGTATGCGTAATCCCTGACCCATGATCTACCATTGCCATACAAGCTACATATTATTCTATCTCACAGGGAATCAGTTTTTTTTGCTGGATCTACAGCATCCACATCAGTGACCCATATCCTGACCTGCAAACCGGAACTGGTAGTAGGACCTAGAGGTACCGCCAAAGTAACTGCCAAGGTTGCAAACAAACACCTCGGTCCCAGTATCTACCTCTGACTATTTTATATATATTTGAAACATTGAGGGAACTCCACTTTGTTTATATATAAAAGTTGATCTGGAGCCATTTACATACACCGTGTGGAGGATCAATATTTTTATACAAGTGAACCATCAAAGGCTATTTCATACAGAATAACGGCAACACTGTGAGTTTTTATATAGACACTTCCGTAATAGGAGAACTTTATCAGTGTTGTATACACTAACTAAACAGCTTCAGTGTGTTCAATATTTTATTCCACAGCTCTTTTTAAATTGGCATAACTTATTTTAATATACTATATTTACTGTCCATCAACAGGGGAAACAGATCAGAGCCATCTTGAGTACAAACATAACAGCAACCATCACTTTATAGAAACTCAGTGTAATTTAGAAAACCATTTTCAGAGTTAAAGGGACAGTCAAGTCCCAATTTTTTTTTTCATGATTCAGATAGGGCATGCCATTTTAAACAACTTTCAAATTTACTTTTATCTTCAATTTTGCTTTGATATCTTGGTATTCTTAGTTGAAAGCTAAACCTAGGAGGTTCATATGCTAATTTCATAGACCTTGAAGGCCACCTCTAATCTAAATGCATTTTGATAGTTTTTCATCACTAGAGGGCATTAGTTCATGTGATTCATATAGATAACATTGAACTCATGCACGTGAATTTACCATGGAGTCAGCTCTGATTGGCTAAAATGCAAGTCTGTCAAAAGAGCTGAAATAAGGGGGCAGCCTGCTGAGGCTTAGATACATGGTAATTACAGAGGTAAAACATGTATAAGTATAACTGTGTTGGTTCAGCAAAACTGGGGAATTGGTAATTAAGGGATTATCTATATTTTAAAACAACAAAAATTCTGGTATTGACTGTCCCTTTAAATTACTGGAAATGGGAACACAATACATAATGAAAATATATTGATAAACTACACATAATTAAACATTTTATATTAAAATCTCATACAGTTTACTACCCCTTTGAAATGTTTCCATGGAGATTAACTACATTCTATGGCCTCGCTTCCATTGAGTCGTAATTCAGTTTGCGTGCACTCGCAAACCGTTAAATATGCTGTCGAAAGCAATAGCGTTTAACGACTGTTTCCAATGGCGCGTTATACCTCAATATCGGCTGCCGGACTTCGGCTGCCGAAAAGATTTTCGCGTCCCATAGAAAGTAATAGAAGCCGTTAATCGATAAATTATACCAGGTTTCCATTGAAAGCGCTAACCGTTAATACACTGTCGGAGGCTGTCGATACATTGAGAAATATTACCCCCAGCTCAACTAGGTGTAAAGGAGGAAAAAAGAGCTTTTTGAGGCCTGTTTCTCATTGAAATAGCAAATCACAAAAATATTATGAGTGTTTCAATGTACAAATAACATTATATATGCTACATTTATTGGTCCTATGTATAGGAATATTTGCACCCATGTTGTCATAGAAATTTCAATATGTATGTGCATATAAAAATATATGCAAGCACCACAATTATGGAACGACCTCCCGCACACTTTCAAACCTTCCCCATGCCTAATATCCTTTAAGAGATCCCTCTCTACATATCTCAAAACAGAATGCACCTGTCATTGTTGATTATATATTTCCTACCGGTTCTATGTTAAATTTTTGTGCATATATGGTGTATTATAATTTTTTTTTATTTTATTGTACCCATTGTATCAATGCAATGTTTTGTGGACCCAGGACATACTTGAAAACCATAGAAATCTCAATGTATCTTTCCTGGTAAAATATTATAAAAATAAATAAAATATCTACCTATTCAAAATGAAACCTTTGCCCAGGGATGCTATATATAATCTCAATACATATAGAAAAATAATTCAAACGAAATAAGTTGTTTATCATGAAGATGAGTTTTATTATTACAGATTTACCCTCATTCAAATGTAATTTTCAATGTGAAAATCATATTTATTCAATACAAAACGATGACACATTAAAGTTATAATGTGTCATAGTACTAATATTTATAAAATATATGTAATGTCATGTCTGCTAAAGCAGATAATACATTTGCAATATTTAGACTATTAACCAAAATACATAAGTGCTTAATATGACATACTTCAAGAGATATGAAGTATTGTCTTTAACATGGAGTTATTGAAACAATTTAAAAGTGCATTGTGCATTGGTCCCAGGGAGAGTCTGTGTCTGTTCATATGATGTCAATTAAAATGTATTAATCACCTCTATATCATGGCAATCACATATATGTTGTGTATACACCAGTGCTTAAATATCATAAAGATACATTTATCTAATTATTCTA